>NW_028123922.1:600000-1030983 GCF_965194805.1 Balaenoptera borealis
ATACCACTCAGCCATGAAATCAATGTCGTAAGGTTAGTAGCAGCATGATGAGTGGATTTAGGTACGACGATTCTAAGTGAAATAAGTCACACAGAAAAGGACACTTCTCATAAGGTATCACTGATAGAGGGAATGTAAAAACCGTTACACTTGAACTGAATTACAAAACAGAACAGAGTCACACATGCAGAAAACAGACTATGGCTGCTTAACGGGAAAGGTGAGGTGGGGTGATACATAAAACAAGGGTATCAAATTAGCTCAGATACCGTTCCATAAACCCAATATGTAATAGACAAGACCTACTCCTTGCTCAGAGAACTGGACTCAACACGCCCTATTCACCGCACAAGAATATATCTGACTAATAATAATCGTAAAACCTATGTATTGATATCTCTCTGTTATTGTGTCAAGTGGGTGTAAAGCGGCATAAACACAGCAGTGAAAAGCAGCTAAACCCCATTATAAAAATAAATTACTTTGAAACACCCATGAAACAAAGACAGTGAAAGAGAGAGAAATTCTTACACAATGCGTTCAGGGGCTGTGATGCAACCTGGATTGACCATATCTAGACGCACAGCTGGATGAGACATAAGGGTGGACACTCTTGGGGCTGAGAGGTTTGGTGAGGTTGGGTGAGCAAACGCAGACCCTTTAAAGTAATACTGCGTGGTACCCATCGCAAGGGTCCCAAATCTCCAGGTTCAAGGGCATCTTCCTACATCAAAAACATGCATGAGAAACCCAGAAGATGGTACACCGTGTGATGGGGAAAGGTTTCTAAAACGCACCTCATTTCTCATCTCCTTGTGCCCGGGTTCGCCATTCCAGCCGCTTTACTAGCAAGCTCCCTACTTGGAGCATCAGCACCTTTAACCTCCTGTTCCATGCAGGTTGCAATTTGTCCTGAGGATAAACGGGAAGACGTGGAAACAACGAGAGACTAGCTCTTGGTGTTCGGACAGGCACAGGTCACTCTATTTTCCCATTAGAAAGAAGAATTAACCACAGGCTCAGCCTGCCCCCCGGAACCAGAACAGGGCCTGAAGCCATTCTGCGATTTTGCGGCCAGCTCCCATAAAAACGAGTTGTAAAATGGAGGTTCAGGGCACTGCAATTCACAAACCTGCAGAGTTATTAATGATAACTCTCGTCCACAAATATATTGAGGGAAGGCAAAGAAGAGGATTTGAAATCAAGGCAGAATTGCAGGAAACAGATTTCAGGAGGTAGATACGAATCGCCTTTAAAGCACATGAAAAGCGGCAAAACGTTGACAATGATGCCCTTGGCCAAAAAGGGCGTATGCGTTTTTTCCTGAATATATTCAGGAAAAAACGCATACGCCCTTTTTGGCCAACCAAGCAACCTGGAAAGGCAAATCAGCGCTAAAAAGAAGTCTCGCTTCCCATCGGTCAAAAGGGCCATGCTGAAAAAAGTGTCAAAACCAGAAATGCAGGACAGGCCATGGAGAAATGGGAGCCTTGCTACACTGATGGGCGGGATGTAAATTGCCAAAAGCCACTCCGGAGAAGTGTCCGGTGAGTCCTGAAACATCTGAAAAACACAGCTTAGAGAGCATAGGGCACTTCCACTCATGGGGGTATAAATTGGGAAAATTAAAAATCAGCAAGACACAAGCACCCCAACGTTTAGGGCTGCTCTGTTGACCAGGACCTCCACTTCATTCCACCTTAAATATCCCAGGAAAGAGAAAAATGGATAAAGAAGTTGTGGTCCTTATGTACAATGGAATACCACTCAGCCATGAAATCAATGTCGTAAGGTTAGTAGCAGCATGATGAGTGAATTTAGGTACGACGATTCTAAGTGAAATAAGTCACACAGAAAAGGACACTTCTCATAAGGTATCACTGATAGAGGGAATGTAAAAACCGTTACACTTGAACTGAATTACAAAACAGAACAGAGTCACACATGCAGAAAACACACTATGGCTGCTTAACGGGAAAGGTGAGGTGGGGTGATACATAAAACAAGGGTATCAAATTAGCTCAGATACCGTTCCATAAACCCAATATGTAATAGACAAGACCTACTCCTTGCTCAGAGAACTGGACTCAACACGCCCTATTCACCGCACAAGAATATATCTGACTAATAATAATCGTAAAACCTATGTATTGATATCTCTCTGTTAGTGTGTCAAGTGGGTGTAAAGCGGCATAAACACAGCAGTGAAAAGCAGCTAAACCCCATTATAAAAATAAATTACTTTGAAACACCCATGAAACAAAGACAGTGAAAGAGAGAGAAATTCTTACACAATGCGTTCAGGGGCTGTGATGCAACCTGGATTGACCATATCTAGACGCACAGCTGGATGAGACATAAGGGTGGACACTCTTGGGGCTGAGAGGTTTGGTGAGGTTGGGTGAGCAAACGCAGACCCTTTAAAGTAATACTGCGTGGTACCCATCGCATGGGTCCCAAATCTCCAGGTTCAAGGACATCTTCCTACATCGAAAACATGCATGAGAAACCCAGAAGATGGTACACCGTGTGATGGGGAAAGGTTTCTAAAACGCACCTCATTTCTCATTTCCTTGTGCCCGGGTTCGCCATTCCAGCCGCTTTACTAGCAAGCTCCCTACTTGGAGCATCAGCACCTTTAACCTCCTGTTCCATGCAGGTTGCAATTTGTCCTGAGGATAAACGGGAAGACGTGGAACCAACGAGAGACTAGCTCTTGGTGTTGGGACAGGCACAGGTCACTCTATTTTCCCATCAGAAAGAAGAATTAACCACAGGCTCAGCCTGCCCCCCGGAACCAGAACAGGGCCTTAAGCCATTCTGCAATTTTGCGGCCAGTTCCCATAAAAACGAGTTGTAAAATGGAGGTTCAGGGCACTGCAATTCACAAACCTGCAGAGTTATAAATGATAACTCTCGTCCACAAATATATTGAGGGAAGGCAAAGAAGCGGATTTGAAATCAAGGCAGAATTGCAGGAAACAGATTTCAGGAGGTAGATACGAATCGCCTTTAAAGCACATGAGAAGCGGCAAAACGTTGACAATGATGCCCTTGGCCAAAAAGGGCGTATGCGTTTTTTCCTGAATATATTCAGGAAAAAACGCATACGCCCTTTTTGGCCAACCAAGCAACCTGGAAAGGCAAATCAGCGCTACAAACAAGTCTCGCTTCCCATCGGTCAAAAGGGCCATGCTGAAAAAAGTGTCAAAACCAGAAATGCAGGACAGGCCATGGAGAAATGGGAGCCTTGCTACACTGATGGGCGGGATGTAAATTGCCAAGAGCCACTCCGGAGAAGTGTCTGGTGAGTCCTGAAACATCTGAAAAACACAGCTTAGAGAGCATAGGGCACTTCCACTCATGGGGGTATAAATTGGGAAAATTAAAAATCAGCAAGACACAAGCACCCCAACGTTTAGGGCTGCTCTGTTGACCAGGACCTCCACTTCATTCCACCTTAAATATCCCAGGAAAGAGAAAAATGGATACAGAAGTGGTGGTCATTATGTACAATGGAATATCACTCAGCCATGAAATCAATGTCGTAAGGTTAGTAGCAGCATGATGAGTGGATTTAGGTACGACGATTCTAAGTGAAATAAGTCACACAGAAAAGGACACTTCTCATAAGGTATCACTGATAGAGGGAATGTAAAAACCGTTACACTTGAACTGAATTACAAAACAGAACAGAGTCACACATGCAGAAAACACACTATGGCTGCTTAACGGGAAAGGTGAGGTGGGGTGATACATAAAACAAGGGTATCAAATTAGCTCAGATACCGTTCCATAAACTCAATATGTAATAGACAAGACCTACTCCTTGCTCAGAGAACTGGACTCAACACGCCCTATTCACCGCACAAGAATATATCTGACTAATAATAATCGTAAAACCTATGTATTGATATCTCTCTGTTAGTGTGTCAAGTGGGTGTAAAGCAGCATAAACACAGCAGTGAAAAGCAGCTAAACCCCATTATAAAAATAAATTACTTTGAAACACCCATGAAACAAAGACAGTGAAAGAGAGAGAAATTCTTACACAATGCGTTCAGGGGCTGTGATGCAACCTGGATTGACCATATCTAGACGCACAGCTGGATGAGACATAAGGGTGGACACTCTTGGGGCTGAGAGGTTTGGTGAGGTTGGGTGAGCAAACGCAGACCCTTTAAAGTAATACTGCGTGGTACCCATCGCATGGGTCCCAAATCTCCAGGTTCAAGGACATCTTCCTACATCGAAAACATGCATGAGAAACCCAGAAGATGGTACACCGTGTGATGGGGAAAGGTTTCTAAAACGCACCTCATTTCTCATCTCCTTGTGCCCGGGTTCGCCATTCCAGCCGCTTTACTAGCAAGCTCCCTACTTGGAGCATCAGCACCTTTAACCTCCTGTTCCATGCAGGTTGCAATTTGTCCTGAGGATAAACGGGAAGACGTGGAACCAACGAGAGACTAGCTCTTGGTGTTGGGACAGGCACAGGTCACTCTATTTTCCCATCAGAAAGAAGAATTAACCACAGGCTCAGCCTGCCCCCCGGAACCAGAACAGGGCCTTAAGCCATTCTGCAATTTTGCGGCCAGTTCCCATAAAAACGAGTTGTAAAATGGAGGTTCAGGGCACTGCAATTCACAAACCTGCAGAGTTATAAATGATAACTCTCGTCCACAAATATATTGAGGGAAGGCAAAGAAGAGGATTTGAAATCAAGGCAGAATTGCAGGAAACAGATTTCAGGAGGTAGATACGAATCGCCTTTAAAGCACATGAGAAGCGTCAAAACGTTGACAATGATGCCCTTGGCCAAAAAGGGCGTATGCGTTTTTTCCTGAATATATTCAGGAAAAAACGCATACGCCCTTTTTGGCCAACCAAGGAACCTGGAAAGGCATATCAGTGCTACAAAGAAGTCTCGCTTCCCATCGGTCAAAAGGGCCATGCTGAAAAAAGTGTCAAAACCAGAAATGCAGGACAGGCCATGGAGAAATGGGAGCCTTGCTACACTGATGGGCGGGATGTAAATAGCCAAGAGCCACTCTGGAGAAGTGTCCGGTGAGTCCTGAAACATCTGAAAAACACAGCTTAGAGAGCATAGGGCACTTCCACTCATGGGGGTATAAATTGGGAAAATTAAAAATCAGCAAGACACAAGCACCCCAAAGTTTAGGGCTGCTCTGTTGACCAGGACCTCCACTTCATTCCACCTTAAATATCCCAGGAAAGAGAAAAATGGATAAAGAAGTTGTGGTCCTTATGTACAATGGAATATCACTCAGCCAGGAAATCAATGTTGTAAGGTTAGTAGCAGCATGATGAGTGGATTTAGGTACGACGATTCTAAGTGAAATAAGTCACACAGAAAAGGACACTTCTCATAAGGTATCACTGATAGAGGGAATGTAAAAACCGTTACACTTGAACTGAATTACAAAACAGAACAGAGTCACACATGCAGAAAACACACTATGGCTGCTTAACGGGAAAGGTGAGGTGGGGTGATACATAAAACAAGGGTATCAAATTAGCTCAGATACCGTTCCATAAACCCAATATGTAATAGACAAGACCTACTCCTTGCTCAGAGAACTGGACTCAACACGCCCTATTCACCACACTAGAATATATCTGACTAATAATAATCGTAAAACCTATGTATTGATATCTCTCTGTTAGTGTGTCAAGTGGGTGTAAAGCGGCATAAACACAGCAGTGAAAAGCAGCTAAACCCCATTATAAAAATAAATTACTTTGAAACACCCATGAAACAAAGACAGTGAAAGAGAGAGAAATTCTTACACAATGCGTTCAGGGGCTGTGATGCAACCTGGATTGACCATATCTAGATGCACAGCTGGATGAGACATAAGGGTGGACACTCTTGGGGCTGAGAGGTTTGGTGAGGTTGGGTGAGCAAACGCAGACCCTTTAATGTAATACTGCCTGGTACCCATCGCATGGGTCCCAAATCTCCTGGTTCAAGGGCATCTTCCTACATCAAAAACATGCATGAGAAACCCAGAAGATGGTACACCGTGTGAATGGGAAAGGTTTCTAAAACGCACCTCATTTCTCATCTCCTTGTGCACGGGTTCACCATTCCAGCCGCTTTACTAGCAAGCTCCCTACTTGGAGCATAAGCACCTTTAACTTCCTGTTCCATACAGGTTGCAATTTGTCCTGAGAATAAACGGGAAGACGTGGAACCAACGAGAGACTAGCTCTTGCTGTTGGGACAGGCACAGGTCACTCTATTTTCCCATCAGAAAGAAGAATTAACCACAGGCTCAGCCTGCCCTCCGGAACCAGAACAGGGCCTGAAGCCATTCTGCGATTTTGCGGCCAGCTCCCATAAAAACGAGTTGTAAAATGGAGGTTCAGGGCACTGCAATTCACAAACCTGCAGAGTTATTAATGATAACTCTCGTCCACAAATATATTGAGGGAAGGCAAAGAAGAGGATTTGAAATCAAGGCAGAATTGCAGGAAACAGATTTCAGGAGGTAGATACGAATCGCCTTTAAAGCACATGAAAAGCGGCAAAACGTTGACAATGATGCCCTTGGCCAAAAAGGGCGTATGCGTTTTTTCCTGAATATATTCAGGAAAAAACGCATACGCCCTTTTTGGCCAACCAAGCAACCTGGAAAGGCAAATCAGCGCTACAAAGAAGTCTCGCTTCCCATCGGTCAAAAGGGCCATGCTGAAAAAAGTGTCAAAACCAGAAATGCAAGACAGGCCATGGAGAAATGGGAGCCTTGCTACACTGATGGGTGGGATGTAAATTGCCAAGAGCGACTCTGGAGAAGTGTCCGGTGAGTCCTGAAACATCTGAAAAACACAGCTTAGAGAGCATAGGACACTTCCACTCATGGGGGTATAAATTGGGAAAATTAAAAATCAGCAAGACACAAGCACCCCAACGTTTAGGGCTGCTCTGTTGACCAGGACCTCCACTTCATTCCACCTTAAATATCCCAGGAAAGAGAAAAATGGATACAGAAGTGGTGGTCATTATGTACAATGGAATATCACTCAGCCATGAAATCAATGTCGTAAGGTTAGTAGCAGCATGATGAGTGGATTTAGGTACGATGATTCTAAGTGAAATAAGCCACACAGAAAAGGACACTTCTCATAAGGTATCACTGATAGAGGGAATGTAAAAACCGTTACACTTGAACTGAATTACAAAACAGAACAGAGTCACACATGCAGAAAACACACTATGGCTGCTTAACGGGAAAGGTGAGGTGGGGTGATACATAAAACAAGGGTATCAAATTAGCTCAGATACCGTTCCATAAACCCAATATGTAATAGACAAGACCTACTCCTTGCTCAGAGAACTGGACTCAACACGCCCTATTCACCGCACAAGAATATATCTGACTAATAATAATCGTAAAACCTATGTATTGATATCTCTCTGTTAGTGTGTCAAGTGGGTGTAAAGCGGCATAAACACAGCAGTGAAAAGCAGCTAAACCCCATTATCAAAATAAATTACTTTGAAACACCCATGAAACAAAGACAGTGAAAGAGAGAGAAATTCTTACACAATGCGTTCAGGGGCTGTGATGCAACCTGGATTGACCATATCTAGACGCACAGCTGGATGAGACATAAGGGTGGACACTCTTGGGGCTGAGAGGTTTGGTGAGGTTGGGTGAGCAAACGCAGACCCTTTAAAGTAATACTGCGTGGTACCCATCGCATGGGTCCCAAATCTCCAGGTTCAAGGGCATCTTCCTACATCAAAAACATGCATGAGAAACCCAGAAGATGGTACACCGTGTGATGGGGAAAGGTTTCTAAAACGCACCTCATTTCTCATCTCCTTGTGCCCGGGTTCGCCATTCCAGCCGCTTTACTAGCAAGCTCCCTACTTGGAGCATCAGCACCTTTAACCTCCTGTTCCGTACAGGTTGCAATTTGTCCTGAGGATAAACGGGAAGACGTGGAACCAACGAGAGACTAGCTCTTGGTGTTGGGACAGGCACAGGTCACTCTATTTTCCCATCAGAAAGAAGAATTAACCACAGGCTCAGCCTGCCCCCCGGAACCAGAACAGGGCCTGAAGCCATTCTGCAATTTTGCGGCCAGCTCCCATAAAAACGAGTTGTAAAATGGAGGTTCAGGGCACTGCAATTCACAAACCTGCAGAGTTATTAATGATAACTCTCGTCCACAAATATATTGAGGGAAGGCAAAGAAGAGGATTTGAAATCAAGGCAGAATTGCAGGAAACAGATTTCAGGAGGTAGATACGAATCGCCTTTAAAGCACATGAAAAGCGGCAAAACGTTGACAATGATGCCCTTGGCCAAAAAGGGCGTATGCGTTTTTTCCTGAATATATTCAGGAAAAAACGCATACGCCCTTTTTGGCCAACCAAGCAACCTGGAAAGGCAAATCAGCGCTACAAAGAAGTCTCGCTTCCCATCGGTCAAAACGGCCATGCTGAAAAAAGTGTCAAAACCAGAAATGCAGAACAGGCCATGGAGAAATGGGAGCCTTGCTACACTGATGGGCGGGATGTAAATTGCCAAGAGCCACTCTGGAGAAGTGTCCGGTGAGTCCTGAAACATCTGAAAAACACAGCTCAGAGAGCATAGGGCACTTCTACTCATGGGGGTATAAATTGGGAAAATTAAAAATCAGGAAAACACAAGCACCCCAAAGTTTAGGGCTGCTCTGTTGACCAGGACCTCCACTTCATTCCACCTTAAATATCCCAGGAAAGAGAAAAATGGATAAAGAAGTTGTGGTCCTTATGTACAATGGAATATCACTCAGCCAGGAAATCAATGTCGTAAGGTTAGTAGCAGCATGATGAGTGGATTTAGGTACGACGATTCTAAGTGAAATAAGTCACACAGAAAAGGACACTTCTCATAAGGTATCACTGATAGAGGGAATGTAAAAACCTTTACACATGAACTGAATTACAAAACAGAACAGAGTCACACATGCAGAAAACACACTATGGCTGCTTAACGGGAAAGGTGAGGTGGGGTGATACATAAAACAAGGGTATCAAATTAGCTCAGATACCATTCCATAAACCCGATATGTAATAGACAAGACCTACTCCTTGCTCAGAGAACTGGACTCAACACGCCCTATTCACCGCACAAGAATATATCTGACTAGTAATAATCGTAAAACCTATGTATTGATATCTCTCTGTTAGTGTGTCAATTGGGTGTAAAGCGGCATAAACACAGCAGTGAAAAGCAGCTAAACCCCATTATAAAAATAAATTACTTTGAAACACCCATGAAACAAAGACAGTGAAAGAGAGAGAAATTCTTACACAATGCGTTCAGGGGCTCAGATGCAACCTGGATGGACCATATCTAGACCGACAATTGGATGAGACATAAGGGTGGACACTCTTGGGGCTGAGAGGTTTGGTGAGGTTGGGTGAGCAAACGCAGACCCTTTAAAGTAATACTGCGTGGTACCCATCGCATGGGTCCCAAATCTCCAGGTTCAAGGGCATCTTCTTACATCAAAAACATGCATGAGAAACCCAGAAGACGGTACACCATGTGATGGGTAAAGGTTTCTAAAACGCACCTCATTTCTCATCTCCTTGTGCCCGGGTTCGCCATTCCAGCCGCTTTACTAGCAAGCTCCCTACTTGGAGCATCAGCACCTTTAACCTCCTGTTCCATACAGGTTGCAATTGGTCCTGAGGATAAACGGGAAGACGTGGAACCAACGAGAGACTAGCTCTTGGTGTTGGGACAGGCACAGGTCACTCTATTTTCCCATCAGAAAGAAGAATTAACCACAGGCTCAGCCTGGCCCCCGGAACCAGAACAGGGCCTGAAGCCATTCTGCGATTTTGCGCCCAGCTCCCATAAAAACGAGTTGTAAAATGGAGGTTCAGGGCACTGCAATTCACAAACCTGCAGAGTTATTAATGATAACTCTCGTCCAAAAATATATTGAGGGAAGGCAAAGAAAAGGATTTGAAATCAAGGCAGAATTGCAGGAAACAGATTTCAGGAGGTAGATACGAATCGCCTTTAAAGCACATGAAAAGTGGCAAAACGTTGACAATGAGGCCCTTGGCCAAAAAGAGCGCATGCGTTTTTTCCTGAATATATTCAGGAAAAAACGCATGCGCCATTTTTGGCCAACCAAGCAACCTGGAAAGGCAAATCAGCGCTACAAAGGAGTCTCGCTTCCCATCGGTCAAAAGGGCCATGCTGAAAAAAGTGTCAAAACCAGAAATGCAGGACAGGCCATGGAGAAATGGGAGCCTTGCTACACTGATGGGCGGGATGTAAATTGCCAAGAGCCACTCTGGAGAAGTGTCCGGTGAGTCCTGAAACATCTGAAAAACACAGCTTAGAGAGCATAGGGCACTTCCACTCATGGGGGTATAAATTGGGAAAATGAAAAATCAGCAAGACACAAGCACCCCAAAGTTTAGGGCTGCTCTGTTGACCAGGACCTCCACTTCATTCCACCTTCAATATCCCAGGAAAGAGAAAAATGGATAAAGAAGTTGTGGTCCTTATGTACAATGGAATATCACTCAGCCATGAAATCAATGTCGTAAGGTTAGTAGCAGCATGATGAGTGGATTTAGGTATGACCATTCTAAGTGAAATAAGTCACACAGAAAAGGACACTTCTCATAAGGTATCACTGATAGAGGGAATGTAAAAACCGTTACACTTGAACTGAATTACAAAACAGAACAGAGTCACACATGCAGAAAACACACTATGGCTGCTTAACGGGAAAGGTGAGGTGGGGTGATACATAAAACAAGGGTATCAAATTAGCTCAGATATCGTTCCATAAACCCAATATGTAATAGACAAGACCTACTCCTTGCTCAGAGAACTGGACTCAACACGCCCTATTCACCGCACAAGAATATATCTGACTAATAATAATCGTAAAACCTATGTATTGCTATCTCTCTGTTAGTGTGTCAAGTGGGTATAAAGCGGCATAAACACAGCAGTGAAAAGCAGCTAAACCCCATTATAAAAATAAATTACTTTGAAACATCCATGAATAAAGACAGTGAAAGAGAGAGAAATTCTTACACAATGCTTTCAGGGGCTGTGATGCAACCTGGATTGACCATATCTAGACCCACAGCTGGATGAGACATAAGGGTGGACACTCTTGGGGCTGAGAGGTTTGGTGAGGTTGGGTGAGCAAACGCAGACCCTATAAAGGAATACTGCGTGGTACCCATCGCATGGGTCCCAAATCTCCAGGTTCAAGGGCATCTTCCTACATCAAAAACATGCATGAGAAACCCAGAAGATGGTACACCGTGTGATGGGGAAAGGTTTCTAAAACGCACTTCATTTCTCATCTCCTTGTGCCCAGGTTCGCCATTCCAGCCGCTTTACTAGCAAGCTCCCTACTTGGAGCATCAGCACCTTTAACCTCCTGTTCCATACAGGTTGCAATTTGTCCTGAGGATAAACGGGAAGACGTGGAACCAACGAGAGACTAGCTCTTGGTGTTGGGACAGGCACAGGTCACTCTATTTTCCCATCAGAAAGAAGAATTAACCACAGGCTCAGCCTGCCCCCCGGAACCAGAACAGGGCCTGAAGCCATTCTGCGATTTTGCGGCCAGCTCCCATAAAAACGAGTTGTAAAATGGAGGTTCAGGGCACTGCAATTCACAAAGCTGCAGAGTTATAAATGATAACTCTCGTCCACAAATATATTGAGGGAAGGCAAAGAAGAGGATTTGAAATCAAGGCAGAATTGCAGGAAACAGATTTCAGGAGGTAGATTCGAATCGCCTTTAAAGCACATGAAAAGCGGCAAAACGTTGACAATGATGCCCTTGGCCAAAAAGGGCGTATGCGTTTTTTCCTGAATATATTCAGGAAAAAACGCATACGCCCTTTTTGGCCAACCAAGCCACCTGGAAAGGCAAATCAGTGCTACAAAGAAGTCTCGCTGCCCATCGGTCAAAAGGGCCATGCTGAAAAAAGTGTCAAAACCAGAAATGCAGGACAGGCCATGGAGAAATGGGAGCCTTGCTACACTGATGGGCGGGATGTAAATTGCCAAGAGCCACTCTGGAGAAGTGTCCGGTTAGTCCTGAAACATCTGAAAAACACAGCTTAGAGAGCATAGGGCACTTCCACTCATGGGGGTATACATTGGGAAAATTAAAAATCAGCAAGACACAAGCACCCCAAAGTTTAGGGCTGCTCTGTTGACCAGGACCTCCACTTCATTCCACCTTAAATATCCCAGGAAAGAGAAAAATGGATAAAGAAGTTGTGGTCCTTATGTACAATGGAATATCACTCAGCCAGGAAATCAATGTCGTAAGGTTAGTAGCAGCATGATGAGTGGATTTAGGTACGACGATTCTAAGTGAAATAAGTCACACAGAAAAGGACACTTCTCATAAGGTATCACTGATAGAGGGAATGTAAAAACCGTTACACTTGAACTGAATTACAAAACAGAACAGAGTCACACATGCAGAAAACACACTATGGCTGCTTAACGGGAAAGGTGAGGTGGGGTGATACATAAAACAAGGGTATCAAATTAGCTCAGATACCGTTCCATAAGCCCAATATGTAATAGACAAGACCTACTCCTTGCTCAGAGAACTGGACTCAACACGCCCTATTCACTGCACAAGAATATATCTGACTAATAATAATCGTAAAACCTATGTATTGATATCTCTCTGTTAGTGTGTCAAGTGGGTGTAAAGCGGCATAAACACAGCAGTGAAAAGCAGCTAAACCCCATTATAAAAATAAATTACTTTGAAACACCCATGAAACAAAGACAGTGAAAGAGAGAGAAATTCTTACACAATGCGTTCGGGGGCTGTGATGCAACCTGGATTGACCATATCTAGACCCACAGCTGGATGAGTCATAAGGGGGGACACTCTTGGGGCTGAGAGGTTTGGTGAGGTTGGGTGAGCAAATGCAGACCCTTTAAAGTAATACTGCGTGGTACCCATCGCATGGGTCCCAAATCTCCAGGTTCAAGGGCATCTTCCTACATCAAAAACATGCATGAGAAACCCAGAAGATGGTACACCGTGTGATGGGGAAAGGTTTCTAAAACGCACCTCATTTCTCATCTCCTTGTGCCCGGGTTCGCCATTCCAGCCGCTTTACTAGCAAGCTCCCTACTTGGAGCATCAGCACCTTTAACCTCCTGTTCCGTACAGGTTGCAATTTGTCCTGAGGATAAACGGGAAGACGTGGAACCAACGAGAGACTAGCTCTTGGTGTTGGGACAGGCACAGGTCACTCTATTTTCCCATCAGAAAGAAGAATTAACCACAGGCTCAGCCTGCCCCCCGGAACCAGAACAGGGCCTGAAGCCATTCTGCGATTTTGCCGCCAGCTCCCATAAAAACGAGTTGTAAAATGGAGGTTCAGGGCACTGCAATTCACAAACCTGCAGAGTTATAAATGATAACTCTCGTCCACAAATATATTGAGGGAAGGCAAAGAAGAGGATTTGAAATCAAGGCAGAATTGCAGGAAAGAGATTTCAGGAGGTAGATTCGAATCGCCTTTAAAGCACATGAAAAGCGGCAAAACGTTGACAATGATGCCCTTGGCCAAAAAGGGCGTATGCGTTTTTTCCTGAATATATTCAGGAAAAAACGCATACGCCCTTTTTGGCCAACCAAGCAACCTGGAAAGGCAAATCAGTGCTACAAAGAAGTCTCGCTGCCCATCGGTCAAAAGGGCCATGCTGAAAAAAGTGTCAAAACCAGAAATGCAGGACAAGCCATGGAGAAATGGGAGCCTTGCTACACTGATGGGCGGGATGTAAATTGCCAAGAGCCACTCTGGAGAAGTGTCCGGTGAGTCCTGAAACATCTGAAAAACACAGCTTAGAGAGCATAGGGCACTTCCACTCATGGGGGTATAAATTGGGAAAATTAAAAATCAGCAAGACACAAGCACCCCAAAGTTTAGGGCTGCTCTGTTGACCAGGACCTCCACTTCATTCCACCTTAAATATCCCAGGAAAGTGAAAAATGGATAAAGAATTGTGGTCCTTATGTACAATGGAATATCACTCAGCCATGAAATCAATGTCATAAGGTTAGTAGCAGCATGATGAGTGGATTTAGGTACGACGATTCTAAGTGAAATAAGTCACACAGAAAAGGACACTTCTCATAAGGTATCACTGATAGAGGGAATGTAAAAACCTTTACACATGAACTGAATTACAAAACAGAACAGAGTCACACATGCAGAAAACACACTATGGCTGCTTAACGGGAAAGGTGAGGTGGGGTGATACATAAAACAAGGGTATCAAATTAGCTCAGATACCGTTCCATAAACCCAATATGTAATAGACAAGACCTACTCCTTGCTCAGAGAACTGGACTCAACACGCCCTATTCACCGCACAAGAATATATCTGACTAGTAATAATCGTAAAACCTATGTATTGATATCTCTCTGTTAGTGTGTCAAGTGGGTGTAAAGCGGCATAAACACAGCAGTGAAAACAGCTAAACCCCATTATAAAAATAAATTACTTTGAAACACCCATGAAACAAAGACAGTGAAAGAGAGAGAAATTCTTACACAATGCGTTCAGGGGCTGTGATGCAACCTGGATTGACCATATGTAGACCCACAGTTGGATGAGACATAAGGGTGGACACTCTTGGGGCTGAGAGGTTTGGTGAGGTTGGGTGAGCAAACGCAGACCCTTTAAAGTAATACTGCGTGGTACCCATCGCATGGGTCCCAAATCTCCAGGTTCAAGGGCATCTTCCTACATCAAAAACATGCATGAGAAACCCAGAAGATGGTACACCGTGTGATGGGGAAAGGTTTCTAAAACGCACCTCATTTCTCATCTCCTTGTGCCCGGTTTTGCCATTCCAGCCCCTTTACTAGCAAGCTCCCTACTTGGAGCATCAGCACCTTTAACCTCCTGTTCCGTACAGGTTGCAATTTGTCCTGAGGATAAACGGGAAGACGTGGAACCAACGAGAGACTAGCTCTTGGTGTTGGGACAGGCACAGATCACTCTATTTTCCCATCAGGAAGAAGAATTAACCACAGGCTCAGCCTGCCCCCCGGAACCAGAACAGGGCCTGAAGCCATTCTGCGATTTTGCGGCCAGCTCCCATAAAAACGAGTTGTAAAATGGAGGTTCAGGGCACTGCAATTCACAAACCTGCAGAGTTATAAATGATAACTCTCGTCCACAAATATATTGAGGGAAGGCAAAGAAGAGGATTTGAAATCAAGGCAGAATTGCAGGAAACAGATTTCAGGAGGTATATTCGAATCGCCTTTAAAGCACATGAAAAGCGGGAAAACGTTGACAATGATGCCCTTGGCCAAAAAGGGCGTATGCGTTTTTTCCTGAATATATTCAGGAAAAAACGCATACGCCCTTTTTGGCCAACCAAGCAACCTGGAAAGGCAAATCAGTGCTACAAAGAAGTCTCGCCGCCCATCGGTCAAAAGGGCCATGCTGAAAAAAGTGTCAAAACCAGAAATGCAGGACAAGCCATGGAGAAATGGGAGCCTTGCTACACTGATGGGCGGGATGTAAATTGCCAAGAGCCACTCCGGAGAAGTGTCCGGTGAGTCCTGAAACATCTGAAAAACACAGCTTAGAGAGCATAGGGCACTTCCACTCATGGGGGTATACATTGGGAAAATTAAAAATCAGCAAGACACAAGCACCCCAAAGTTTAGGGCTGCTCTGTTGACCAGGACCTCCACTTCATTCCACCTTAAATATCCCAGGAACGAGAAAAATGGATAAAGAAGTTGTGGTCCTTATGTACAATGGAATATCACTCAGCCATGAAATCAATGTCGTAAGGTTAGTAGCAGCATGATGAGTGGATTTAGGTACGATGATTCTAAGTGAAATAAGTCACACAGAAAAGGACACTTCTCATAAGGTATCACTGATAGAGGGAATGTAAAAACCGTTACACTTGAACTGAATTACAAAACAGAACAGAGTCACACATGCAGAAAACACACTATGGCTGCTTAACGGGAAAGGTGAGGTGGGGTGATACATAAAACAAGGGTTTCAAATTAGCTCAGATACCGTTCCATAAACCCAATATGTAATAGACAAGACCTACACCTTGCTCAGAGAACTGGACTCAACACGCCCTATTCACCGCACAAGAATATATCTGACTAGTAATAATCGTAAAACCTATGTATTGATATCTCTCTGTTAGTGTGTCAAGTGGGTGTAAAGCGGCATAAACACAGCAGTGAAAAGCAGCTAAACCCCATTATAAAAATAAATTACTTTAAAACACCCATGAAACAAAGACAGTGAAAGAGAGAGAAATTCTTACACAATGCGTTCGGGGGCTGTGATGCAACCTGGATTGACCATATGTAGACCCACAGCTGGATGAGTCATAAGGGGGGACACTCTTGGGGCTGAGAGGTTTGGTGAGGTTGGGTGAGCAAATGCAGACCCTTTAAAGTAATACTGCGTGGTACCCATCGCATGGGTCCCAAATCTCCAGGTTCAAGGGCATCTTCCTACATCAAAAACATGCATGAGAAACCCAGAAGATGGTACACCATGTGATGGGGAAAGGTTTCTAAAACGCACCTCATTTCTCATCTCCTTGTGCCCGGGTTCGCCATTCCAGCCGCTTTACTAGCAAGCTCCCTACTTGGAGCATTAGCACCTTTAACATCCTGTTCCGTACAGGTTGCAATTTGTCCTGAGGATAAACGGGAAGACGTGGAACCAACGAGAGACTAGCTCTTGGTGTTGGGACAGGCACAGGTCACTCTATTTTCCCATCAGAAAGAAGAATTAACCACAGGCTCAGCCTGCCCCCTGGAACCAGAACAGGGCCTGAAGCCATTCTGCGATTTTGCCGCCAGCTCCCATAAAAACGAGTTGTAAAATGGAGGTTCAGGGCACTGCAATTCACAAACCTGCAGAGTTATAAATGATAACTCTCGTCCACAAATATATTGAGGGAAGGCAAAGAAGAGGATTTGAAATCAAGGCAGAATTGCAGGAAAGAGATTTCAGGAGGTAGATTCGAATCGCCTTTAAAGCACATGAAAAGCGGCAAAACGTTGACAATGATGCCCTTGGCCAAAAAGGGCGTATGCGTTTTTTCCTGAATATATTCATGAAAAAACGCATACGCCCTTTTTGGCCAACCAAGCAACCTGGAAAGGCAAATCAGTGCTACAAAGAAGTCTCGCTGCCCATCGGTCAAAAGGGCCATGCTGAAAAAAGTGTCAAAACCAGAAATGCAGGACAGGCCATGGAGAAATGGGAGCCTTGCTACACTGATGGGCGGGATGTAAATTGCCAAGAGCCACTCTGGAGAAGTGTCCGGTGAGTCCTGAAACATCTGAAAAACACAGCTTAGAGAGCATAGGGCACTTCCACTCATGGGGGTATAAATTGGGAAAATTAAAAATCAGCAAGACACAAGCACCCCAAAGTTTAGGGCTGCTCTGTTGACCAGGACCTCCACTTCATTCCACCTTAAATATCCCAGGAAAGAGAAAAATGGATAAAGAATTGTGGTCCTTATGTACAATGGAATATCACTCAGCCATGAAATCAATGTCATAAGGTTAGTAGCAGCATGATGAGTGGATTTAGGTACGACGATTCTAAGTGAAATAAGTCACACAGAAAAGGACACTTCTCATAAGGTATCACTGATAGAGGGAATGTAAAAACCTTTACACATGAACTGAATTACAAAACAGAACAGAGTCACACATGCAGAAAACACACTATGGCTGCTTAACGGGAAAGGAGAGGTGGGGTGATACATAAAACAAGGGTATCAAATTAGCTCAGATACCGTTCCATAAACCCAATATGTAATAGACAAGACCTACTCCTTGCTCAGAGAACTGGACTCAACACGCCCTATTCACCGCACAAGAATATATCTGACTAGTAATAATCGTAAAACCTATGTATTGATATCGCTCTGTTAGTGTGTCAAGTGGGTGTAAAGCGGCATAAACACAGCAGTGAAAACAGCTAAACCCCATTATAAAAATAAATTACTTTGAATCACCCATGAAACAAAGACAGTGAAAGAGAGAGAAATTCTTACACAATGCGTTCAGGGGCTGTGATGCAACCTGGATTGACCATATGTAGACCCACAGTTGGATGAGACATAAGGGTGGACACTCTTGGGGCTGAGAGGTTTGGTGAGGTTGGGTGAGCAAACGCAGACCCTTTAAAGTAATACTGCGTGGTACCCATCGCATGGGTCCCAAATCTCCAGGTTCAAGGGCATCTTCCTACATCAAAAACATGCATGAGAAACCCAGAAGATGGTACACCGTGTGATGGGGAAAGGTTTCTAAAACGCACCTCATTTCTCATCTCCTTGTGCCCGGTTTTGCCATTCCAGCCCCTTTACTAGCAAGCTCCCTACTTGGAGCATCAGCACCTTTAACCTCCTGTTCCGTACAGGTTGCAATTTGTCCTGAGGATAAACGGGAAGACGTGGAACCAACGAGAGACTAGCTCTTGGTGTTGGGACAGGCACAGATCACTCTATTTTCCCATCAGGAAGAAGAATTAACCACAGGCTCAGCCTGCCCCCCGGAACCAGAACAGGGCCTGAAGCCATTCTGCGATTTTGCGGCCAGCTCCCATAAAAACGAGTTGTAAAATGGAGGTTCAGGGCACTGCAATTCACAAACCTGCAGAGTTATAAATGATAACTCTCGTCCACAAATATATTGAGGGAAGGCAAAGAAGAGGATTTGAAATCAAGGCAGAATTGCAGGAAACAGATTTCAGGAGGTATATTCGAATCGCCTTTAAAGCACATGAAAAGCGGGAAAACGTTGACAATGATGCCCTTGGCCAAAAAGGGCGTATGCGTTTTTTCCTGAATATATTCAGGAAAAAACGCATACGCCCTTTTTGGCCAACCAAGCAACCTGGAAAGGCAAATCAGTGCTACAAAGAAGTCTCGCCGCCCATCGGTCAAAAGGGCCATGCTGAAAAAAGTGTCAAAACCAGAAATGCAGGACAAGCCATGGAGAAATGGGAGCCTTGCTACACTGATGGGCGGGATGTAAATTGCCAAGAGCCACTCTGGAGAAGTGTCCGGTGAGTCCTGAAACATCTGAAAAACACAGCTTAGAGAGCATAGGGCACTTCCACTCATGGGGGTATACATTGGGAAAATTAAAAATCAGCAAGACACAAGCACCCCAAAGTTTAGGGCTGCTCTGTTGACCAGGACCTCCACTTCATTCCACCTTAAATATCCCAGGAACGAGAAAAATGGATAAAGAAGTTGTGGTCCTTATGTACAATGGAATATCACTCAGCCATGAAATCAATGTCATAAGGCTAGTAGCAGCATGATGAGTGGATTTAGGTACGACGATTCTAAGTGAAATAAGTCACACAGAAAAGGACACTTCTCATAAGGTATCACTGATAGAGGGAATGTAAAAACCGTTACACTTGAACTGAATTACAAAACAGAACAGAGTCACACATGCAGAAAACACACTATGGCTGCTTAACGGGAAAGGTGAGGTGGGGTGATACATAAAACAAGGGTTTCAAATTAGCTCAGATACCGTTCCATAAACCCAATATGTAATAGACAAGACCTACTCCTTGCTCAGAGAACTGGACTCAACACGCCCTATTCACCGCACAAGAATATATCTGACTAGTAATAATCGTAAAACCTATGTATTGATATCTCTCTGTTAGTGTGTCAAGTGGGTGTAAAGCGGCATAAACACAGCAGTGAAAAGCAGCTAAATCCCATTATAAAAATAAATTACTTTGAAAAACCCATGAAACAAAGACAGTGAAAGAGAGAGGAATTCTTACACAATGCGTTCAGGGGCTGTGATGCAACCTGGATTGACCATATCTAGACCCACAGCTGGATCAGACATAAGGGTGGACACTCTTGGGGCTGAGAGGTTTGGTGAGGTTGGGTGAGCAAACGCAGACCCTTTAAAGTAATACTGCATGGTACCCATCGCATGGGTCCCAAATCTCCAGGTTCAAGGGCATCTTCCTACATCAAAAACATGCATGAGAAACCTAGAAGATGGTACAACGTGTGATGGGGAAAGGTTTCTAAAACGCACCTCATTTCTCATCTCCTTGTGCCCGGGTTCGCCATTCCAGCCGCTTTACTAGCAATCTCCCTACTTGGAGCATCAGCACCTTTAACCTCCTGTTCCGTAGAGGTTGCAATTTGTCCTGAGGATAAACGGGAAGACGTGGAACCAACGAGAGACTAGCTCTTGGTGTTGGGACAGGCACAGGTCACTCTATTTTCCCATCAGAAAGAAGAATTAACCACAGGCTCAGCCTGCCCCCCGGAACCAGAACAGGGCCTGAAGCCATTCTGCGATTTTGCGGCCAGCTCCCATAAAAACGAGTTGTAAAATGGAGGTTCAGGGCACTGCAATTCACAAACCTGCAGTTATAAATGATAACTCTCGTCCACAAATATATTGAGGGAAGGCAAAGAAGAGGATTTGAAATCAAGGCAGAATTGCAGGAAACATATTTCAGGAAGTAGATTCGAATCGCATTTAAAGCACATGAAAAGCGGCAAAACGTTGACAATGATGCCCTTGGCCAAAAAGGGCGTATGCGTTTTTTCCTGAATATATTCAGGAAAAAACGCATACGCCCTTTTTGGCCAACCAAGCAACCTGGAAAGGCAAATCAGTGCTACAAAGAAGTCTCGCTGCCCATCGGTCAAAAGGGCCATGCTGAAAAAAGTGTCAAAACCAGAAATGCAGGACAGGCCATGGAGAAATGGGAGCCTTGCTACAATGATGGGCGGGATGTAAATTGCCAACAGCCACTCTGGAGAAGTGTCCGGTGAGTCCTGAAACATCTGAAAAACACAGCTTAGAGAGCATAGGGCACTTCCACTCATGGGGGTATAAATTGGGAAAATTAAAAATCAGCAAGACACAAGCACCCCAAAGTTTAGGGCTGCTCTGTTGACCAGGACCTCCACTTCATTCCACCTTAAATATCCCAGGAAAGAGAAAAATGGATAAAGAAGTTGTGGTCCTTATGTACAATGGAATATCACTCAGCCATGAAATCAATGTCGTAAGGTTAGTAGCAGCATGATGAGTGGATTTAGGTACGACGATTCTAAGTGAAATAAGTCACACAGAAAAGGACACTTCTCATAAGGTATCACTGATAGAGGGAATGTAAAAACCGTTACACTTGAACTGAATTACAAAAGAGAACAGAGTCACACATGCAGAAAACACACTATGGCTGCTTAACGGGAAAGGTGAGGTGGGGTGATACATAAAACAAGGGTATCAAATTAGCTCAGATACCGTTCCATAAACCCAATATGTAATAGACAAGACCTACTCCTTGCTCAGAGAACTGGACTCAACACGCCCTATTCACTGCACAAGAATATATCTGACTAATAATAATCGTAAAACCTATGTATTGATATCTCTCTGTTAGTGTGTCAAGTGGGTGTAAAGCGGCATAAACACAGCAGTGAAAAGCAGCTAAACCCCATTATAAAAATAAATTACTTTGAAACACCCATGAAACAAAGACAGTGAAAGAGAGAGAAATTCTTACACAATGCGTTCAGGGGCTGTGATGCAACCTGGATTGACCATATGTAGACCCACAGTTGGATGAGACATAAGGGTGGACACTCTTGGGGCTGAGAGGTTTGGTGAGGTTGGGTGAGCAAACGCAGACCCTTTAAAGTAATACTGCGTGGTACCCATCGCATGGGTCCCAAATCTCCAGGTTCAAGGGCATCTTCCTACATCAAAAACATGCATGAGAAACCCAGAAGATGGTACACCGTGTGATGGGGAAAGGTTTCTAAAACGCACCTCATTTCTCATCTCCTTGTGCCCGGTTTTGCCATTCCAGCCCCTTTACTAGCAAGCTCCCTACTTGGAGCATCAGCACCTTTAACCTCCTGTTCCGTACAGGTTGCAATTTGTCCTGAGGATAAACGGGAAGACGTGGAACCAACGAGAGACTAGCTCTTGGTGTTGGGACAGGCACAGATCACTCTATTTTCCCATCAGGAAGAAGAATTAACCACAGGCTCAGCCTGCCCCCCGGAACCAGAACAGGGCCTGAAGCCATTCTGCGATTTTGCGGCCAGCTCCCATAAAAACGAGTTGTAAAATGGAGGTTCAGGGCACTGCAATTCACAAACCTGCAGAGTTATAAATGATAACTCTCGTCCACAAATATATTGAGGGAAGGCAAAGAAGAGGATTTGAAATCAAGGCAGAATTGCAGGAAACAGATTTCAGGAGGTATATTCGAATCGCCTTTAAAGCACATGAAAAGCGGGAAAACGTTGACAATGATGCCCTTGGCCAAAAAGGGCGTATGCGTTTTTTCCTGAATATATTCAGGAAAAAACGCATACGCCCTTTTTGGCCAACCAAGCAACCTGGAAAGGCAAATCAGTGCTACAAAGAAGTCTCGCCGCCCATCGGTCAAAAGGGCCATGCTGAAAAAAGTGTCAAAACCAGAAATGCAGGACAAGCCATGGAGAAATGGGAGCCTTGCTACACTGATGGGCGGGATGTAAATTGCCAAGAGCCACTCTGGAGAAGTGTCCGGTGAGTCCTGAAACATCTGAAAAACACAGCTTAGAGAGCATAGGGCACTTCCACTCATGGGGGTATACATTGGGAAAATTAAAAATCAGCAAGACACAAGCACCCCAAAGTTTAGGGCTGCTCTGTTGACCAGGACCTCCACTTCATTCCACCTTAAATATCCCAGGAACGAGAAAAATGGATAAAGAAGTTGTGGTCCTTATGTACAATGGAATATCACTCAGCCATGAAATCAATGTCATAAGGCTAGTAGCAGCATGATGAGTGGATTTAGGTACGACGATTCTAAGTGAAATAAGTCACACAGAAAAGGACACTTCTCATAAGGTATCACTGATAGAGGGAATGTAAAAACCGTTACACTTGAACTGAATTACAAAACAGAACAGAGTCACACATGCAGAAAACACACTATGGCTGCTTAACGGGAAAGGTGAGGTGGGGTGATACATAAAACAAGGGTTTCAAATTAGCTCAGATACCGTTCCATAAACCCAATATGTAATAGACAAGACCTACTCCTTGCTCAGAGAACTGGACTCAACACGCCCTATTCACCGCACAAGAATATATCTGACTAGTAATAATCGTAAAACCTATGTATTGATATCTCTCTGTTAGTGTGTCAAGTGGGTGTAAAGCGGCATAAACACAGCAGTGAAAAGCAGCTAAATCCCATTATAAAAATAAATTACTTTGAAAAACCCATGAAACAAAGACAGTGAAAGAGAGAGGAATTCTTACACAATGCGTTCAGGGGCTGTGATGCAACCTGGATTGACCATATCTAGACCCACAGCTGGATCAGACATAAGGGTGGACACTCTTGGGGCTGAGAGGTTTGGTGAGGTTGGGTGAGCAAACGCAGACCCTTTAAAGTAATACTGCATGGTACCCATCGCATGGGTCCCAAATCTCCAGGTTCAAGGGCATCTTCCTACATCAAAAACATGCATGAGAAACCTAGAAGATGGTACAACGTGTGATGGGGAAAGGTTTCTAAAACGCACCTCATTTCTCATCTCCTTGTGCCCGGGTTCGCCATTCCAGCCGCTTTACTAGCAATCTCCCTACTTGGAGCATCAGCACCTTTAACCTCCTGTTCCGTAGAGGTTGCAATTTGTCCTGAGGATAAACGGGAAGACGTGGAACCAACGAGAGACTAGCTCTTGGTGTTGGGACAGGCACAGGTCACTCTATTTTCCCATCAGAAAGAAGAATTAACCACAGGCTCAGCCTGCCCCCCGGAACCAGAACAGGGCCTGAAGCCATTCTGCGATTTTGCGGCCAGCTCCCATAAAAACGAGTTGTAAAATGGAGGTTCAGGGCACTGCAATTCACAAACCTGCAGTTATAAATGATAACTCTCGTCCACAAATATATTGAGGGAAGGCAAAGAAGAGGATTTGAAATCAAGGCAGAATTGCAGGAAACATATTTCAGGAAGTAGATTCGAATCGCATTTAAAGCACATGAAAAGCGGCAAAACGTTGACAATGATGCCCTTGGCCAAAAAGGGCGTATGCGTTTTTTCCTGAATATATTCAGGAAAAAACGCATACGCCCTTTTTGGCCAACCAAGCAACCTGGAAAGGCAAATCAGTGCTACAAAGAAGTCTCGCTGCCCATCGGTCAAAAGGGCCATGCTGAAAAAAGTGTCAAAACCAGAAATGCAGGACAGGCCATGGAGAAATGGGAGCCTTGCTACAATGATGGGCGGGATGTAAATTGCCAACAGCCACTCTGGAGAAGTGTCCGGTGAGTCCTGAAACATCTGAAAAACACAGCTTAGAGAGCATAGGGCACTTCCACTCATGGGGGTATAAATTGGGAAAATTAAAAATCAGCAAGACACAAGCACCCCAAAGTTTAGGGCTGCTCTGTTGACCAGGACCTCCACTTCATTCCACCTTAAATATCCCAGGAAAGAGAAAAATGGATAAAGAAGTTGTGGTCCTTATGTACAATGGAATATCACTCAGCCATGAAATCAATGTCGTAAGGTTAGTAGCAGCATGATGAGTGGATTTAGGTACGACGATTCTAAGTGAAATAAGTCACACAGAAAAGGACACTTCTCATAAGGTATCACTGATAGAGGGAATGTAAAAACCGTTACACTTGAACTGAATTACAAAAGAGAACAGAGTCACACATGCAGAAAACACACTATGGCTGCTTAACGGGAAAGGTGAGGTGGGGTGATACATAAAACAAGGGTATCAAATTAGCTCAGATACCTTTCCATAAGCCCAATATGTAATAGACAAGACCTACTCCTTGCTCAGAGAACTGGACTCAACACGCCCTATTCACTGCACAAGAATATATCTGACTAATAATAATCGTAAAACCTATGTATTGATATCTCTCTGTTAGTGTGTCAAGTGGGTGTAAAGCGGCATAAACACAGCAGTGAAAAGCAGCTAAACCCCATTATAAAAATAAATTACTTTGAAACACCCATGAAACAAAGACAGTGAAAGAGAGAGAAATTCTTACACAATGCGTTCGGGGTCTCTGATGCAACCTGGATTGACCATATCTAGACCCACAGCTGGATGAGACATAATTGTGGACACTCTTGGGGCTGAGAGGTTTGGTGAGGTTGGGTGAGCAAATGCAGACCCTTTAAAGGAATACTGCGTGGTAACCATCGCATGGGTCCCAAATCTCCAGGTTCAAGGGCATCTTCCTACATCAAAAACATGCATGAGAAACCCAGAAGATGGTACACCGTGTGATGGGGAAAGGTTTCTAAAACGCACCTCATTTCTCATCTCCTTGTGCCCGGGTTCGCCATTCCAGCCGCTTTACTAGCAATCTCCCTACTTGGAGCATCAGCACCTTTAACCTCCTGTTCCGTACAGGTTGCAATTTGTCCTGAGGATAAACGGGAAGACGTGGAACCAACGAGAGACTAGCTCTTGGTGTTGGGACAGGCACAGGTCACTCTATTTTCCCATCAGAAAGAAGAATTAACCACAGGCTCAGCCTGCCCCCCGGAACCAGAACAGGGCCTGAAGCCATTCTGCGATTTTGCCGCCAGCTCCCATAAAAACGAGTTGTAAAATGGAGGTTCAGGGCACTGCAATTCACAAACCTGCAGAGTTATAAATGATAACTCTCGTCCACAAATATATTGAGGGAAGGCAAAGAAGAGGATTTGAAATCAAGGCAGAATTGCAGGAAACAGATTTCAGGAGGTAGATTCGAATCGCCTTTAAAGCACATGAAAAGCGGCAAAACGTTGACAATGATGCCCTTGGCCAAAAAGTGCGTATGCGTTTTTTCCTGAATATATTCAGGAAAAAACGCATACGCCCTTTTTGGCCAACCAAGCAACCTGGAAAGGCAAATCAGTGCTACAAAGAAGTCTCGCTGCCCATCGGTCAAAAGGGCCATGCTGAAAAAAGTGTCAAAACCAGAAATGCAGGACAAGCCATGGAGAAATGGGAGCCTTGCTACACTGATGGGCGGGATGTAAATTGCCAAGAGCCACTCTGGAGAAGTGTCCGGTGAGTCCTGAAACATCTGAAAAACACAGCTTAGAGAGCATAGGGCACTTCCACTCATGGGGGTATACATTGGGAAAATTAAAAATCAGCAAGACACAAGCACCCCAAAGTTTAGGGCTGCTCTGTTGACCAGGACCTCCACTTCATTCCACCTTAAATATCCCAGGAAAGAGAAAAATGGATAAAGAATTGTGGTCCTTATGTACAATGGAATATCACTCAGCCATGAAATCAATGTCATAAGGTTAGTAGCAGCATGATGAGTGGATTTAGGTACGACGATTCTAAGTGAAATAAGTCACACAGAAAAGGACACTTCTCATAAGGTATCACTGATAGAGGGACTGTAAAAACCTTTACACATGAACTGAATTACAAAACAGAACAGAGTCACACATGCAGAAAACACACTATGGCTGCTTAACGGGAAAGGTGAGGTGGGGTGATACATAAAACAAGGGTATCAAATTAGCTCAGATACCGTTCCATAAACCCAATATGTAATAGACAAGACCTACTCCTTGCTCAGAGAACTGGACTCAACACGCCCTATTCACCGCACAAGAATATATCTGACTAGTAATAATCGTAAAACCTATGTATTGATATCTCTCTGTTAGTGTGTCAAGTGGGTGTAAAGCGGCATAAACACAGCAGTGAAAAGCAGCTAAACCCCATTATAAAAATAAATTAGTTTGAATCACCCATGAAACAAAGACAGTGAAAGAGAGAGGAATTCTTACACAATGCGTTCAGGGGCTGTGATGCAACCTGGATTGACCATATGTAGACCCACAGTTGGATGAGACATAAGGGTGGACACTCTTGGGGCTGAGAGGTTTGGTGAGGTTGGGTGAGCAAACGCAGACCCTTTAAAGTAATACTGCGTGGTACCCATCGCATGGGTCCCAAATCTCCAGGTTCAAGGGCATCTTCCTACATCGAAAACATGCATGAGAATCCCTGAAGATGGTACACCGTGTGATGGGGAAAGGTTTCTAAAACGCACCTCATTTCTCATCTCCTTGTGCCCGGGTTCGCCATTCCAGCCCCTTTACTAGCAAGCTCCCTACTTGTAGCATCAGCACCTTTAACCTCCTGTTCCATGCAGGTTGCAATTTGTCCTGAGGATAAACGGGAAGACGTGGAAACAACGAGAGACTAGCTCTTGGTGTTGGGACAGGCACAGGTCACTCTATTTTCCCATCAGGAAGAAGAATTAACCACAGGCTCAGCCTGCCCCCCGGAACCAGAACAGGGCCTGAAGCCATTCTGCGATTTTGCGGCCAGCTCCCATAAAAACGAGTTGTAAAATGGAGGTTCAGGGCACTGCAATTCACAAACCTGCAGTTATAAATGATAACTCTCGTCCACAAATATATTGAGGGAAGGCAACGAAGAGGATTTGAAATCAAGGCAGAATTGCAGGAAACATATTTCAGGAAGTAGATTCGAATCGCATTTAAAGCACATGAAAAGCGGCAAAACGTTGACAATGATGCCCTTGGCCAAAAAGGGCGTATGCGTTTTTTCCTGAATATATTCAGGAAAAAACGCATACGCCCTTTTTGGCCAACCAAGCAACCTGGAAAGGCAAATCAGTGCTACAAAGAAGTCTCACTGCCCATCGGTCAAAAGGGCCATGCTGAAAAAAGTGTCAAAACCAGAAATGCAGGACAGGCCATGGAGTAATGGGAGCCTTGCTACACCGATGGGCGGGATGTAAATTGCCAACAGCCACTCTGGAGAAGTGTCCGGTGAGTCCTGAAACATCTGAAAAACACAGCTTAGAGAGCATAGGGCACTTCCACTCATGGGGGTATGAATTGGGAAAATGAAAAATCAGCAAGACACAAGCACCCCAAAGTTTAGGGCTGCTCTGTTGACAAGGACCTCCACTTCATTCCACCTTAAATATCCCAGGAAAGAGAAAAATGGGTAAAGAAGTTGTGGTCCTTATGTACAATGGAATATCACTCAGCCATGAAATCAATGTCATAAGGCTAGTAGCAGCATGATGAGTGGATTTAGGTACGACGATTCTAAGTGAAATAAGTCACACAGAAAAGGACACTTCTCATAAGGTATCACTGATAGAGGGAATGTAAAAACCGTTACACTTCAACTGAATTAAAAAACAGAACAGAGTCACACATGCAGAAAAAACATTATGGCTGCTTAACGGGAAAGGTGAGGTGGGGTGATACATAAAACAAGGGTATCAAATTAGCTCAGACACCATTCCATAAACCCAATATGTAATAGACAAGACCTACTCCTTGCTCAGAGAACTGGACTCAACACGCCCTATTCACCGCACAAGAATATATCTGACTAATAATAATCGTAAAACCTATGTATTGATATATCTCTGTTAGTGTGTCAAGTGGGTGTAAAGCGGCATAAACACAGCAGTGAAAAGCAGCTAAACCCCATTATAAAAATAAATTACTTTGGAACACCCATGAAACAAAGACAGTGAAAGAGAGAGAAATTCTTACACAATGCGTTCAGGGGCTGTGATGCAACCTGGATTGACCATATCTAGATTCACAGCTGGATCAGACATAAGAGTGGACACTCTTGGGGCTGAGAGGTTTGGTGAGGTTGGGTGAGCAAACGCAGACCCTTTAAAGTAATACTGCATGGTACCCATCGCATGGGTCCCAAATCTCCAGGTTCAAGGGTATCTTCCTACATCAAAAACATGCATGAGAAACCCAGAAGATGGTACACCGTGTGATGGGGAAAGGTTTCTAAAACGCACCTCATTTCTCATCGCCTTGTGCCCGGGTTCGCCATTCCAGCCGCTTTACTAGCAAGCTCCCTACTTGGAGCATCAGCACCTTTAACCTCCTGTTCCGTACAGGTTGCAATTTGTCCTGAGGATAAACGGGAAGACGTGGAACCAACGAGAGACTAGCTCTTGGTGTTGGGACAGGCAGAGGTCACTCTATTTTCCCATCAGAAAGAAGAATTAACCACAGGCTCAGCCTGCCCCCCGGAACCAGAACAGGGCCTGAAGCCATTCTGCGATTTTGCCGCCAGCTCCCATAAAAACGAGTTGTAAAATGAAGGTTCAGGGCACTGCAATTCACAAACCTGCAGAGTTATAAATGATAACTCTCGTCCACAAATATATTGAGGGAAGGCAAAGAAGAGGATTTGAAATCAAGGCAGAATTGCAGGAAAGAGATTTCAGGAGGTAGATTCGAATCGCCTTTAAAGCACATGAAAAGCGGCAAAACGTTGACAATGATGCCCTTGGCCAAAAAGGGCGTATGCGTTTTTTCCTGAATATATTCAGGAAAAAACGCATACGCCCTTTTTGGCCAACCAAGCAACCTGGAAAGGCAAATCAGCGCTACAAAGAAGTCTCGCTTCCCATCGGTCAAAAGGGCCATGCTGAAAAAAGTGTCAAAACCAGAAATGCAGGACAGGCCATGGAGAAATGGGAGCCTTGCTACACTGATGGGCGGGATGTAAATTGCCAAGAGCCACTCTGGAGAAGTGTCCAGTGAGTCCTGAAACATCTGAAAAACACAGCTTAGAGAGCATAGGGCACTTCCACTCATGGGGGTATAAATTGGGAAAATGAAAAATCAGCAAGACACAAGCACCCCAAAGTTTAGGGCTGCTCTGTTGACCAGGACCTCCACTTCATTCCACCTTAAATATCCCAGGAAAGAGAAAAATGGATAAAGAAGTTGTGGTCCTTATGTACAATGGAATATCACTCAGCCATGAAATCAATGTCATAAGGCTAGTAGCAGCATGATGAGTGGATTTAGGTACGACGATTCTAAGTGAAATAAGTCACACAGAAAAGGACACTTCTCATAAGGTATCACTGATAGAGGGAATGTAAAAACCGTTACACTTGAACTGAATTACAAAACAGAACAGAGTCACACATGCAGAAAACACACTATGGCTGCTTAACGGGAAAGGTGAGGTGGGGTGATACATAAAACAAGGGTTTCAAATTAGCTCAGATACCGTTCCATAAACCCAATATGTAATAGACAAGACCTACTCCTTGCTCAGAGAACTGGACTCAACACGCCCTATTCACCGCACAAGAATATATCTGACTAGTAATAATCGTAAAGCCTATGTATTGATATCTCTCTGTTAGTGTGTCAAGTGGGTGTAAAGCGGCATAAACACAGCAGTGAAAAGCAGCTAAATCCCATTATGAAAATAAATTACTTTGAAAAACCCATGAAACAAAGACAGTGAAAGAGAGAGGAATTCTTACACAATGCGTTCAGGGGCTGTGATGCAAACTGGATCGACCATATCTAGACCCACAGCTGGATGAGACATAAGGGTGGACACTCTTGGGGCTGAGAGTTTTGGTGAGGTTGGGTGAGCAAACGCAGACCCTTTAAAGTAATACTGCGTGGTACCCATCGCATGGGTCCCAAATCTCCAGCTTCAAGGGCATCTTCCTACATCAAAAACATGCATGAGAAACCCAGAAGATGGTACACCGTGTGATGGGGAAAGGTTTCTAAAACGCACCTCATTTCTCATCTCCTTGTGCCCGGGTTCGCCATTCCAGCCGCTTTACTAGCAAGCTCCCTACTTGGAGCATCAGCACCTTTAACCTCCTGTTCCGTAGAGGTTGCAATTTGTCCTGAGGATAAACGGGAAGACGTGGAACCAACGAGAGACTAGCTCTTGGTGTTGGGACAGGCACAGGTCACTCTATTTTCCCATCAGAAAGAAGAATTAACCACAGGCTCAGCCTGCCCCCCGGAACCAGAACAGGGCCTGAAGCCATTCTGCGATTTTGCGGCCAGCTCCCATAAAAACGAGTTGTAAAATGGAGGTTCAGGGCACTGCAATTCACAAACCTGCAGTTATAAATGATAACTCTCGTCCACAAATATATTGAGGGAAGGCAAAGAAGAGGATTTGAAATCAAGGCAGAATTGCAGGAAACAGATTTCAGGAGGTAGATTCGAATCGCCTTTAAAGCACATGAAAAGCGGCAAAACGTTGACAATGATGCCCTTGGCCAAAAAGGGCGTATGCGTTTTTTCCTGAATATATTCAGGAAAAAACGCATACGCCCTTTTTGGCCAACCAAGCAACCTGGAAAGGCAAATCAGTGCTACAAAGAAGTCTCACTGCCCATCGGTCAAAAGGGCCATGCTGAAAAAAGTGTCAAAACCAGAAATGCAGGACAGGCCATGGAGAAATGGGAGCCTTGCTACACCGATGGGCGGGATGTAAATTGCCAAGAGCCACTCTGGAGAAGTGTCCGGTGAGTCCTGAAACATCTGAAAAACACAGCTTAGAGAGCATAGGGCACTTCCACTCATGGGGGTATAAATTGGGAAAATTAAAAATCAGCAAGACACAAGCACCCCAAAGTTTAGGGCTGCTCTGTTGACCAGGACCTCCACTTCATTCCACCTTCAATATCCCAGGAAAGAGAAAAATGGATAAAGAAGTTGTGGTCCTTATGTACAATGGAATATCACTCAGCCAGGAAATCAATGTCATAAGGCTAGTAGCAGCATGATGAGTGGATTTAGGTACGACGATTCTAAGTGAAATAAGTCACACAGAAAAAGACACGTATCATAAGCTATCACTTATAGAGGGAATGTAAAAACCGCTACACTTGAACTGAATTACAAAGCAGAACAGAGTCACACGTTTAGAAAACACACTATGGCTGGTTAACGGGAAAGGTGAGGTGGGGTGATGCATAAAACAAGGGTTTCAAATTATCTGAGATACCGTTCCATAAACCCAATATGTAATAGACAAGAACTACTCCTTGCTCAGAGAACAGGACTCAACACACCCTATTCACCGCAAAAGAATATATTTGATTAGTAGTAATCTTAAAACCTATGTATTGATATCTCTCTGTTAGTGTGTCAAGTGGGTGTAAAGTGGCATAAACACAGTAGTGAAAAGCAGCTAAACCCCATTATAAAAATAAATTACTTTTAAAAACCCATGATACAAAGACAGTGAAAGAGAGAGGAATTCTTACACAATGCGTTCAGGGGCTGTGATGCAACCTGGATCGACCATATCTAGACCCACAGCTGGGTGAGACATAAGGGTGGACATTCTTGCGGCTGAGAGGTTTGGTGAGGTTGGATGAGCCAACGCAGACCCTTTAAAATAATACTGCGTGACACCCAACCCATGGGTCCCAAATCTCCAGGTTCAAGGGCATCTTCCTACATCAAAAACATGCATGAGAAACCCAGAAGATGCTACACCATGTGATCGGGAATGGTTTCTAAAATGCACCTCATTTATCATCTCCTTGTGCTCGGGTTCGCCATTCCAGCCACTTTCCTAGCAATCTCCCTACTTGGAGCATCAGCACCTTTAACCTCCTGTTCCGTACAGGTTGCAATTTGTACTGAGGATGAACGGGAAGAGGGGGAACCAATGAGAGACTAGATCTAGGTGTTGGGACAAGCACAGGTCACTCTATTTTCCCTTCAGAAAGAAGAATTAACCACAGGCTCAGCCTGCCCCCCGGAAGTAGAATAGGGCCTGAAGCAATCCTGCGCTTTTGCGGCCAACTCCCAAAAAAGCGAGTTGAAAAATGGATCTCAGGGGCACTGCAATTCACAAACCTGCAGAGTTATCAATGATAACTCTCGTCCACAAATATATTGAGGGAATGCAACGAAGAGGATATGAAAGCAAGGCAGAATTGCAGAAACCGACTTAAGGAGGTAGATTCGAATCGCCTTTAAAGCACATGAAAAGCGGCAAAACGTTGACAATGATACCCTTGGCCAAAAAGGGCGTATGCGTTTTTTCCTGAATGTATTCAGGAAAAAACGCATACGCCCTTTTTGGCCAACCAAGCAACCTGGAAAGGCAAATCAGCGCTACAAAGAAGTCTCGCTTCCCATTGGTCAAAAGGGCCATGCTGAAAAAAGTGTCAAAACCAGAAATGCAGGACAGGCCATGGAGAAATGGGAGCCTTGCTACACTGATGGGCGGGATGTAAATTGCCAACAGCCACTCTGGAGAAGTGTACGGTGTGTCCTGAAACATCTAAAAAACACAGCTTAGAGAGCATAGGGCATTTCCACTCATGGGCGTATAAATTGGGAAAACTAAAAATCAGCCAGACACAGGCACACCAAAGTTTAGGGCTGCTCTGTTGACAAGAACCTTCTCTTCATTACACCTTAAATATCCCAGGAAATAGGAAAATGGATAACGATGTTGTGGTCCTTATGTACAATGGAATATCACTCAGCCATGAAATCAATGTCATAAGGCTATTAGCAGCATGATGAGTGGATTTATGTTCGACGATTCTAAGTGAAATAAGTCACACAGAAAAAGACACTTATCATAAGCTATCACTTATAGAGGGAATGTAAAAACCACTACAGTTGAACTGAATTACAAAGCAGAACAGAGTCACACGTTTAGAAAACACACTATGGCTGCTTAACGGGAAAGGTGAGGTGGGGTGATGCATAAAACAAGGGTTTCATATTAGCTCAAATACCGATCCATAAACCCAATATGTAATAGACAAGACCTACTCCTTGCTCAGCGAAGTGGATGCAACACCCCCTATTCAACGAACAAGAATATATCTGACTAGTAAAAATCTTAAAACCTATGTATTGATTTCTCTCTGTAAGTGAATCAAGTGGGTGTAAAGGGGCATAAACACAGCAGTGAAAATCAGGTAAACCCCATTATAAAAATAAATTACTTTAAAATCCCAAAAAACAAAGACAGTGATAGAGGGAGAAATTTTTACATAATTCGTTCCGGGGCTGTGATGCAACCTGGTGTGACCATATCTAGACCCACAGCTGGATGAGAAATAAAGCTGGACACTCTTGGGGCTGAAGGTCTCTTTCCCTATTTACCAGATTGGGAACGTAGAAAGGCTGCCACCCTCTGGCCGTTACCTGCAAAAGCAACTTTAAAACCTGTGCTAATGGTCACTTCATATGAACAAGTACTTCAGGGCTGTAAATGAAACGTGCCCTCAAAATGTCTTGAGGGAGGTAATGGCCAAAAATTTTCAAAATGTGACACTTACTTTAAGAAAACACTTTGAAGAACTAAGCTGTAATCACAGTTTGATAAATAAAAAGGGCATGCTTTAAAGCTCAATTTCAACAGATTATGGGACACATGCAAATTCAACCACAGATAGGTATCAGCTCGCACCTGTTAGAATAACCATCAGCAAGAAAACTACAAACAATAAATATTGAAGGTGTTTTGGAGAAATGCATACCCTCAATTTTAAGTGGGACGTAACCTGGAAAGAGCCACTAATGAGAACTGAATGGTGGTGCCTTTAAAACATACACACTGAGCTACCATATGATACAGCAAGCCCACTCCTTGGCCTATAACATAAGAAGATATAACTGGAAAGACACAGGCAAGCAAATGTGCATTGCAGCAGTATTACAATAGCCAAGACATGGAGGCAACCAGAAAGTCCATCAAGAGGTGCGTGGCCAAAGAAGAACTGGTACACGTACAGATGGAATATTAGCCAGGGAAAAAAATGAAACAATGCCATTTGCAGCACCATGTATGATTCTTGAGGTAATCAGGCAAATTGTACTAAGTCAGAAAGCAAAAGACACATATCCTATAATATCACTTATAGGTCTTAGCTAAAAATTGATACCAATGAAGATATTTCCACAGAGAAATGCAATCACAGATTCATTAAACAAACTTATGGTTCACCAAATGGAAAGGTGTGAGGATTGGATACATTAGGATATTGGGGTTAAGATAGATATAGAAACACATGTGAAATATGTAATCACCAAAGACCTACGTAATACCAAGACAAGACTACTCAACATCGTGTCATAACCTACATGGGAAAATGATCCAAAGAAGAATAGATATATGTATATGTTTAAAAGAACCACATCTTTCACACCTAGAAGAAACAAAACATTTTAATTAAATTTGCTCTGACAAAAAATAAAAATTAAATTAAAAAAAGAACAAGAAGTAATGAGACATAAACTTAAGGGGCTATTTGCTGGCACATTGCATTCTAATTTACAACCAGAACATGACTTCCATTAAGGCTCTGTCATCACTAATAAAGCAGCTTTATAAGCAATGTTGAAGGTAGCTTAAAAGAAGTCTCACTAATTATTGATAGTAACAAGGAAACAAAGAAAAGTAAAAATCTCACTGCAAAAAGTATACATAGGGTAAGGATAGTAGATCAAACACTTATTAAACTTCTGTAAAGAATAAAAGACAACAGTAGTATGTTTTTTTAAAAAGAGAGGGCCCAAATAAATCTGAAATGAAAGAGATGATGTTACAACGGACACCACAGAAATACAAAGTATCCTAAGATACACACAGGGTAACTCAGGGCTCAGACTGGACAGAGCCCACTCTCCAGTCCCCTGTACATGACTTACAGGAGCCTCAGGAACTGAGGAGGGGGTCCCTGAGGAGAGGCTCAAGATAGAATATGGTAGACATTAACATGACTGCATTCATCTTAAACATGCCTGAACTACATTCACACGAGATGATTTTGTCCTGTATGTACATCGGCACCTCTAGTTGGAACTGCAGATCTTTGGCTTCAACACCTCTACTGACAACGTTAGCGTCACCTGCTGTGGACCGTCTCCTATAGGATTTCTAGAATCACAAAACATCGAAGCTTCACAGGACCCAGAGTCTGTGCAACTCCACACAGAGTCTCAGAGTCTCAACTCCACTCAGATACTCCACTCTTGGAGGGCACACACAAAGTAGTGTGCACATCAGGACCCAGGGGAAGGAGCAGTGACCCTGTAGGAGAATGACCAGAACTACCTGCTACTTTTAGAGGGTCTCCTGCAGAGGCAGGTGGTGGCTGTGGCTGTGGCTCACCGTGAGGACAACGACACTGGCAGCAGAAGTTCTGGGAAATACTCCTCGGTGTGAGCCCTCCCAGAGTCCGCCATTAGCCCCACCAAGAGCAAGGTAGGCTCCAGGGCTGGGTCGCCTCAGGCCAAACAACCAACATGGAGGGAACCCAGCCCCATGCATCAGCAGACAAGCGGATTAAACTTTTTATTAAAGTTTTATTTAATCCGTAGACAAGCGGATTAAAGCTCTGCCCACCAAAGCAACACCCAGCTCTACCCACCACCAGTCCTTCCCATCAGGAAGCTTGCACAAGCCTCTAAGATAGACTCATCCACCGGAGAGCAGACAGCAGAAGCAAGAAGAACTACAATTCTGCAGCCTGTGGAAGGAAAACCACATTCACAGAAAGATAGACAAAATGAAAAGGCAGAGGACTTTATACCAGATCAAGGAACAAGATAAAACCCCAGAAAAAAAAACGAAATGAGGTGGAGATAGGGAACCTTCCAGAAAAAAAATTCAGAATAATGATAGTGAAGTTGAGCCAAGACCTTGGAAAAAGAAAGGAGGCAAAGATCGAGAAGATGCAAGATATGTTTAACAAAGACCTAGAAGAATTAAGGAACAAACACCTAGAAGAATTAAAGAACAAACAAACAGAGGTGAACAATGGAATAACTGAAATGAAAAATACACTAGAAGGAATCAGTAGCAGAATAACTGTGGCAGAAGAACGGATAAGTGACCTGGAAGACAGAAAGGTGGAAATCACTGCCATGGAACAGAATAAAGAAAAAGAATGAAAATAAACGAAGACACCCCAAGAGTCCTCTGGGACAACATTAAACGCAACAACATTCGCATTATAGGGGTCCCAGAAGGAGAAGAGAGAGAGAAAGGACCCGAGAATATATTTAAAGAGATAATGGTCAAAAACTTCCCTAGCATGGGAAAAGAAATAGCCACCCAAGTCCAGAAGCACAGAGTGTCCCAGGCAGGATAAACCAAAGGAGAAAAATGACAAGACACATAGTAATCAAATTGACAAAAATTAACGACAAAGAAAAATGATTGAAAGCAGCAAGGGAAAAATGACAAATAACATACAAGGGAACTCCCATAAGGATAACAACTGATTTCTCAGCAGAAAATCTACAAGCCAGAAGGAAGTGGCATGATAAATTTAAAGTGATGAAAGGGAAGAACCTACAACCAAGAGTACTCCACCCTGCAAAGAGCTCATTCAGATTTGATGGAGAAATCAAAAGCCTTACAGACAAGCAAAAGCTAAGAGAATTCAGCACCATGAAACCAGCTCTACACCAAATGCTAAAGGAACTTCTCTAAGTGGGAAACACAAGAGAAGAAAAGGACCCACCAAGACAAACCCATAACAATTAAGAAAAAAGTAGTAGGAACATACATATCGATAATTATCTTAAACGTGAATGCACTACATGTTCCAACCAAAAGACACAGGCTCGCTGAATGGATACAAAAACAAGACCCATATATATGCTGTCTACAAGAGATCCATTTCAGACCTAGGGACACATACAGACTCAAAGTGAGGCGATGGAAAAATATATTCTATGCAAATGAAAATCAAAAGAAAGCTGGAGTAGCAATACTCATATCAGATAAAATAGACTTTAAAATAAAGAATGTTACAAGAGACGAGGAAAGGCACTACATAATGGTCAGGGGATCAATCCAAGAAGAAGATATAACAACTATAAATATATATGTACCCAAAATAGGAGCAGCTCAATGTATAAGGCAACTGCTAACAGCTATAAAAGAGGAAATCGACAGTAACACAATAATAGCGGGGGACTTTAACAGCTCACTTACACCAGTGGAGATCAGCCAGACAGACAATTAATAAGGAAACACAAGCTTTAAATGACACAATAGACCAGATAGAGTTAATTGATATTTATAGGACATTCCATCCAAAAACAGCAGATTACACGTTCTTCTCAACTGCACACGGAACATTCTCCAGGATAGATCACATCTTGGGTCACAGATAAAGCCTCAGTAAATTTAAGAAAACTGAAATCATATCAAGCAGCTGTTCCGACCACAATGCTATGAGATTAGAAATCAATTACACGGAAAAAACCGTAAAAAACACAAACACATGGAGGCTAAACAATACGTTACTAAATAACCAAGAGATCACTGAAGAAATCAAAGAGGAAATCAAAAACTACCTAGAGACAAATGACAACAAAAACACGATGATCCAAAACCTATGGGATGCAGCAAAAGGAGTTCTAAGAGGGAAGTTTATAGCAATACAAGCCTACCTCAAGAAACAAGAAAAATCTCAAATAAACAATCTAACCTTACACCTAGAGGAACTAGAGAAAGAAGAACAAAACCCAAAGTTAGTAGAAGGAAAGAAATCATAAAGATCAGAGCAGAAATAAATGAAATAGAAACAAAGAAAACGAAAGCAAAGATCAATAAAACTAAAAGCTGGTTCTTTGAGAAGATAAGCAAAAATGATCAACCTTTAGCCGGACTCCAGAAAAAGAGGGAGAGGACGCAAATCAACAAAATTAGAAGTGAAAAAGCAGAAGTTATAACAGACACCACAGGAATACAAAGCATCCTAAGAGACTACTACAAGCAACTCTAGGCCAATAAAATGGACAATCTGGAAGAAATGGACAAATTCTTAGAAAGGGATAACCTTCTAAGACTGAACCAGGAAGAAATAGAAAATATGAACAAACCTATCACAAGCAATGAAATTGAAACTGTGATTAAAAATCTTCCAACAAACAAAAGTCCAGAACCAGATGGCATCACAGGTGAATTCTAATTCTATCAAACATTTAGAGCAGAGCTAACACCCAACCTTCTCAAATTCTTCAAAACAATTGCAGCGGAAGGAACACTCCCAAACTCATTCTATGAGACCACCATCACCCTGATACCAAAATCAGACAGAGATACTACAAGGAAAGAAAATTATAGACCAATATCACTGATGAATATAGATGTAAAAATCCTCAACAAAATACTAGCAAACAGAATCGAACAACACATGAAAAGGATCATACACCATGATCAAGTGGGGTTTATCCCAGGGATGCGAGGATTCTTCAATATACACAAATCAATGTGATACACCATATTAACAAATTGTAGAATAAAAGCATATGATCATCTCAATAGATGAAGGAAAAGATTTTGAGAAAATTCAACACTCATTTACGATAAAAACTCTGCAGAGTGTGGGCATAGAGGGAAACTACCTCAACATAATAAAGGCCATATATGACAAACCCACAGCAAACAACATTCTCAATGGTGAAAAACTGAAAGCGTTTCCTCTAAGATCAGGAACAAGACGAGGATGTCCACTCTCACCACTGCTATTCAACATAGTTTTGGAAGTCCTAGCCATGGCAATCAGAGAAGAAAAAGAAATAAAAGGAATACAAAAAGGAAAAGAAGAAGTAAAATTGTCACTGTTTGCAGATGACATGATATCATAGATAGAGAATCCTAAAGATGCCACCAGAAAACCACTGGAGCTAATCAATGAATTTGGTAAAGTTGCAGGATACAAAATTAATGCACAGAAATTGCTTGCATTCCTATACACTAACAATGAAAGATCAGAAAGAGAAATTAAGGAAACAATCCCATTACCACTGCAACAAAAAGAATAAAATACCTAGGAATAAACCTACCTAAGGAAGTAAAAGACCTGTACTCAGAAAACTATAAGACACTGATGAAAGAAATCAAAGATGATATAAACAGATGGAGACATATACCATGTTCTCGGATTAGAAGAATCAATATTGTGAAAATGACTATACTACCCAAAGCAATCTACAGATTCAATGCAATCCCGATCAAAATACCTTTGGCATTTTCTACAGAACAAGAAAAAAAAATCTTAAAATTTGTAGGGAGACACAAAAGACCCTGGATAGCCAAAGCAGTCTTGAGGGGGGGGAAAAAAAGAGCTGGAGGAATCAGACTTCCAGACTTCAGACTATATTGCAAAGCTACAGTAATCAAGATAATATGGTACTGACACAAGAACAGAAATATAGGTCAATAGAGCAGGATAGAAAGCACAGAGATAAACCCACGTACCTATGGTTCACTAATCTATGACAAAGGAGGCAAGGGTATACAATGGAGAAAAGACAGTGTCTTCAGCAAGTGGTGCTGGGAAAACTGGACAGTTACATGTAAAAGAATGAAATTAGTACACACCCTAACACCATACACAAAAATAAACTCAAAATGGATTAGAGACCTAAATATAAGACCAGCCACTATAAAACTCTTAGAGGAAAACATAAGCAGAACAGTCTATGACATAAATCACAGCAAGATCCTTTTTGACCCACCTCCTAGAGAAATGGAAATAAAAACAAAAATAAAAAAATGGGACCGAATGAAACATAAATTCTTTTGCACAGCAAAGGAAAACATAAGCAAGATGAAAAGACAACCATCAGAATGGGAGAAAATATTTTCAAATGAAGCAAATGGCAAAGGATTAATCTCCAAAAAGCAGCTCATGTAGCTCAATATCACAAAACCAAACAATCCAATCCAAAAATGGGCAGAAGACCTAAATAGACATTTCTCCAAAGAAGATATACAGGTTGCCAACAAACACATGAAAGGATGCTGAACATCACTAATCATTAGAGAAATGCAAATCAAAACTACAGTGAGGTATCACCTCACACCAGTCAGAATGGCCATCATCAAAAAATCTACCAACAATAAATGCTGGAGAGGCATTTATTGGAGCAAAGGGAACCCTCTTGCACTGTTGGTGGGAATGTAAATTGATATAGCCACTAGGGAGAACGGTATGGGGGTTCCTTAAAAACTAAAAATAGAACTACCATACAACCCAGCAAACCCACTCCTGGACATTTACCCTGAGAAAACCATAATTCAAAAAGAGTCATGTACCACAATGTTCACTGTAGCTCTATTTACAATAGCCAGGACATGGAAGCAACCTAAGTGTCCATCAACAGATAAATGGATAAGGAAGATGTGGCACAAATATACAATGGAACATTATTCAGCCATAAAAAGAAACGAAATTGAGTTACTTTTAGTGAGGTGGATGGATCTAGAGTCTGTCCTACAGAGTGAAGTAAGTCAGAAAGAGAAAAACAAATACCGTATGCTAACACATATATATGGAATCTTCAAAAAAAAAGTTTATGAAGAACCTAGGGGCAGGAAAGGATTAAGGACACAGACGTAGAGAAAGGACTTGAGGACATGGGGAGAGGGAAGGGTAAGCTGGGACAAAGTGAGAGAGTGGTATGGACATATATACACTACCAAATGTAAAATTGATAGCTACTGGGAAGCAGCCACATAGCACAGGGAGATCAGCGCTGTGCTTTGTGACCACCTAAAAGGGTGGGATAAGGGAGTGAGAGGGAGTTGCAAGAGGGAGGGGATATGGTGTTATATGTATACGCACAGCTGATTCACTTTTTTATACAGCAGAAACTAACACACAATTGTAAAGCAATTATACTCCAATAAAGATGTAAAAGAAAAAAAAAAAGCCCAGAGATAAACCTACACACCTATGGCCCACTAATCTATGACAAAGGAGGCAAGGGTATACAAAGGAGAAAAGACAGTCTCTTCAATAAGTGGTGCTGGGAAAAATGGACAGCTACATGTAAAAGAATGAAATTAGAACACTCCCTAACACCATACACAAAAAATAAACTCAAAATGGATTAGAGACCGAAATGTAAGACCGGACACTATAAAACTCTTAGAGGAAAACATAGGAAGAATACTCTTTGACATAAATCACAGCAAGATCTTTTTTGATCCACCTCCTAGAGTAATGGAATAAAAAAAAATAAACATATGGGAGCAAATGAAACCTAAAAGCTTTTGCAAAGCAAAGGAAACTACAAACAAGACGAAAAGACAACCCTCACAATGGGAGAAAATATTTGCAAACGAATCAATGGACAAAGGATTAATCTCCAATGTATATAAACAGCTCATGCAGCTCAACAGTAAAAAAACAAACAACCCAATCCAAAAATGGGCAGATGACGTAAATAGACATTTGTCCCAAGAAGACATACAGATGACCAAGAAGCACATGAAAAGCTGCTCAACATCACTAATTATTAGAGAAATATAAACCAAAACTACAATGAGGTATCGCCTCACACGAGTTAGAATGGGCATCATCAGAAAATCTACAAGCAACAAATGCTGGAGAGGGTGTGGAGAAAAGGGAACCCTCTTACACTATTTGTGGGAATGTAAATTGATACAGTCACGATGGAGAACAGTATGGAGGTTCCTTAAGAAACTAAAAATAGAATTACCATATGACCCAGCAATCCCACTACTGGCCATATACCCAGAGAAAACCATAATTCAAAAAGACATATTCACCACAATATTCATTGCAGCACTATTTACAATAGCCAGGTCATGGAAGCAACCTAAATGCCCATAGACAGACGAACAGAAAAGATGTGCTACATATATAAAATGGAATATTACTCAGCCATAAAAAGGAATGAAATTGGGTCATTTGTAGAGACGTGGATAGATCTAGAGACTGTCATACAGAGTGAAGTAAGTCAGAAAGAGAAAAACAAATATCGTATATTAACGCATACATGTGGAACCTAGAAAAATGGTAAAGATGAACCGGTTTGCAAGGCAGAAATAGAGACACAGATGTAGAGAACAAATGTATGGACACCAAGGGGGGAAAGTGGCAGGGTGGTGGTGGTGGGATGAATTGCGAGCCTGGGATTGACATATATACACTTATATGTATAAAATAGGTTACCAATAAGAGCCTGCTGTATAAAAAAATGAATAAAATAAATTCAAAAATTAAAAAATAAGTAATACTTAAAAAAATAAAACAGAAAAAAAGTTCTGTCCTTCCCATAGACGTATTTATATGAATGAATTATTTCCATGCTTATATCCATAAATACAAAAAGAGGAATAAAACTTACCTTGAACCAAAAAAGAAAAAAAAAAAAAAAAAAACAGAACCCACTGGTCATACAGAGGAAAACCCTATCAGGGCACTTGCTCCAGGGGTAAACAATTCTGAAGTTGGTCACAGGTGGGGAATCATCTCCCATGCAGCCAGCAGCCCCCACACGAGGAGCGTCCTCATTGCAAAGCTGGGGGACCGTGAGGAGGCGTCTCTGAGTAAACGTGAGCTGAGCCCCAGGCCAGCTGCTGCTGAACTTTTCCCACCCTTCCCAGGTAAAACACCTGAATGTGTGCAAAGACTTTAAAAACTAGAGGAAGGGGCTTGGAGTCACACCAGCGACAGCACGCAGGCCGACTTGGTGCCTGCAGGCCAGCCAGGATGGTCCTGGCCCCGGGCGCTCGTCTGGAAGCTTTCCATTTCCCTGCCTGAGGTACCCCTCCTGTCCCGGCCCCCACTGCTTTTTTCCTTCCTCACCTCTGCCCGGGGAGAAATTCCAGCAGCAAGTATGGGTGACACATCCTCTTCTTTAGCAGGTGGCAGCCCGGCAACTCCTGCAGAAAGTCCAGCAGAGCCCCAGTCACACTGGGCCACTCATAGAGCCGTGGGCCCTACTCCCTCCCACCAGCCCAACCCCGAGACTGCTGACGGGGCAGAGAATATGGCGTCAGGCACAGCTGCAGAGGCTTTTGCTGCCTGGAGGGGTGTTTATATTGACCTCAACCCAGGCACACCTGGGAAGGGCTGGCCGGCCGGGTCAGGCTGCCCAGGTCAGCCAATCCTCGCCCCTCAGGGGCTCAGAGTTGCAGAAAATGGGCCTTGCTGCACCGGCCAGATCCAAGGAACAGGTGTAGGGTCCCGAGAGTCAGGATAGATAAGGGGCGGCAGCCCTGGCTTGTTTTCGAATCATTTTATCTGGTCCATGAGTGGGAGACAACTTCAAGAAGACCCTCTGCTAATGAGAGGAACCCAGGAGTCAGGGAGAGGAGGGGTGGTGGGTGGAGACAGAGGCCTGGTGCCCCGGCTGCAGTGGAAGCCCCTGGAAGACCAGGCAGAGGGAGGCCGCACAGAGTGAAGCCTAGGGTCACAGACCTGTTGGAGCTGCTGTTTGTTAGTTCAAGCTCTGCTCTGAGGTGCTCTGTGTCAGCTCTGAGTGACAGGGGTGCTGGGGGTGCTCTGCAATGAGGGCTATGTGCACGGTTCCTGTGTGCCCAGCCCTGCCGGGGTACCTGTCCACGGGAGCTCCATATCCAGGGAGGGGCCTGCCCACGAGAGCCCCGTGGGCTGCTGCGTACCTGCCCAGGTGAGCTCCATATCCTGGGAGGGGCCTGACCACAAGAGCCCCGTGGGCTGCTGGGGACCTGGTAGAGGACGCCAGGACAGTCAGTGAAGCCACAGAGGATATACATCTAGTAGTTCCTAATTCCTACACCCTGCTGGTCATTCTACCATCCACCAGGACATGGCATTCTGTATTAGACTTCAATGATGCCTTCTTCTGTATTCCATTAGTCCCAGAGTCACAAGAAATTTTGGCTGTGAGTGGCAGGACTCAACCTACAACAAAAACAATACTGCTGGGCCGTCCTGCCCCAGGGGTTCAAAAATTCCCACACCATCTTTGGGGAAACGTTAGCTAAAGACCTAAAAGATCTACCTCTGGAGAAGGGAACCCTCCTTCAATATGCAGATGACATTCTGATCACCAGCCCGACTAAGGAGGCCTCTGAACTACCTAGCCAATAAAAGATAGAAGGTGTCCAAGGAAAAGGCTCAAATATCACAAACTAAGGTGGCCTTCCTGGGCTTCATTCGCACAGAAGGTCGGAGAAGCCCACCCCAGGAAAGGGAAGAAGCCATTTGCAGCCTCACCTTTCCTGAAACTAGAAGACAGCTTAGGGGTTCCTGGGGAGACCGGGGTTTGCTGCATCTGGATCCCTAACTACAGTCTAATAGCTGGGCCTCTATATGAAACACTGAAAGGAAAAGATGATGATCCTTTTGAATAGAATCCAGAAGCGGCCTTTCAAGAATGGAAAGAGCAGTCAATTCAGACCCTGGCCCTGGACCTCCCTAAGTTAGCTAAACCCTTTGACCTTTACATTCCTGGTCCAAGGCGAATCGCCCTTGGAGTATTAGTGCAAAAACTGGGACCACTTGAAATGGAACAATGTAAGAATGCCCTCCAGGCATTGGCCAGCCACCCCATCCGACCAGGATACTGGGGGTATCTAAAAACCTGGAAATCAGCAGCCCGCAAGGCCAGCTCCCTCCTAAGGGAAAAGGACGCCACTTGGTGATCCTAACCACCCACCATGCCCTGAAGTTGCAGGGATTGCTCCGTGGGCACAATGACCTCGAGTGAGGAGGCCCTCCAACACCAACCTCCAGAGAGACAACCTGGGGCAATGGGCCCCCATGACGACTCGTGTGACCATCACTTGACCTGGAGCTTCTCTCAGAAAACAACAAGAGTGTGCCCCCAAAGAGCAGACTATTGCTTACAGGACTTACTGCACCCAGAGCGGAGCTAATAAACTTGGCAGGGGAACCGTAAATAACGCTGCCACCATAGAAAAGCCTACAGACACCGCAGTGACGGCGGCCAATGAGACCGGCTGTACTCCTGGCTACTTCAAAAGGCCGTTGACTGAGTGGCCGTCATGGTCCTGGATCACCACCGGCCCTGGACTGTCTGGGAGTTGAGCAAGCAGGGCTCTGACACCTGGTGCTGTTTGTACGTTAATTCAGTGGCCTAACTGAAGAAAGCACAGACTACTGGTCAGAGCATCTAGGCTGGCAGAAACCATCAGCCTAAGGGGGCCGAACCAATGTGGAGCAGGGTAAAACCGCCCACCCCCCCAGCGTCTCTGCACATCTCTTTCTTGGACCCTTAAAGGTCATTAGATTCTATAAAACTTCCAATGCTGGTGCTCAGGCAGACGAGCAGTGAGGGAGGAGGCCTGCAGACAATCAACCTCACCTGGAGGCTGCTGGGGAGAAGTCCTGCCCCTCCCCCCGGGTATGAGGACACCCAACTCAGCATGAAGCATTTACAGAAGACGTGTCTGCACCCTCAGTGCCCCAAGAATGAGGAATGGGACAAAAGGCAGAGGAGGGCTTTGTCACTGGCAAAGCCCATTAAAAATTCCTGGGAGATAAAAATAGAATCTGGGCAATAAAATAAAGTCTAACCATTTTTTCCTTTGTGCTTTGTCTAATTTCACTTGCTCCTAGGTTTCCACATGCAGAGGTCCCACACCCGACACTTCAGACCCGATTTCCTCGTGCAAAATGGCTGGGCCGACACCTCAGCTCGTGGGGCCCCGTGCAGACTCTGCGACATAGAGCCTGAGCTCCAGCCAACCTGGCCCTCGAGAGCTCCGCCCCCTCCCTCCCGCTGATGCTGACAGGATCCCTACACAGCAGCCCGGCCCACAACCCGCAGGGGAGCACACACTCTCACCTCTCCATTCTCTGATCAAAATATAAAGTTTTCCTTTGCTTCTGAACCAAAGTCAGTCTCGATCTGTTGGCTCCAATGACACTGGGCAGGGAGACCCTTGTTGGGGCCCACTCTGCAGGATCAGTAACAGAATTTGAGAACATTGTAACTTCAATGAACAGATGTGTGAGCCAAACTGTAATTAACATAGAGCAGTGTATAAGGCTCGTGTAAAATAAGATGTTTCTAACACTTCCATTTGATATTTCCATCACTTTATTATAAGCAAGTTCAGTGGAGGGGTTTGTCTTATTTGTCAGGTCAACAGTAGAGAAATGCAGTGATTTCTTTCCAAGGATGTACATCTAATAATCTTGGTTGAAGTTTCAACCTTGTTTGGAATGATTTTCCATTGAAAATGATACCTCTCTTTCAGCTCCTAGATTTCTGAGAAGTATAAAATCTTATATTTTTTATTACCAAAGGGGAAAGGTGGGAGGAGGGATAAATTAACAGTTCCAGACTAACATATACACACTGCTATGTATAAAATATATCATCAACAAGGAACTACTGTATAGCACAGGGAACTATACTCAATATTTTGTAATGACCCCTGAGGGGAAATAATCTGAAAAACAATAGATATCTATATCGACATCATCTATCAACTACAGATAAAATGGAAACTAAAGGAGGCCGATGGTGAGCGTTTCTGAACCTGAAGACTTCAATCATCTAAAGTTCGGACTCTGCCCACGGCCCAAGTCCCTTAATGAACACACATGTACCAGTAGCTTAAAAATTCCCCAGATTGGAGTTCGGGGAGACACTGATTTGGAAAAATCCCTTGTGTTCTCCTTACATACACGGGACCTTTCCTACAGCTAAAACATGCCTGTGACACCCAGAAGATGGAACACGGTTGGATCAGGAAGATTTTGGAAAAGGCACCAAAACGCCTAATTTCCTGGTTGTTGGGTTCACCTCTCCAGCCTTTTTCCTTAAAAGCTCCCCACTTGAGGATGTCAGCACCTTCAACATCCAGTTGCACAGAAATTGGAATTTGTCCAAAGGAAGAAGGGGAAGGAGGAGAAACAAGGAGAGCCAAGCCCTAGATGTTCGGAGAGGCACATGTCACTCTACTTTCCAGTCAGGAAGAAGAATTAAGCAAAGGCTTAGCCTGCCACCGGGAACCAGAGTAGGGCCAGAAGCAAATGAGAGTTTCTGCGGAAAGCTCCCAAAAAAGCGAGTTGAAAAATGGAGCTCAGGGGCACTGCAATTCACAAATCTGCAGAGTTATAAATGATAACTCTCGTCCACAAATATATTGAGGGAAGGCAACGAAGAGGATTTGAAATCAAGGCAGAATTGCAGGAAACAGATTTCAGGAGTTAGATTCGAATCAACCCTAAAGCACATGAAAAGCGGCAAAACGTCGACAATGATGCACTTGGCCAAAAAGAGCATATGCGTTTTTTTCTGAATGAATTCAGGAAAAAACCCATAGGCCCTTTGTGGCCAACCAAGCAAGCCGGAAATGCAATTCAGCACTACAAAGAAGTCTGACTTCCCATCGGTCAAAATGGCCTTGCTAAAAAAGTGTAAAAACAAGAAATGCAGGAGAGGCCAGGGAGGAAAGGGAGCCTTGTTACACTGATGGGTGGGGTATAAATTGCCAATGATGACTCTGGAGAAGGGTATGGTGTTTCCTAAAACATCTAAAAAACACAGCTAGAGAGAAAGGAGCACATCCACTCATGGGCGTAGAAATTGGGAAAACTAAAAATCAGCAAGACACAGGCACCCCAAACATTAGGGCTGCTCTGTAGACAAAAACCTCCACTTAATTCCACCTTAAATATCCAAGGAAAGAGAAAAATGGATAAAGAAGTTGTGGTCCATATGTACAATTGTATATCACTCAGGCGTGAGATAAATATTATAAGGCTGGTAGCAGCATGATGAGTGGATTTAGGTAGGACTATTCTAAGTGAAATAAGTCACACAGAAAAAGACACTTATCATAAGATATCACTAACAGAGGGAATGTAAAAACTGCTACACTTGAACGGAATTACAAAACAGAACAGATTCACACATTAAGAAAACACACTATGGTTGCTTAACGGGAAAGGTGAGGTGGGGTGATGCATAAAACAAGGATTTCAAATTAGCTCAGATAACGTTCCATAAATCCAATATGTAATAGACAAGACCTACTCCTTGCTCAGTGAACTGGACTCAACACCCCCTATTCACCGCTCAAGAACATATATGACTAGTAAGAATCGTAAAACCTGTGTATTGATATCTCTCTGGAAGTGAGTCAAGTGGGTGTAAAGCTGCATAAACACAGCCGTGAAAAGCAGCTAAACCCCATTATAAAAATAAATTACTTTTAAAAACCCGTGAAACAAAGACAGTGAAAGAGAGAAATTCTTACAAAATTCGTTCAGGGGCTGTGATGCAACCTGGATTGACCAAATCTAGACCCACAGCTGGATGAGACATAAGGGTGGACACTCTCGGGGCTGAGAGGCTTGGTGAGGTTGGGGGAGCAAACGCAGAGCCTTTAAAGTAATACTGCCTGTTACCCATCCCATGGGTTCCAAATCTCCAGGTTCAAGGGCATCTTCCTACATCGAAAACATGCATGAGAAACCCAGAAGGTGGTACACTGTGTGATCGGGAAAGGTTTCTAAAACGCACCTCATTTCTCCTCTCCTTGTGCTCGGGTTCGCCATTCCAGCTGCTTTAGTAGCAATCGCCCTCCATGGAGAATCAGCACCTTTAACCTCCTGTTCCATACAGCTTGCAATTTGTCCTGAGGATGAACGGAAAGACGGGGAGCCAATGAGAGATTAGCTCTTGGTGTTGGGACAGGCACAGGTCACTCTATTTTCCCATCAGGAAGAAGAATTAACCACAGGCTCAGCGTGCCGCCCAGAACAGGAATAGTGCCTGAGGCCATCCTGCGCTTTTGCGGACAGCTCCCAAAAAAGCGAGTTGAAAAATGGAGTTCAGGGGCATTGCAATTCACAAACCAGCAGAGTTATAAATGATAACTCTCGTCCAAAAATATATTGAGGGAAGGCAACGAAGAGGATTTGAAATCAAGGCAGAATTGCAAGAAACAGATTTCAGGAGGTAGATACGAATCGCCTTTAAAGCACATGAAAAGCGGCAAAACGTCGAAAATGATGCCCTTGGCCAAAAAGGGCGTATGCGTTTTTTCCTGAATATATTCAGGAAAAAACGCATACGCCATTTTTGGCCAACCTAGCAACCTGGAAAGGCAAATCAGTGCTACAAAGAAGTCTCGCTTCCCATCAGTCAAAAGGGCCATGCTGAAAAAAGTGTCAAAACCAGAAATGCAGGACAGGCCATGGAGAAATGGGAGCCTTGCTACACTGATGGGCGGGATGTAAATTGCCAACAGCCACACTGGAGAAGTGTCCGGTGAGTCCTGAAACATCTGAAAAACACAGCTTAGAGAGCATAGGGCACTTCCACTCATGGGGGTATAAATTGGGAAAATGAAAAATCAGCAAGACACAAGCACCCCAAAGTTTAGGGCTGCTCTGTTGACCAGGACCTCCACTTCATTCCACCTTCAATATCCCAGGAAAGAGAAAAATGGATAAAGAAGTTGTAGTCCTTATGTACAATGGAATATCACTCAGCCATGAAATCAATGTCGTAAGGTTAGTAGCAGCATGATGAGTGGATTTAGGTACGACGATTCTAAGTGAAATAAGTCACACAGAAAAGGACACTTCTCATAAGGTATCACTGATAGAGGGAATGTAAAAACCGTTACACTTGAACTGAATTACAAAACAGAACAGAGTCATACATGCAGAAAGCACACTATGGCTGCTTAACGGGAAAGGTGAGGTGGGGTGATACATAAAACAAGGGTATCAAATTAGCTCAGATACCGTTCCATAAACCCAATATGTAATAGACAAGACCTACTCCTTGCTCAGAAAACTGGACTCAACACGCCCTATTCACCGCACAAGAATATATCTGACTAATAATAATCGTAAAACCTATGTATTGATATCTCTCTGTTAGTGTGTCAAGTGGGTGTAAAGCGGCATAAACACAGCAGTGAAAAGCAGCTAAACCCCATTATAAAAATAAATTACTTTGTAACACCCATGAAACCAAGATGGTGAAAGAGAGAGAAATTCTTACACAATGCGTTCAGGGGCTGTGATGCAACCTGGATTGACCATATCTAGACCCACAGCTGGATGAGACATAAGGGTGGACACTCTTGGGGCTGAGAGGTTTGGTGAGGTTGGGTGAGCAAATGCAGACCCTTTAAAGTAATACTGCGTGGTACCCATCGCATGGGTCCCAAATCTCCAGGTTCAAGGGCATCTTCCTACATCAAAAACATGCATGAGAAACCCAGAAGATGGTACACCGTGTGATGGGGAAAGGTTTCTAAAACGCACCTCATTTCTCATCGCCTTGTGCCCGGGTTCGCCATTCCAGCCGCTTTACTAGCAAGCTCCCTACTTGGAGCATCAGCACCTTTAACCTCCTGTTCCGTAGAGGTTGCAATTTGTCCTGAGGATAAACGGGAAGACGTGGAACCAACGAGAGACTAGCTCTTGGTGTTGGGACAGGCACAGGTCACTCTATTTTCCCATCAGAAAGAAGAATTAACCACAGGCTCAGCCTGCCCCCCGGAACCAGAACAGGGCCTGAAGCCATTCTGCGATTTTGCGGCCAGCTCCCATAAAAACAAGTTGTAAAATGGAGGTTCAGGGCACTGCAATTCACAAACCTGCAGAGTTATAAATGATAACTCTCGTCCACAAATATATTGAGGGAAGGCCAAGAAGAGGATTTGAAATCAAGGCAGAATTGCACGAAACAGATTTCAGGAGGTAGATACGAATCGCCTTTAAAGCACATGAAAAGCGGCAAAACGTTGACAATGATGCCCTTGGCCAAAAAGGGCGTATGCGTTTTTTCCTGAATATATTCAGGAAAAAACGCATACGCCCTTTTTGGCCAACCAAGCAACCTGGAAAGGCAAATCAGCGCTACAAAGAAGTCTCGCTTCGCATCGGTCAAAAGGGCCATGCTGAAAAAAGTGTCAAAACCAGAAATGCAGAACAGGCCATGGAGAAATGGGAGCCTTGCTACACTGATGGGCGGGATGTAAATTGCCAAGAGCCACTCTGGAGAAGTGTCCAGTGAGTCCTGAAACATCTGAAAAACACAGCTTAGAGAGCATAGGGCACTTCCACTCATGGGGGTATAAATTGGGAAAATTAAAAATCAGCAAGACACAAGCACCCCAAAGTTTAGGGCTGCTCTGTTGACCAGGACCTCCACTTCATTCCACCTTAAATATCCCAGGAAAGAGAAAAATGGATAAAGAAGTTGTCGTCCTTATGTACAATGGAGTATCACTCAGCCATGAAATCAATGTCGTAAGGTTAGTAGCAGCATGATGAGTGGATTTAGGTACGACGATTCTAAGTGAAATAAGTCACACAGAAAAGGACACTTCTCATAAGGTATCACTGATAGAGGGAATGTAAAAACCGTTACACTTGAACTGAATTACAAAACAGAACAGAGTCACACATGCAGAAAACACACTATGGCTGCTTAACGGGAAAGGTGAGGTGGGGTGATACATAAAACAAGGGTATCAAATTAGCTCAGATACCGTTCCATAAACCCAATATGTAATAGACAAGACCTACTCCTTGCTCAGAGAACTGGACTCAACACGCCCTATTCACCGCACAAGAATATATCTGACTAATAATAATCGAAAAACCTATGTATTGATATCTCTCTGTTAGTGTGTCAAGTGGGTGTAAAGCGGCATAAACACAGCAGTGAAAAGCAGCTAAACCCCATTATAAAAATAAATTACTTTGAAACAACCATGAAACAAAGACAGTGAAAGAGAGAGAAATTCTTACACAATGCGTTCAGGGGCTGTGATGCAACCTGGATTGACCATATCTAGACGCACAGCTGGATGAGACATAAGGGTGGACACTCTTGGGGCTGAGAGGTTTGGTGAGGTTGGGTGAGCAAACGCAGACCCTTTAAAGGAATACTGCGTGGTACCCATCGCATGGGTCCCAAATCTCCAGGTTCAAGGGCATCTTCCTACATCAAAAACATGCATGAGAAACCCAGAAGATGGTACACCGTGTGATGGGGAAAGGTTTCTAAAACGCACCTCATTTCTCATCTCCTTGTGCCCGGGTTCGCCATTCCAGCCGCTTTACTAGCAATCTCCCTACTTGGAGCATCAGCACCTTTAACCTCCTGTTCCGTACAGGTTGCAATTTGTCCTGAGGATAAACGGGAAGACGTGGAACCAACGTGAGACTAGCTCTTGGTGTTGGGACAGGCACAGGTCACTCTATTTTCCCATCAGAAAGAAGAATTAACCACAGGCTCAGCCTGCCCCCCGGAACCAGAACAGGGCCTGAAGCCATTATGCGATTTTGCGGCCAGCTCCCATAAAAACGAGTTGTAAAATGGAGGTTCAGGGCACTGCAATTCACAAACCTGCAGAGTTATAAATGATAACTCTCGTCCACAAATATATTGAGGGGAGGCAAAGAAGAGGATTTGAAATCAAGGCAGAATTGCAGGAAACAGATTTCAGGAGGTAGATACGAATCGCCTTTAAAGCACATGAAAAGCGGCAAAACGTTGACAATGATGCCCTTGGCCAAAAAGGGCGTATGCGTTTTTTCCTGAATATATTCAGGAAAAAACGCATACGCCCTTTTTGGCCAACCAAGCCACCTGGAAAGGCAAATCAGCGCTACAAAGAAGTCTCGCTTCCCATCGGTCAAAAGGGCCATGCTGAAAAAAGTGTCAAAACCAGAAATGCAGGACAGGCCATGGAGAAATGGGAGCCTTGCTACACTGATGGGCGGGATGTAAATTGCCAAGAGCCACTCTGGAGAAGTGTCCGGTGAGTCCTGAAACATCTGAAAAACACAGCTTAGAGAGCATAGGGCACTTCCACTCATGGGGGTATAAATTGGGAAAATTAAAAATCAGCAAGACACAAGCACCCCAAAGTTTAGGGCTGCTCTGTTGACCAGGACCTCCACTTCATTCCACCTTAAATATCCCAGGAAAGAGAAAAATGGATAAAGAAGTTGTGGTCCTTATGTACAATGGAATATCACTCAGCCAGGAAATCAATGTCGTAAGGTTAGTAGCAGCATGATGAGTGGATTTAGGTACGACGATTCTAAGTGAAATAAGTCACACAGAAAAGGACACTTCTCATAAGGTATCACTGATAGAGGGAATGTAAAAACCGTTACACTTGAACTGAATTACAAAACAGAACAGAGTCACACATGCAGAAAACACACTATGGCTGCTTAACGGGAAAGGTGAGGTGGGGTGATACATAAAACAAGGGTATCAAATTAGCTCAGATACCGTTCCATAAACCCAATATGTAATAGACAAGACCTACTCCTTGCTCAGAGAACTGGACTCAACACGCCCTATTCACCGCACAAGAATATATCTGACTAATGATAATCGTAAAACCTATGTATTGATATCTCTCTGTTAGTGTGTCAAGTGGGTGTAAAGCGGCATAAACACAGCAGTGAAAAGCAGCTAAACCCCATTATAAAAATAAATTACTTTGAAACACCCATGAAACAAAGACAGTGAAAGAGAGAGAAATTCTTACACAATGCGTTCAGGGGCTGTGATGCAACCTGGATTGACCATATCTAGACGCACAGCTGGATGAGACATAAGGGTGGACACTCTTGGGGCTGAGAGGTTTGGTGAGGTTGGGTGAGCAAACGCAGACCCTTTAAAGGAATACTGCGTGGTACCCATCGCATGGGTCCCAAATCTCCAGGTTCAAGGGCATCTTCCTACATCAAAAACATGCATGAGAAACCCAGAAGATGGTACACCGTGTGATGGGGAAATGTTTCTAAAACGCACCTCATTTCTCATCTCCTTGTGCCCGGGTTCGCCATTCCAGCCGCTTTACTAGCAAGCTCCCTACTTGGAGCATCAGCACCTTTAACCTCCTGTTCCGTAGAGGTTGCAATTTGTCCTGAGGATAAACGGGAAGACGTGGAACCAACGAGAGACTAGCTCTTGGTGTTGGGACAGGCACAGGTCACTCTATTTTCCCATCAGAAAGAAGAATTAACCACAGGCTCAGCCTGACCCCCGGAACCAGAACAGGGCCTGAAGCCATTCTGCGATTTTGCGGCCAGCTCCCATAAAAACGAGTTGTAAAATGGAGGTTCAGGGCACTGCAATTCACAAACCTGCAGAGTTATAAATGATAACTCTCGTCCACAAATATATTGAGGGAAGGCAAAGAAGAGGATTTGAAATCAAGGCAGAATTGCAGGAAACAGATTTCAGGAGGTAGATACGAATCGCCTTTAAAGCACATGAAAAGCGGCAAAACGTTGACAATGATGCCCTTGGCCAAAAAGGGCGTATGCGTTTTTTCCTGAATATATTCAGGAAAAAACGCATACGCCCTTTTTGGCCAACCAAGCCACCTGGAAAGGCAAATCAGCGCTACAAAGAAGTCTCGCTTCCCATCGGTCAAAAGGGCCATGCTGAAAAAAGTGTCAAAACCAGAAATGCAGGACAGGCCATGGAGAAATGGGAGCCTTGCTACACTGATGGGCGGGATGTAAATTGCCAAGAGCCACTCTGGAGAAGTGTCCGGTGAGTCCTGAAACATCTGAAAAACACAGCTTAGAGAGCATAGGGCACTTCCACTCATGGGGGTATAAATTGGGAAAATTAAAAATCAGCAAGACACAAGCACCCCAAAGTTTAGGGCTGCTCTGTTGACCAGGACCTCCACTTCATTCCACCTTCAATATCCCAGGAAAGAGAAAAATGGATAAAGAAGTTGTGGTCCTTATGTACAATGGAATATCACTCAGCCAGGAAATCAATGTCGTAAGGTTAGTAGCAGCATGATGAGTGGATTTAGGTACGACGATTCTAAGTGAAATAAGTCACACAGAAAAGGACACTTCTCATAAGGTATCACTGATAGAGGGAATGTAAAAACCGTTACACTTGAACTGAATTACAAAACAGAACAGAGTCACACATGCAGAAAACACACTATGGCTGCTTAACGGGAAAGGTGAGGTGGGGTGATACATAAAACAAGGGTATCAAATTAGCTCAGATACCGTTCCATAAACCCAATATGTAATAGACAAGACCTACTCCTTGCTCAGAGAACTGGACTCAACACGCCCTATTCACCGCACAAGAATATATCTGACTAATGATAATCGAAAAACCTATGTATTGATATCTCTCTGTTAGTGTGTCAAGTGGGTGTAAAGCGGCATAAACACAGCAGTGAAAAGCAGCTAAACCCCATTATAAAAATAAATTACTTTGAAACACCCATGAAACAAAGACAGTGAAAGAGAGAGAAATTCTTACACAATGCGTTCAGGGGCTGTGATGCAACCTGGATTGACCATATCTAGACGCACAGCTGGATGAGACATAAGGGTGGACACTCTTGGGGCTGAGAGGTTTGGTGAGGTTGGGTGAGCAAACGCAGACCCTTTAAAGGAATACTGCGTGGTACCCATCGCATGGGTCCCAAATCTCCAGGTTCAAGGGCATCTTCCTACATCAAAAACATGCATGAGAAACCCAGAAGATGGTACACCGTGTGATGGGGAAAGGTTTCTAAAACGCACCTCATTTCTCATCTCCTTGTGCCCGGGTTCGCCATTCCAGCCGCTTTACTAGCAAGCTCCCTACTTGGAGCATCAGCACCTTTAACCTCCTGTTCCGTACAGGTTGCAATTTGTCCTGAGGATAAACGGGAAGACGTGGAACCAACGTGAGACTAGCTCTTGGTGTTGGGACAGGCACAGGTCACTCTATTTTCCCATCAGAAAGAAGAATTAACCACAGGCTCAGCCTGCCCCCCGGAACCAGAACAGGGCCTGAAGCCATTATGCGATTTTGCGGCCAGCTCCCATAAAAACGAGTTGTAAAATGGAGGTTCAGGGCACTGCAATTCACAAACCTGCAGAGTTATAAATGATAACTCTCGTCCACAAATATATTGAGGGGAGGCAAAGAAGAGGATTTGAAATCAAGGCAGAATTGCAGGAAACAGATTTCAGGAGGTAGATACGAATCGCCTTTAAAGCACATGAAAAGCGGCAAAACGTTGACAATGATGCCCTTGGCCAAAAAGGGCGTATGCGTTTTTTCCTGAATATATTCAGGAAAAAACGCATACGCCCTTTTTGGCCAACCAAGCCACCTGGAAAGGCAAATCAGCGCTACAAAGAAGTCTCGCTTCCCATCGGTCAAAAGGGCCATGCTGAAAAAAGTGTCAAAACCAGAAATGCAGGACAGGCCATGGAGAAATGGGAGCCTTGCTACACTGATGGGCGGGATGTAAATTGCCAAGAGCCACTCTGGAGAAGTGTCCGGTGAGTCCTGAAACATCTGAAAAACACAGCTTAGAGAGCATAGGGCACTTCCACTCATGGGGGTATAAATTGGGAAAATTAAAAATCAGCAAGACACAAGCACCCCAAAGTTTAGGGCTGCTCTGTTGACCAGGACCTCCACTTCATTCCACCTTAAATATCCCAGGAAAGAGAAAAATGGATAAAGAAGTTGTGGTCCTTATGTACAATGGAATATCACTCAGCCAGGAAATCAATGTCGTAAGGTTAGTAGCAGCATGATGAGTGGATTTAGGTACGACGATTCTAAGTGAAATAAGTCACACAGAAAAGGACACTTCTCATAAGGTATCACTGATAGAGGGAATGTAAAAACCGTTACACTTGAACTGAATTACAAAACAGAACAGAGTCACACATGCAGAAAACACACTATGGCTGCTTAACGGGAAAGGTGAGGTGGGGTGATACATAAAACAAGGGTATCAAATTAGCTCAGATACCGTTCCATAAACCCAATATGTAATAGACAAGACCTACTCCTTGCTCAGAGAACTGGACTCAACACGCCCTATTCACCGCACAAGAATATATCTGACTAATGATAATCGAAAAACCTATGTATTGATATCTCTCTGTTAGTGTGTCAAGTGGGTGTAAAGCGGCATAAACACAGCAGTGAAAAGCAGCTAAACCCCATTATAAAAATAAATTACTTTGAAACACCCATGAAACAAAGACAGTGAAAGAGAGAGAAATTCTTACACAATGCGTTCAGGGGCTGTGATGCAACCTGGATTGACCATATCTAGACGCACAGCTGGATGAGACATAAGGGTGGACACTCTTGGGGCTGAGAGGTTTGGTGAGGTTGGGTGAGCAAACGCAGACCCTTTAAAGGAATACTGCGTGGTACCCATCGCATGGGTCCCAAATCTCCAGGTTCAAGGGCATCTTCCTACATCAAAAACATGCATGAGAAACCCAGAAGATGGTACACCGTGTGATGGGGAAAGGTTTCTAAAACGCACCTCATTTCTCATCTCCTTGTGCCCGGGTTCGCCATTCCAGCCGCTTTACTAGCAAGCTCCCTACTTGGAGCATCAGCACCTTTAACCTCCTGTTCCGTACAGGTTGCAATTTGTCCTGAGGATAAACGGGAAGACGTGGAACCAACGTGAGACTAGCTCTTGGTGTTGGGACAGGCACAGGTCACTCTATTTTCCCATCAGAAAGAAGAATTAACCACAGGCTCAGCCTGCCCCCCGGAACCAGAACAGGGCCTGAAGCCATTATGCGATTTTGCGGCCAGCTCCCATAAAAACGAGTTGTAAAATGGAGGTTCAGGGCACTGCAATTCACAAACCTGCAGAGTTATAAATGATAACTCTCGTCCACAAATATATTGAGGGGAGGCAAAGAAGAGGATTTGAAATCAAGGCAGAATTGCAGGAAACAGATTTCAGGAGGTAGATACGAATCGCCTTTAAAGCACATGAAAAGCGGCAAAACGTTGACAATGATGCCCTTGGCCAAAAAGGGCGTATGCGTTTTTTCCTGAATATATTCAGGAAAAAACGCATACGCCCTTTTTGGCCAACCAAGCCACCTGGAAAGGCAAATCAGCGCTACAAAGAAGTCTCGCTTCCCATCGGTCAAAAGGGCCATGCTGAAAAAAGTGTCAAAACCAGAAATGCAGGACAGGCCATGGAGAAATGGGAGCCTTGCTACACTGATGGGCGGGATGTAAATTGCCAAGAGCCACTCTGGAGAAGTGTCCGGTGAGTCCTGAAACATCTGAAAAACACAGCTTAGAGAGCATAGGGCACTTCCACTCATGGGGGTATAAATTGGGAAAATTAAAAATCAGCAAGACACAAGCACCCCAAAGTTTAGGGCTGCTCTGTTGACCAGGACCTCCACTTCATTCCACCTTAAATATCCCAGGAAAGAGAAAAATGGATAAAGAAGTTGTGGTCCTTATGTACAATGGAATATCACTCAGCCAGGAAATCAATGTCGTAAGGTTAGTAGCAGCATGATGAGTGGATTTAGGTACGACGATTCTAAGTGAAATAAGTCACACAGAAAAGGACACTTCTCATAAGGTATCACTGATAGAGGGAATGTAAAAACCGTTACACTTGAACTGAATTACAAAACAGAACAGAGTCACACATGCAGAAAACACACTATGGCTGCTTAACGGGAAAGGTGAGGTGGGGTGATACATAAAACAAGGGTATCAAATTAGCTCAGATACCGTTCCATAAACCCAATATGTAATAGACAAGACCTACTCCTTGCTCAGAGAACTGGACTCAACACGCCCTATTCACCGCACAAGAATATATCTGACTAATAATAATCGTAAAACCTATGTATTGATATCTCTCTGTTAGTGTGTCAAGTGGGTGTAAAGCGGCATAAACACAGCAGTGAAAAGCAGCTAAACCCCATTATAAAAATAAATTACTTTGAAACACCCATGAAACAAAGACAGTGAAAGAGAGAGAAATTCTTACACAATGCGTTCAGGGGCTGTGATGCAACCTGGATTGACCATATCTAGACGCACAGCTGGATGAGACATAAGGGTGGACACTCTTGGGGCTGAGAGGTTTGGTGAGGTTGGGTGAGCAAACGCAGACCCTTTAAAGGAATACTGCGTGGTACCCATCGCATGGGTCCCAAATCTCCAGGTTCAAGGGCATCTTCCTACATCAAAAACATGCATGAGAAACCCAGAAGATGGTACACCGTGTGATGGGGAAAGGTTTCTAAAACGCACCTCATTTCTCATCTCCTTGTGCCCGGGTTCGCCATTCCAGCCGCTTTACTAGCAAGCTCCCTACTTGGAGCATCAGCACCTTTAACCTCCTGTTCCGTAGAGGTTGCAATTTGTCCTGAGGATAAACGGGAAGACGTGGAACCAACGAGAGACTAGCTCTTGGTGTTGGGACAGGCACAGGTCACTCTATTTTCCCATCAGAAAGAAGAATTAACCACAGGCTCAGCCTGACCCCCGGAACCAGAACAGGGCCTGAAGCCATTCTGCGATTTTGCGGCCAGCTCCCATAAAAACGAGTTGTAAAATGGAGGTTCAGGGCACTGCAATTCACAAACCTGCAGAGTTATAAATGAGAACTCTCGTCCACAAATATATTGAGGGAAGGCAAAGAAGAGGATTTGAAATCAAGGCAGAATTGCAGGAAACAGATTTCAGGAGGTAGATACGAATCGCCTTTAAAGCACATGAAAAGCGGCAAAACGTTGACAATGATGCCCTTGGCCAAAAAGGGCGTATGCGTTTTTTCCTGAATATATTCAGGAAAAAACGCATACGCCCTTTTTGGCCAACCAAGCAACCTGGAAAGGCAAATCAGCGCTACAAAGAAGTCTCGCTTCCCATCGGTCAAAAGGGCCATGCTGAAAAAAGTGTCAAAACCAGAAATGCAGGACAGGCCATGGAGAAATGGGAGCCTTGCTACACTGATGGGCGGGATGTAAATTGCCAAGAGCCACTCTGGAGAAGTGTCCGGTGAGTCCTGAAACATCTGAAAAACACAGCTTAGAGAGCATAGGGCACTTCCACTCATGGGGGTATAAATTGGGAAAATTAAAAATCAGCAAGACACAAGCACCCCAAAGTTTAGGGCTGCTCTGTTGACCAGGACCTCCACTTCATTCCACCTTAAATATCCCAGGAAAGAGAAAAATGGATAAAGAAGTTGTGGTCCTTATGTACAATGGAATATCACTCAGCCAGGAAATCAATGTCGTAAGGTTAGTAGCAGCATGATGAGTGGATTTAGGTACGACGATTCTAAGTGAAATAAGTCACACAGAAAAGGACACTTCTCATAAGGTATCACTTTTAGAGGGAATGTAAAAAGCGTTACACTTGAACTGAATTACAAAACAGAACAGAGTCACACATGCAGAAAACACACTATGGCTGCTTAACGGGAAAGGTGAGGTGGGGTGATACATAAAACAAGGGTATCAAATTAGCTCACATACCGTTCCATAAACCCAATATGTCATAGACAAGACCTACTCCTTGCTCAGAGAACTGGACTCAACACGCCCTATTCACCGCACAAGAATATATCTGATTAATAATAATCGTAAAACCTATGTATTGATATCTCTCTGTTAGTGTGTCAAGTGGGTGTAAAGCGGCATAAACACAGCAGTGAAAAGCAGCTAAACCCCATTATAAAAATAAATTATTTTGAAACACCCATGAAACAAAGACAGTGAAAGAGAGAGAAATTCTTACACAATGAGTTCAGGGGCTGTGATGCAACCTGGATTGACCATATCTAGACCCACAGCTGGATGAGACATAAGGGTGGACACTCTTGGGGCTGAGAGGTTTGGTGAGGTTGGGTGAGCAAACGCAGACCCTTTAAAGGAATACTGCGTGGTACCCATCGCATGGGTCCCAAATCTCCAGGTTCAAGGGCATCTTCCTACATCAAAAACATGCATGAGAAACCCAGAAGATGGTACACTGTGTGATGGGGAAAGGTTTCTAAAACACACCTCATTTCTCATCTCCTTGTGCCCGGGTTCGCCATTCCAGCCTCTTTACTAGCAAGCTCCCTACTTGGAGCATCAGCACCTTTAACCTCCTGTTCCATACAGGTTGCAATTTGTCCTGAGGATAAACGGGAATACGTGGAACCAAAGAGAGACTAGCTCTTGGTGTTGGGACAGGCACAGGTCACTCTATTTTCCCATCAGAAAGAAGAATTAACCACAGGCTCAGCCTGACCCCCGGAACCAGAACAGGACCTGAAGCCATTCTGCGATTTTGCGGCCAGCTCCCATAAAAACGAGTTGTAAAACGGAGGTTCAGGGCACTGCAATTTACAAACCTGCAGAGTTATAAATGATAACTCTCGTCCACAAATATATTGAGGGAAGGCAAAGAAGAGGATTTGAAATCAAGGCAGAATTGCAGGAAACAGATTTCAGGAGGTAGATACGAATCGCCTTTAAAGCACATGAAAAGCGGCAAAACGTTGACAATGATGCCCTTGGCCAAAAAGGGCGTATGCGTTTTTTCCTGAATATATTCAGGAAAAAACGCATACGCCCTTTTTGGCCAACCAAGCCACCTGGAAAGGCAAATCAGCGCTACAAAGAAGTCTCGCTTCCCATCGGTCAAAAGGGCCATGCTGAAAAAAGTGTCAAAACCAGAAATGCAGGACAGGCCATGGAGAAATGGGAGCCTTGCTACACTGATGGGCGGGATGTAAATTGCCAAGAGCCACTCTGGAGAAGTGTCCGGTGAGTCCTGAAACATCTGAAAAACACAGCTTAGAGAGCATAGGGCACTTCCACTCATGGGGGTATAAATTGGGAAAATTAAAAATCAGCAAGACACAAGCACCCCAAAGTTTAGGGCTGCTCTGTTGACCAGGACCTCCACTTCATTCCACCTTAAATATCCCAGGAAAGAGAAAAATGGATAAAGAAGTTGTGGTCCTTATGTACAATGGAATATCACTCAGCCAGGAAATCAATGTCGTAAGGTTAGTAGCAGCATGATGAGTGGATTTAGGTACGACGATTCTAAGTGAAATAAGTCACACAGAAAAGGACACTTCTCATAAGGTATCACTGATAGAGGGAATGTAAAAACCGTTACACTTGAACTGAATTACAAAACAGAACAGAGTCACACATGCAGAAAACACACTATGGCTGCTTAACGGGAAAGGTGAGGTGGGGTGATACATAAAACAAGGGTATCAAATTAGCTCAGATACCGTTCCATAAACCCAATATGTAATAGACAAGACCTACTCCTTGCTCAGAGAACTGGACTCAACACGCCCTATTCACCGCACAAGAATATATCTGACTAATAATAATCGTAAAACCTATGTATTGATATCTCTCTGTTAGTGTGTCAAGTGGGTGTAAAGCGGCATAAACACAGCAGTGAAAAGCAGCTAAACCCCATTATAAAAATAAATTACTTTGAAACACCCATGAAACAAAGACAGTGAAAGAGAGAGAAATTCTTACACAATGCGTTCAGGGGCTGTGATGCAACCTGGATTGACCATATCTAGACGCACAGCTGGATGAGACATAAGGGTGGACACTCTTGGGGCTGAGAGGTTTGGTGAGGTTGGGTGAGCAAACGCAGACCCTTTAAAGGAATACTGCGTGGTACCCATCGCATGGGTCCCAAATCTCCAGGTTCAAGGGCATCTTCCTACATCAAAAACATGCATGAGAAACCCAGAAGATGGTACACCGTGTGATGGGGAAAGGTTTCTAAAACGCACCTCATTTCTCATCTCCTTGTGCCCGGGTTCGCCATTCCAGCCGCTTTACTAGCAAGCTCCCTACTTGGAGCATCAGCACCTTTAACCTCCTGTTCCGTAGAGGTTGCAATTTGTCCTGAGGATAAACGGGAAGACGTGGAACCAACGAGAGACTAGCTCTTGGTGTTGGGACAGGCACAGGTCACTCTATTTTCCCATCAGAAAGAAGAATTAACCACAGGCTCAGCCTGACCCCCGGAACCAGAACAGGGCCTGAAGCCATTCTGCGATTTTGCGGCCAGCTCCCATAAAAACGAGTTGTAAAATGGAGGTTCAGGGCACTGCAATTCACAAACCTGCAGAGTTATAAATGATAACTCTCGTCCACAAATATATTGAGGGAAGGCAAAGAAGAGGATTTGAAATCAAGGCAGAATTGCAGGAAACAGATTTCAGGAGGTAGATACGAATCGCCTTTAAAGCACATGAAAAGCGGCAAAACGTTGACAATGATGCCCTTGGCCAAAAAGGGCGTATGCGTTTTTTCCTGAATATATTCAGGAAAAAACGCATACGCCCTTTTTGGCCAACCAAGCAACCTGGAAAGGCAAATCAGCGCTACAAAGAAGTCTCGCTTCCCATCGGTCAAAAGGGCCATGCTGAAAAAAGTGTCAAAACCAGAAATGCAGGACAGGCCATGGAGAAATGGGAGCCTTGCTACACTGATGGGCGGGATGTAAATTGCCAAGAGCCACTCTGGAGAAGTGTCCGGTGAGTCCTGAAACATCTGAAAAACACAGCTTAGAGAGCATAGGGCACTTCCACTCATGGGGGTATAAATTGGGAAAATTAAAAATCAGCAAGACACAAGCACCCCAAAGTTTAGGGCTGCTCTGTTGACCAGGACCTCCACTTCATTCCACCTTAAATATCCCAGGAAAGAGAAAAATGGATAAAGAAGTTGTGGTCCTTATGTACAATGGAATATCACTCAGCCAGGAAATCAATGTCGTAAGGTTAGTAGCAGCATGATGAGTGGATTTAGGTACGACGATTCTAAGTGAAATAAGTCACACAGAAAAGGACACTTCTCATAAGGTATCACTTTTAGAGGGAATGTAAAAAGCGTTACACTTGAACTGAATTACAAAACAGAACAGAGTCACACATGCAGAAAACACACTATGGCTGCTTAACGGGAAAGGTGAGGTGGGGTGATACATAAAACAAGGGTATCAAATTAGCTCACATACCGTTCCATAAACCCAATATGTCATAGACAAGACCTACTCCTTGCTCAGAGAACTGGACTCAACACGCCCTATTCACCGCACAAGAATATATCTGATTAATAATAATCGTAAAACCTATGTATTGATATCTCTCTGTTAGTGTGTCAAGTGGGTGTAAAGCGGCATAAACACAGCAGTGAAAAGCAGCTAAACCCCATTATAAAAATAAATTATTTTGAAACACCCATGAAACAAAGACAGTGAAAGAGAGAGAAATTCTTACACAATGAGTTCAGGGGCTGTGATGCAACCTGGATTGACCATATCTAGACCCACAGCTGGATGAGACATAAGGGTGGACACTCTTGGGGCTGAGAGGTTTGGTGAGGTTGGGTGAGCAAACGCAGACCCTTTAAAGGAATACTGCGTGGTACCCATCGCATGGGTCCCAAATCTCCAGGTTCAAGGGCATCTTCCTACATCAAAAACATGCATGAGAAACCCAGAAGATGGTACACTGTGTGATGGGGAAAGGTTTCTAAAACACACCTCATTTCTCATCTCCTTGTGCCCGGGTTCGCCATTCCAGCCTCTTTACTAGCAAGCTCCCTACTTGGAGCATCAGCACCTTTAACCTCCTGTTCCATACAGGTTGCAATTTGTCCTGAGGATAAACGGGAATACGTGGAACCAAAGAGAGACTAGCTCTTGGTGTTGGGACAGGCACAGGTCACTCTATTTTCCCATCAGAAAGAAGAATTAACCACAGGCTCAGCCTGACCCCCGGAACCAGAACAGGACCTGAAGCCATTCTGCGATTTTGCGGCCAGCTCCCATAAAAACGAGTTGTAAAACGGAGGTTCAGGGCACTGCAATTTACAAACCTGCAGAGTTATAAATGATAACTCTCGTCCACAAATATATTGAGGGAAGGCAAAGAAGAGGATTTGAAATCAAGGCAGAATTGCAGGAAACAGATTTCAGGAGGTAGATACGAATCGCCTTTAAAGCACATGAAAAGCGGCAAAACGTTGACAATGATGCCCTTGGCCAAAAAGGGCGTATGCGTTTTTTCCTGAATATATTCAGGAAAAAACGCATACGCCCTTTTTGGCCAACCAAGCCACCTGGAAAGGCAAATCAGCGCTACAAAGAAGTCTCGCTTCCCATCGGTCAAAAGGGCCATGCTGAAAAAAGTGTCAAAACCAGAAATGCAGGACAGGCCATGGAGAAATGGGAGCCTTGCTACACTGATGGGCGGGATGTAAATTGCCAAGAGCCACTCTGGAGAAGTGTCCGGTGAGTCCTGAAACATCTGAAAAACACAGCTTAGAGAGCATAGGGCACTTCCACTCATGGGGGTATAAATTGGGAAAATTAAAAATCAGCAAGACACAAGCACCCCAAAGTTTAGGGCTGCTCTGTTGACCAGGACCTCCACTTCATTCCACCTTAAATATCCCAGGAAAGAGAAAAATGGATAAAGAAGTTGTGGTCCTTATGTACAATGGAATATCACTCAGCCAGGAAATCAATGTCGTAAGGTTAGTAGCAGCATGATGAGTGGATTTAGGTACGACGATTCTAAGTGAAATAAGTCACACAGAAAAGGACACTTCTCATAAGGTATCACTGATAGAGGGAATGTAAAAACCGTTACACTTGAACTGAATTACAAAACAGAACAGAGTCACACATGCAGAAAACACACTATGGCTGCTTAACGGGAAAGGTGAGGTGGGGTGATACATAAAACAAGGGTATCAAATTAGCTCAGATACCGTTCCATAAACCCAATATGTAATAGACAAGACCTACTCCTTGCTCAGAGAACTGGACTCAACACGCCCTATTCACCGCACAAGAATATATCTGACTAATAATAATCGTAAAACCTATGTATTGATATCTCTCTGTTAGTGTGTCAAGTGGGTGTAAAGCGGCATAAACACAGCAGTGAAAAGCAGCTAAACCCCATTATAAAAATAAATTACTTTGAAACACCCATGAAACAAAGACAGTGCAAGAGAGAGAAATTCTTACACAATGCGTTCAGGAGCTGTGATGCAACCTGGATTGACCATATCTAGACGCACAGCTGGATGAGACATAAGGGTGGACACTCTTGGGGCTGAGAGGTTTGGTGAGGTTGGGTGAGCAAACGCAGACCCTTTAAAGTAATATTGCGTGGTACCCATCACATGGGTCCCAAATCTCCAGGTTCAAGGGCATCTTCCTACATCAAAAACATGCATGAGAAACCCAGAAGATGGTACACCGTGTGATGGGGAAAGGTTTCTAAAACGCACCTCATTTCTCATCTCCTTGTGCCCGGGTTCGCCATTCCAGCCGCTTTACTAGCAAGCTCCCTACTTGGGGCATCAGCACCTTTAACCTCCTGTTCCGTAGAGGTTGCAATTTGTCCTGAGGATAAACGGGAAGACGTGGAACCAACGAGAGACTAGCTCTTGGTGTTGGGACAGGCACAGGTCACTCTATTTTCCCATCAGAAAGAAGAATTAACCACAGGCTCAGCCTGACCCCCGGAACCAGAACAGGACCTGAAGCCATTCTGCGATTTTGCGGCCAGCTCCCATAAAAACGAGTTGTAAAATGGAGGTTCAGGGCACTGCAATTTACAAAGCTGCAGAGTTATAAATGATAACTCTCGTCCACAAGTATATTGAGGGAAGGCAAAGAAGAGGATTTGAAATCAAGGCAGAATTGCAGGAAACAGATTTCAGGAGGTAGATACGAATCGCCTTTAAAGCACATGAAAAGCGGCAAAACGTTGACAATGATGCCCTTGGCCAAAAAGGGCGTATGCGTTTTTTCCTGAATATATTCAGGAAAAAACGCATACGCCCTTTTTGGCCAACCAAGCCACCTGGAAAGGCAAATCAGCGCTACAAAGAAGTCTCGCTTCCCATCGGTCAAAAGGGCCATGCTGAAAAAAGTGTCAAAACCAGAAATGCAGGACAGGCCATGGAGAAATGGGAGCCTTGCTACACTGATGGGCGGGATGTAAATTGCCAAGAGCCACTCTGGAGAAGTGTCCGGTGAGTCCTGAAACATCTGAAAAACACAGCTTAGAGAGCATAGGGCACTTCCACTCATGGGGGTATAAATTGGGAAAATTAAAAATCAGCAAGACACAAGCACCCCAAAGTTTAGGGCTGCTCTGTTGACCAGGACCTCCACTTCATTCCACCTTAAATATCCCAGGAAAGAGAAAAATGGATAAAGAAGTTGTGGTCCTTATGTACAATGGAATATCACTCAGCCAGGAAATCAATGTCGTAAGGTTAGTAGCAGCATGATGAGTGGATTTAGGTACGACGATTCTAAGTGAAATAAGTCACACAGAAAAGGACACTTCTCATAAGGTATCACTGATAGAGGGAATGTAAAAACCGTTACACTTGAACTGAATTACAAAACAGAACAGAGTCACACATGCAGAAAACACACTATGGCTGCTTAACGGGAAAGGTGAGGTGGGGTGATACATAAAACAAGGGTATCAAATTAGCTCAGATACCGTTCCATAAACCCAATATGTAATAGACAAGACCTACTCCTTGCTCAGAGAACTGGACTCAACACGCCCTATTCACCGCACAAGAATATATCTGACTAATAATAATCGTAAAACCTATGTATTGATATCTCTCTGTTAGTGTGTCAAGTGGGTGTAAAGCGGCATAAACACAGCAGTGAAAAGCAGCTAAACCCCATTATAAAAATAAATTACTTTGAAACACCCATGAAACAAAGACAGTGAAAGCGAGAGAAATTCTTACATAATGCGTTCAGGAGCTGTGATGCAACCTGGATTGACCATATCTAGACGCACACCTGGATGAGACATAAGGGTGGACACTCTTGGGGCTGAGAGGTTTGGTGAGGTTGGGTGAGCAAACGCAGACCCTTTAAAGTAATACTGCGTGGTACCCATCACATGGGTCCCAAATCTCCAGGTTCAAGGGCATCTTCCTACATCAAAAACATGCATGAGAAACCCAGAAGATGGTACACCGTGTGATGGGGAAAGGTTTCTAAAACGCACCTCATTTCTCATCTCCTTGTGCCCGGGTTCGCCATTCCAGCCGCTTTACTAGCAAGCTCCCTACTTGGAGCATCAGCACCTTTAACCTCCTGTTCCGTAGAGGTTGCAATTTGTCCTGAGGATAAACGGGAAGACGTGGAACCAACGAGAGACTAGCTCTTGGTGTTGGGACAGGCACAGGTCACTCTATTTTCGCATCAGAAAGAAGAATTAACCACAGGCTCAGCCTGACCCCCGGAACCAGAACAGGGCCTGAAGCCATTCTGCGATTTTGCGGCCAGCTCCCATAAAAACGAGTTGTAAAATGGAGGTTCAGGGCACTGCAATTCACAAACCTGCAGAGTTATAAATGATAACTGTCATCCACAAACATATTGAGGGAAGGCAAAGAAGAGGATTTGAAATCAAGGCAGAATTGCAGGAAACAGATTTCAGGAGGTAGATACGAATCGCCTTTAAAGCACATGAAAAGCGGCAAAACGTTGACAATGATGCCCTTGGCCAAAAAGGGCGTATGCGTTTTTTCCTGAATATATTCAGGAAAAAACGCATACGCCCTTTTTGGCCAACCAAGCAACCTGGAAAGGCAAATCAGCGCTACAAAGAAGTCTCGCTTCCCATCGGTCAAAAGGGCCATGCTGAAAAAAGTGTCAAAACCAGAAATGCAGGACAGGCCATGGAGAAATGGGAGCCTTGCTACACTGATGGGCGGGATGTAAATTGCCAAGAGCCACTCTGGAGAAGTGTCCGGTGAGTCCTGAAACATCTGAAAAACACAGCTTAGAGAGCATAGGGCACTTCCACTCATGGGGGTATAAATTGGGAAAATTAAAAATCAGCAAGACACAAGCACCCCAAAGTTTAGGGCTGCTCTGTTGACCAGGACCTCCACTTCATTCCACCTTCAATATCCCAGGAAAGAGAAAAATGGATAAAGAAGTTGTGGTCCTTATGTACAATGGAATATCACTCAGCCAGGAAATCAATGTCGTAAGGTTAGTAGCAGCATGATGAGTGGATTTAGGTATGACGATTCTAAGTGAAATAAGTCACACAGAAAAGGACACTTCTCATAAGGTATCACTGATAGAGGGAATGTAAAAACCGTTACACTTGAACTGAATTACAAAACAGAACAGAGTCACACATGCAGAAAACACACTATGGCTGCTTAACGGGAAAGGTGAGGTGGGGTGATACATAAAACAAGGGTATCAAATTAGCTCAGATACCGTTCCATAAACCCAATATGTAATAGACAAGACCTACTCCTTGCTCAGAGAACTGGACTCAACACGCCCTATTCACCGCACAAGAGTATATCTGACTAATAATAATCGTAAAACCTATGTATTGATATCTCTCTGTTAGTGTGTCAAGTGGGTGTAAAGCGGCATAAACACAGAAGTGAAAAGCATCTAAACCCCATTATAAAAATAAATTACTTTGAAACACCCATGAAACAAAGACAGTGAAAGAGAGAGAAATTCTTACACAATGCGTTCATGAGCTGTGATGCAACCTGGATTGACCATATCTAGACGCACACCTGGATGAGACATAAGGGTGGACACTCTTGGGGCTGAGAGGTTTGGTGAGGTTGGGTGAGCAAACGCAGACCCTTTAAAGGAATACTGCGTGGTACCCATCGCATTGGTCCCAAATCTCCAGGTTCAAGGGCATCTTCCTACATCAAAAACATGCATGAGAAACCCAGAAGATGGTACACCGTGTGATGGGGAAAGGTTTCTAAAACGCACCTCATTTCTCATCTCCTTGTGCCCGGGTTCGCCATTCCAGCCGCTTTACTAGCAAGCTCCCTACTTGGAGCATCAGCACCTTTAACCTCCTGTTCCGTAGAGGTTGCAATTTGTCCTGAGGATAAACGGGAAGACGTGGAACCAACGAGAGACTAGCTCTTGGTGTTGGGACAGGCACAGGTCACTCTATTTTCCCATCAGAAAGAAGAATTAACCACAGGCTCAGCCTGACCCCCGGAACCAGAACAGGGCCTGAAGCCATTCTGCGATTTTGCGGCCAGCTCCCATAAAAACGAGTTGTAAAATGGAGGTTCAGGGCACTGCAATTCACAAACCTGCAGAGTTATAAATGATAACTCTCGTCCACAAATATATTGAGGGAAGGCAAAGAAGAGGATTTGAAATCAAGGCAGAATTGCAGGAAACAGATTTCAGGAGGTAGATACGAATCGCCTTTAAAGCACATGAAAAGCGGCAAAACGTTGACAATGATGCCCTTGGCCAAAAAGGGCGTATGCGTTTTTTCCTGAATATATTCAGGAAAAAACGCATACGCCCTTTTTGGCCAACCAAGCAACCTGGAAAGGCAAATCAGCGCTACAAAGAAGTCTCGCTTCCCATCGGTCAAAAGGGCCATGCTGAAAAAAGTGTCAAAACCAGAAATGCAGGACAGGCCATGGAGAAATGGGAGCCTTGCTACACTGATGGGCGGGATGTAAATTGCCAAGAGCCACTCTGGAGAAGTGTCCGGTGAGTCCTGAAACATCTGAAAAACACAGCTTAGAGAGCATAGGGCACTTCCACTCATGGGGGTATAAATTGGGAAAATTAAAAATCAGCAAGACACAAGCACCCCAAAGTTTAGGGCTGCTCTGTTGACCAGGACCTCCACTTCATTCCACCTTAAATATCCCAGGAAAGAGAAAAATGGATAAAGAAGTTGTGGTCCTTATGTACAATGGAATATCACTCAGCCAGGAAATCAATGTCGTAAGGTTAGTAGCAGCATGATGAGTGGATTTAGGTACGACGATTCTAAGTGAAATAAGTCACACAGAAAAGGACACTTCTCATAAGGTATCACTTTTAGAGGGAATGTAAAAACCGTTACACTTGAACTGAATTACAAAACAGAACAGAGTCACACATGCAGAAAACACACTATGGCTGCTTAACGGGAAAGGTGAGGTGGGGTGATACATAAAACAAGGGTATCAAATTAGCTCACATACCGTTCCATAAACCCAATATGTCATAGACAAGACCTACTCCTTGCTCAGAGAACTGGACTCAACACGCCCTATTCACCGCACAAGAATATATCTGATTAATAATAATCGTAAAACCTATGTATTGATATCTCTCTGTTAGTGTGTCAAGTGGGTGTAAAGCGGCATAAACACAGCAGTGAAAAGCAGCTAAACCCCATTATAAAAATAAATTATTTTGAAACACCCATGAAACAAAGACAGTGAAAGAGAGAGAAATTCTTACACAATGCGTTCAGGGGCTGTGATGCAACCTGGATTGACCATATCTAGACGCACAGCTGGATGAGACATAAGGGTGGACACTCTTGGGGCTGAGAGGTTTGGTGAGGTTGGGTGAGCAAACGCAGACCCTTTAAAGGAATACTGCGTGGTACCCATCGCATGGGTCCCAAATCTCCAGGTTCAAGGGCATCTTCCTACATCAAAAACATGCATGAGAAACCCAGAAGATGGTACACTGTGTGATGGGGAAAGGTTTCTAAAACACACCTCATTTCTCATCTCCTTGTGCCCGGGTTCGCCATTCCAGCCTCTTTACTAGCAAGCTCCCTACTTGGAGCATCAGCACCTTTAACCTCCTGTTCCATACAGGTTGCAATTTGTCCTGAGGATAAACGGGAATACGTGGAACCAAAGAGAGACTAGCTCTTGGTGTTGGGACAGGCACAGGTCACTCTATTTTCCCATCAGAAAGAAGAATTAACCACAGGCTCAGCCTGACCCCCGGAACCAGAACAGGACCTGAAGCCATTCTGCGATTTTGCGGCCAGCTCCCATAAAAACGAGTTGTAAAACGGAGGTTCAGGGCACTGCAATTTACAAACCTGCAGAGTTATAAATGATAACTCTCGTCCACAAATATATTGAGGGAAGGCAAAGAAGAGGATTTGAAATCAAGGCAGAATTGCAGGAAACAGATTTCAGGAGGTAGATACGAATCGCCTTTAAAGCACATGAAAAGCGGCAAAACGTTGACAATGATGCCCTTGGCCAAAAAGGGCGTATGCGTTTTTTCCTGAATATATTCAGGAAAAAACGCATACGCCCTTTTTGGCCAACCAAGCCACCTGGAAAGGCAAATCAGCGCTACAAAGAAGTCTCGCTTCCCATCGGTCAAAAGGGCCATGCTGAAAAAAGTGTCAAAACCAGAAATGCAGGACAGGCCATGGAGAAATGGGAGCCTTGCTACACTGATGGGCGGGATGTAAATTGCCAAGAGCCACTCTGGAGAAGTGTCCGGTGAGTCCTGAAACATCTGAAAAACACAGCTTAGAGAGCATAGGGCACTTCCACTCATGGGGGTATAAATTGGGAAAATTAAAAATCAGCAAGACACAAGCACCCCAAAGTTTAGGGCTGCTCTGTTGACCAGGACCTCCACTTCATTCCACCTTAAATATCCCAGGAAAGAGAAAAATGGATAAAGAAGTTGTGGTCCTTATGTACAATGGAATATCACTCAGCCAGGAAATCAATGTCGTAAGGTTAGTAGCAGCATGATGAGTGGATTTAGGTACGACGATTCTAAGTGAAATAAGTCACACAGAAAAGGACACTTCTCATAAGGTATCACTGATAGAGGGAATGTAAAAACCGTTACACTTGAACTGAATTACAAAACAGAACAGAGTCACACATGCAGAAAACACACTATGGCTGCTTAACGGGAAAGGTGAGGTGGGGTGATACATAAAACAAGGGTATCAAATTAGCTCAGATACCGTTCCATAAACCCAATATGTAATAGACAAGACCTACTCCTTGCTCAGAGAACTGGACTCAACACGCCCTATTCACCGCACAAGAATATATCTGACTAATAATAATCGTAAAACCTATGTATTGATATCTCTCTGTTAGTGTGTCAAGTGGGTGTAAAGCGGCATAAACACAGCAGTGAAAAGCAGCTAAACCCCATTATAAAAATAAATTACTTTGAAACACCCATGAAACAAAGACAGTGCAAGAGAGAGAAATTCTTACACAATGCGTTCAGGAGCTGTGATGCAACCTGGATTGACCATATCTAGACGCACAGCTGGATGAGACATAAGGGTGGACACTCTTGGGGCTGAGAGGTTTGGTGAGGTTGGGTGAGCAAACGCAGACCCTTTAAAGTAATATTGCGTGGTACCCATCACATGGGTCCCAAATCTCCAGGTTCAAGGGCATCTTCCTACATCAAAAACATGCATGAGAAACCCAGAAGATGGTACACCGTGTGATGGGGAAAGGTTTCTAAAACGCACCTCATTTCTCATCTCCTTGTGCCCGGGTTCGCCATTCCAGCTGCTTTACTAGCAAGCTCCCTACTTGGGGCATCAGCACCTTTAACCTCCTGTTCCGTAGAGGTTGCAATTTGTCCTGAGGATAAACGGGAAGACGTGGAACCAACGAGAGACTAGCTCTTGGTGTTGGGACAGGCACAGGTCACTCTATTTTCCCATCAGAAAGAAGAATTAACCACAGGCTCAGCCTGACCCCCGGAACCAGAACAGGACCTGAAGCCATTCTGCGATTTTGCGGCCAGCTCCCATAAAAACGAGTTGTAAAATGGAGGTTCAGGGCACTGCAATTTACAAAGCTGCAGAGTTATAAATGATAACTCTCGTCCACAAGTATATTGAGGGAAGGCAAAGAAGAGGATTTGAAATCAAGGCAGAATTGCAGGAAACAGATTTCAGGAGGTAGATACGAATCGCCTTTAAAGCACATGAAAAGCGGCAAAACGTTGACAATGATGCCCTTGGCCAAAAAGGGCGTATGCGTTTTTTCCTGAATATATTCAGGAAAAAACGCATACGCCCTTTTTGGCCAACCAAGCCACCTGGAAAGGCAAATCAGCGCTACAAAGAAGTCTCGCTTCCCATCGGTCAAAAGGGCCATGCTGAAAAAAGTGTCAAAACCAGAAATGCAGGACAGGCCATGGAGAAATGGGAGCCTTGCTACACTGATGGGCGGGATGTAAATTGCCAAGAGCCACTCTGGAGAAGTGTCCGGTGAGTCCTGAAACATCTGAAAAACACAGCTTAGAGAGCATAGGGCACTTCCACTCATGGGGGTATAAATTGGGAAAATTAAAAATCAGCAAGACACAAGCACCCCAAAGTTTAGGGCTGCTCTGTTGACCAGGACCTCCACTTCATTCCACCTTAAATATCCCAGGAAAGAGAAAAATGGATAAAGAAGTTGTGGTCCTTATGTACAATGGAATATCACTCAGCCAGGAAATCAATGTCGTAAGGTTAGTAGCAGCATGATGAGTGGATTTAGGTACGACGATTCTAAGTGAAATAAGTCACACAGAAAAGGACACTTCTCATAAGGTATCACTGATAGAGGGAATGTAAAAACCGTTACACTTGAACTGAATTACAAAACAGAACAGAGTCACACATGCAGAAAACACACTATGGCTGCTTAACGGGAAAGGTGAGGTGGGGTGATACATAAAACAAGGGTATCAAATTAGCTCAGATACCGTTCCATAAACCCAATATGTAATAGACAAGACCTACTCCTTGCTCAGAGAACTGGACTCAACACGCCCTATTCACCGCACAAGAATATATCTGACTAATAATAATCGTAAAACCTATGTATTGATATCTCTCTGTTAGTGTGTCAAGTGGGTGTAAAGCGGCATAAACACAGCAGTGAAAAGCAGCTAAACCCCATTATAAAAATAAATTACTTTGAAACACCCATGAAACAAAGACAGTGAAAGCGAGAGAAATTCTTACATAATGCGTTCAGGAGCTGTGATGCAACCTGGATTGACCATATCTAGACGCACACCTGGATGAGACATAAGGGTGGACACTCTTGGGGCTGAGAGGTTTGGTGAGGTTGGGTGAGCAAACGCAGACCCTTTAAAGTAATACTGCGTGGTACCCATCGCATGGGTCCCAAATCTCCAGGTTCAAGGGCATCTTCCTACATCAAAAACATGCATGAGAAACCCAGAAGATGGTACACCGTGTGATGGGGAAAGGTTTCTAAAACGCACCTCATTTCTCATCTCCTTGTGCCCGGGTTCGCCATTCCAGCCGCTTTACTAGCAAGCTCCCTACTTGGAGCATCAGCACCTTTAACCTCCTGTTCCGTAGAGGTTGCAATTTGTCCTGAGGATAAACGGGAAGACGTGGAACCAACGAGAGACTAGCTCTTGGTGTTGGGACAGGCACAGGTCACTCTATTTTCGCATCAGAAAGAAGAATTAACCACAGGCTCAGCCTGACCCCCGGAACCAGAACAGGGCCTGAAGCCATTCTGCGATTTTGCGGCCAGCTCCCATAAAAACGAGTTGTAAAATGGAGGTTCAGGGCACTGCAATTCACAAACCTGCAGAGTTATAAATGATAACTGTCATCCACAAACATATTGAGGGAAGGCAAAGAAGAGGATTTGAAATCAAGGCAGAATTGCAGGAAACAGATTTCAGGAGGTAGATACGAATCGCCTTTAAAGCACATGAAAAGCGGCAAAACGTTGACAATGATGCCCTTGGCCAAAAAGGGCGTATGCGTTTTTTCCTGAATATATTCAGGAAAAAACGCATACGCCCTTTTTGGCCAACCAAGCAACCTGGAAAGGCAAATCAGCGCTACAAAGAAGTCTCGCTTCCCATCGGTCAAAAGGGCCATGCTGAAAAAAGTGTCAAAACCAGAAATGCAGGACAGGCCATGGAGAAATGGGAGCCTTGCTACACTGATGGGCGGGATGTAAATTGCCAAGAGCCACTCTGGAGAAGTGTCCGGTGAGTCCTAAAACATCTGAAAAACACAGCTTAGAGAGCATAGGGCACTTCCACTCATGGGGGTATAAATTGGGAAAATTAAAAATCAGCAAGACACAAGCACCCCAAAGTTTAGGGCTGCTCTGTTGACCAGGACCTCCACTTCATTCCACCTTAAATATCCCAGGAAAGAGAAAAATGGATAAAGAAGTTGTGGTCCTTATGTACAATGGAATATCACTCAGCCAGGAAATCAATGTCGTAAGGTTAGTAGCAGCATGATGAGTGGATTTAGGTACGACGATTCTAAGTGAAATAAGTCACACAGAAAAGGACACTTCTCATAAGGTATCACTGATAGAGGGAATGTAAAAACCGTTACACTTGAACTGAATTACAAAACAGAACAGAGTCACACATGCAGAAAACACACTATGGCTGCTTAACGGGAAAGGTGAGGTGGGGTGATACATAAAACAAGGGTATCAAATTAGCTCAGATACCGTTCCATAAACCCAATATGTAATAGACAAGACCTACTCCTTGCTCAGAGAACTGGACTCAACACGCCCTATTCACCGCACAAGAATATATCTGACTAATAATAATCGTAAAACCTATGTATTGATATCTCTCTGTTATTGTGTCAAGTGGGTGTAAAGCGGCATAAACACAGCAGTGAAAAGCAGCTAAACCCCATTATAAAAATAAATTACTTTGAAACAACCATGAAACAAAGACAGTGAAAGAGAGAGAAATTCTTACACAATGCGTTCAGGGGCTGTGATGCAACCTGGATTGACCATATCTAGACGCACAGCTGGATGAGACATAAGGGTGGACACTCTTGGGGCTGAAAGGTTTGGTGAGGTTGGGTGAGCAAACGCAGACCCTTTAAAGGAATACTGCGTGGTACCCATCGCATGGGTCCCAAACCTCCAGGTTCAAGGGCATCTTCCTACATCAAAAACATGCATGAGAAACCCAGAAGATGGTACACCGTGTGATGGGGAAAGGTTTCTAAAACGCACCTCATTTCTCATCTCCTTGTGCCCGGGTTCGCCATTCCAGCCGCTTTACTAGCAAGCTCCCTACTTGGAGCATCAGAACCTTTAACCTCCTGTTCCGTACAGGTTGCAATTTGTCCTGAGGATAAACGGGAAGACGTGGAACCAACGAGAGACTAGCTCTTGGTGTTGGGACAGGCACAGGTCACTCGATTTTCCCATCAGAAAGAAGAATTAACCACAGGCTCAGCCTGACCCCCGGAACCAGAACAGGGCCTGAAGCCATTCTGCGATTTTGCGGCCAGCTCCCATAAAAACGAGTTGTAAAATGGAGGTTCAGGGCACTGCAATTCACAAACCTGCAGAGTTATAAATGAGAACTGTCGTCCACAAATATATTGAGGGAAGGCAAAGAAGAGGATTTGAAATCAAGGCAGAATTGCAGGAAACAGATTTCAGGAGGTAGATACGAATCGCCTTTAAAGCACATGAAAAGCGGCAAAACGTTGACAATGATGCCCTTGGCCAAAAAGGGCGTATGCGTTTTTTCCTGAGTATATTCAGGAAAAAACGCATACGCCCTTTTTGGCCAACCAAGCAACCTGGAAAGGCAAATCAGCGCTACAAAGAAGTCTCGCTTCCCATCGGTCAAAAGGGCCATGCTGAAAAAAGTGTCAAAACCAGAAATGCAGGACAGGCCATGGAGAAATGGGAGCCTTGCTACACTGATGGGCGGGATGTAAATTGCCAAGAGCCACTCTGGAGAAGTGTCCGGTGAGTCCTGAAACATCTGAAAAACACAGCTTAGAGAGCATAGGGCACTTCCACTCATGGGGTTATAAATTGGGAAAATTAAAAATCAGCAAGACACAAGCACCCCAAAGTTTAGGGCTGCTCTGTTGACCAGGACCTCCACTTCATTCCACCTTAAATATCCCAGGAAAGAGAAAAATGGATAAAGAAGTTGTGGTCCTTATGTACAATGGAATATCACTCAGCCAGGAAATCAATGTCATAAGGTTAGTAGCAGCATGATGAGTGGATTTAGGTACGACGATTCTAAGTGAAATAAGTCACACAGAAAAGGACACTTCTCATAAGGTATCACTGATAGAGGGAATGTAAAAACCATTACACTTGAACTGAATTACAAAACAGAACAGAGTCACACATGCAGAAAACACACTATGGCTGCTTAACGGGAAAGGTGAGGTGGGGTGATACATAAAACAAGGGTATCAAATTAGCTCAGATACCGTTCCATAAACCCAATATGTAATAGACAAGACCTACTCCTTGCTCAGAGAACTGGACTCAACACGCCCTATTCACCGCACAACAATATATCTGACTAATAATAATCGTAAAACCTATGTATTGATATCTCTCTGTTAGTGTGTCAAGTGGGTGTAAAGCGGCATAAACACAGCAGTGAAAAGCAGCTAAACCCCATTATAAAAATAAATTACTTTGAAACACCCATGAAACAAAGACAGTGAAAGAGAGAGAAATTCTTACACAATGCATTCAGGGGCTGTTATGCAACCTGGATTGACCATATCTAGACGCACAGCTGGATGAGACATAAGGGTGGACACTCTTGGGGCTGAGAGGTTTGGTGAGGTTGGGTGAGCAAACGCAGACCCTTTAAAGGAATACTGCGTGGTACCCATCGCATGGGTCCCAAATCTCCAGGTTCAAGGGCATCTTCCTACATCAAAAACATGCATGAGAAACCCAGAAGATGGTACACCGTGTGATGGGGAAAGGTTTCTAAAACGCACCTCATTTCTCATCTCCTTGTGCCCGGGTTCGCCATTCCAGCCTCTTTACTAGCAAGCTCCCTACTTGGAGCATCAGCACCTTTAACCTCCTGTTCCATACAGGTTGCAATTTGTCCTGAGGATAAACGGGAAGACGTGGAACCAACGAGAGACTAGCTCTTGGTGTTGGGACAGGCACAGGTCACTCTATTTTCCCATCAGAAAGAAGAATTAACCACAGGCTCAGCCTGCGCCCCAGAACCAGAACAGGGCCTGAAGCCATTCTGCGATTTTGCGGCCAGCTCCCATAAAAACGAGTTGTAAAATGGAGGTTCAGGGCACTGCAATTCACAAACCTGCAGAGTTATAAATGATAACTCTCGTCCAAAAATATATTGAGGGAAGGCAAAGAAGAGGATTTGAAATCAAGGCAGAATTGCAGGAAACAGATTTCAGGAGGTAGATACGAATCGCCTTTAAAGCACATGAAAAGCGGCAAAACGTTGACAATGATGCCCTTGGCCAAAAAGGGCGTATGCGTTTTTTCCTGAATATATTCAGGAAAAAACGCATACGCCCTTTTTGGCCAACCAAGCAACCTGGAAAGGCAAATCAGCGCTACAAAGAAGTCTCGCTTCCCATCGGTCAAAAGGGCCATGCTGAAAAAAGTGTCAAAACCAGAAATGCAGGACAGGCCATGGAGAAATGGGAGCCTTGCTACACTGATGGGCGGGATGTAAATTGCCAAGAGCCACTCTGGAGAAGTGTCCAGTGAGTCCTGAAACATCTGAAAAACACAGCTTAGAGAGCATAGGGCACTTCCACTCATGGGGGTATAAATTGGGAAAATTAAAAATCAGCAAGACACAAACACCCCAACGTTTAGGGCTGCTCTGTTGACCAGGACCTCCACTTCATTCCACCTTAAATATCCCAGGAAAGAGAAAAATGGATAAAGAAGTTGTGGTCTTTATGTACAATGGAATATCACTCAGCCAGGAAATCAATGTCGTAAGGTTAGTAGCAGCATGATGAGTGGATTTAGGTATGACGATTCTAAGTGAAATAAGTCACACAGAAAAGGACACTTCTCATAAGGTATCACTGATAGAGGGAATGTAAAAACCGTTACACTTGAACTGAATTACAAAACAGAACAGAGTCACACATGCAGAAAACACACTATGGCTGCTTAACGGGAAAGGTGAGGTGGGGTGATACATAAAACAAGGGTATCAAATTAGCTCAGATACCGTTCCATAAACCCAATATGTAATAGACAAGACCTACTCCTTGCTCAGAGAACTGGACTCAACACGCCCTATTCACCGCACAACAATATATCTGACTAATGATAATCGTAAAACCTATGTATTGATATCTCTCTGTTAGTGTGTCAAGTGGGTGTAAAGCGGCATAAACACAGCAGTGAAAAGCAGCTAAACCCCATTATAAAAATAAATTACTTTGAAACACCCATGAAACAAAGACAGTGAAAGAGAGAGAAATTCTTACACAATGCGTTCAGGGGCTGTGATGCAACCTGGATTGACCATATCTAGACGCACAGCTGGATGAGACATAAGGGTGGACACTCTTGGGGCTGAGAGGTTTGGTGAGGTTGGGTGAGCAAACGCAGACCCTTTAAAGGAATACTGCGTGGTACCCATCGCATGGGTCCCAAATCTCCAGGTTCAAGGGCATCTTCCTACATCAAAAACATGCATGAGAAACCCAGAAGATGGTACACTGTGTGATGGGGAAAGGTTTCTAAAACACACCTCATTTCTCATCTCCTTGTGCCCGGGTTCGCCATTCCAGCCTCTTTACTAGCAAGCTCCCTACTTGGAGCATCAGCACCTTTAACCTCCTGTTCCATACAGGTTGCAATTTGTCCTGAGGATAAACGGGAATACGTGGAACCAAAGAGAGACTAGCTCTTGGTGTTGGGACAGGCACAGGTCACTCTATTTTCCCATCAGAAAGAAGAATTAACCACAGGCTCAGCCTGACCCCCGGAACCAGAACAGGACCTGAAGCCATTCTGCGATTTTGCGGCCAGCTCCCATAAAAACGAGTTGTAAAACGGAGGTTCAGGGCACTGCAATTTACAAACCTGCAGAGTTATAAATGATAACTCTCGTCCACAAATATATTGAGGGAAGGCAAAGAAGAGGATTTGAAATCAAGGCAGAATTGCAGGAAACAGATTTCAGGAGGTAGATACGAATCGCCTTTAAAGCACATGAAAAGCGGCAAAACGTTGACAATGATGCCCTTGGCCAAAAAGGGCGTATGCGTTTTTTCCTGAATATATTCAGGAAAAAACGCATACGCCCTTTTTGGCCAACCAAGCCACCTGGAAAGGCAAATCAGCGCTACAAAGAAGTCTCGCTTCCCATCGGTCAAAAGGGCCATGCTGAAAAAAGTGTCAAAACCAGAAATGCAGGACAGGCCATGGAGAAATGGGAGCCTTGCTACACTGATGGGCGGGATGTAAATTGCCAAGAGCCACTCTGGAGAAGTGTCCGGTGAGTCCTGAAACATCTGAAAAACACAGCTTAGAGAGCATAGGGCACTTCCACTCATGGGGGTATAAATTGGGAAAATTAAAAATCAGCAAGACACAAGCACCCCAAAGTTTAGGGCTGCTCTGTTGACCAGGACCTCCACTTCATTCCACCTTAAATATCCCAGGAAAGAGAAAAATGGATAAAGAAGTTGTGGTCCTTATGTACAATGGAATATCACTCAGCCAGGAAATCAATGTCGTAAGGTTAGTAGCAGCATGATGAGTGGATTTAGGTACGACGATTCTAAGTGAAATAAGTCACACAGAAAAGGACACTTCTCATAAGGTATCACTGATAGAGGGAATGTAAAAACCGTTACACTTGAACTGAATTACAAAACAGAACAGAGTCACACATGCAGAAAACACACTATGGCTGCTTAACGGGAAAGGTGAGGTGGGGTGATACATAAAACAAGGGTATCAAATTAGCTCAGATACCGTTCCATAAACCCAATATGTAATAGACAAGACCTACTCCTTGCTCAGAGAACTGGACTCAACACGCCCTATTCACCGCACAAGAATATATCTGACTAATAATAATCGTAAAACCTATGTATTGATATCTCTCTGTTAGTGTGTCAAGTGGGTGTAAAGCGGCATAAACACAGCAGTGAAAAGCAGCTAAACCCCATTATAAAAATAAATTACTTTGAAACACCCATGAAACAAAGACAGTGCAAGAGAGAGAAATTCTTACACAATGCGTTCAGGAGCTGTGATGCAACCTGGATTGACCATATCTAGACGCACAGCTGGATGAGACATAAGGGTGGACACTCTTGGGGCTGAGAGGTTTGGTGAGGTTGGGTGAGCAAACGCAGACCCTTTAAAGTAATATTGCGTGGTACCCATCACATGGGTCCCAAATCTCCAGGTTCAAGGGCATCTTCCTACATCAAAAACATGCATGAGAAACCCAGAAGATGGTACACCGTGTGATGGGGAAAGGTTTCTAAAACGCACCTCATTTCTCATCTCCTTGTGCCCGGGTTCGCCATTCCAGCCGCTTTACTAGCAAGCTCCCTACTTGGGGCATCAGCACCTTTAACCTCCTGTTCCGTAGAGGTTGCAATTTGTCCTGAGGATAAACGGGAAGACGTGGAACCAACGAGAGACTAGCTCTTGGTGTTGGGACAGGCACAGGTCACTCTATTTTCCCATCAGAAAGAAGAATTAACCACAGGCTCAGCCTGACCCCCGGAACCAGAACAGGACCTGAAGCCATTCTGCGATTTTGCGGCCAGCTCCCATAAAAACGAGTTGTAAAATGGAGGTTCAGGGCACTGCAATTTACAAAGCTGCAGAGTTATAAATGATAACTCTCGTCCACAAGTATATTGAGGGAAGGCAAAGAAGAGGATTTGAAATCAAGGCAGAATTGCAGGAAACAGATTTCAGGAGGTAGATACGAATCGCCTTTAAAGCACATGAAAAGCGGCAAAACGTTGACAATGATGCCCTTGGCCAAAAAGGGCGTATGCGTTTTTTCCTGAATATATTCAGGAAAAAACGCATACGCCCTTTTTGGCCAACCAAGCCACCTGGAAAGGCAAATCAGCGCTACAAAGAAGTCTCGCTTCCCATCGGTCAAAAGGGCCATGCTGAAAAAAGTGTCAAAACCAGAAATGCAGGACAGGCCATGGAGAAATGGGAGCCTTGCTACACTGATGGGCGGGATGTAAATTGCCAAGAGCCACTCTGGAGAAGTGTCCGGTGAGTCCTGAAACATCTGAAAAACACAGCTTAGAGAGCATAGGGCACTTCCACTCATGGGGGTATAAATTGGGAAAATTAAAAATCAGCAAGACACAAGCACCCCAAAGTTTAGGGCTGCTCTGTTGACCAGGACCTCCACTTCATTCCACCTTAAATATCCCAGGAAAGAGAAAAATGGATAAAGAAGTTGTGGTCCTTATGTACAATGGAATATCACTCAGCCAGGAAATCAATGTCGTAAGGTTAGTAGCAGCATGATGAGTGGATTTAGGTACGACGATTCTAAGTGAAATAAGTCACACAGAAAAGGACACTTCTCATAAGGTATCACTGATAGAGGGAATGTAAAAACCGTTACACTTGAACTGAATTACAAAACAGAACAGAGTCACACATGCAGAAAACACACTATGGCTGCTTAACGGGAAAGGTGAGGTGGGGTGATACATAAAACAAGGGTATCAAATTAGCTCAGATACCGTTCCATAAACCCAATATGTAATAGACAAGACCTACTCCTTGCTCAGAGAACTGGACTCAACACGCCCTATTCACCGCACAAGAATATATCTGACTAATAATAATCGTAAAACCTATGTATTGATATCTCTCTGTTAGTGTGTCAAGTGGGTGTAAAGCGGCATAAACACAGCAGTGAAAAGCAGCTAAACCCCATTATAAAAATAAATTACTTTGAAACACCCATGAAACAAAGACAGTGCAAGAGAGAGAAATTCTTACATAATGCGTTCAGGAGCTGTGATGCAACCTGGATTGACCATATCTAGACGCACACCTGGATGAGACATAAGGGTGGACACTCTTGGGGCTGAGAGGTTTGGTGAGGTTGGGTGAGCAAACGCAGACCCTTTAAAGTAATACTGCGTGGTACCCATCGCATGGGTCCCAAATCTCCAGGTTCAAGGGCATCTTCCTACATCAAAAACATGCATGAGAAACCCAGAAGATGGTACACCGTGTGATGGGGAAAGGTTTCTAAAACGCACCTCATTTCTCATCTCCTTGTGCCCGGGTTCGCCATTCCAGCCGCTTTACTAGCAAGCTCCCTACTTGGAGCATCAGCACCTTTAACCTCCTGTTCCGTAGAGGTTGCAATTTGTCCTGAGGATAAACGGGAAGACGTGGAACCAACGAGAGACTAGCTCTTGGTGTTGGGACAGGCACAGGTCACTCTATTTTCCCATCAGAAAGAAGAATTAACCACAGGCTCAGCCTGACCCCCGGAACCAGAACAGGGCCTGAAGCCATTCTGCGATTTTGCGGCCAGCTCCCATAAAAACGAGTTGTAAAATGGAGGTTCAGGGCACTGCAATTCACAAAACTGCAGAGTTATAAATGATAACTCTCGTCCACAAACATATTGAGGGAAGGCAAATAAGAGGATTTGAAATCAAGGCAGAATTGCAGGAAACAGATTTCAGGAGGTAGATACGAATCGCCTTTAAAGCACATGAAAAGCGGCAAAACGTTGACAATGATGCCCTTGGCCAAAAAGGGCGTATGCGTTTTTTCCTGAATATATTCAGGAAAAAACGCATACGCCCTTTTTGGCCAACCAAGCAACCTGGAAAGGCAAATCAGCGCTACAAAGAAGTCTCGCTTCCCATCGGTCAAAAGGGCCATGCTGAAAAAAGTGTCAAAACCAGAAATGCAGGACAGGCCATGGAGAAATGGGAGCCTTGCTACACTGATGGGCGGGATGTAAATTGCCAAGAGCCACTCTGGAGAAGTGTCCGGTGAGTCCTAAAACATCTGAAAAACACAGCTTAGAGAGAATAGGGCACTTCCACTCATGGGGGTATAAATTGGGAAAATTAAAAATCAGCAAGACACAAGCACCCCAAAGTTTAGGGCTGCTCTGTTGACCAGGACCTCCACTTCATTCCACCTTAAATATCCCAGGAAAGAGAAAAATGGATAAAGAAGTTGTGGTCCTTATGTACAATGGAATATCACTCAGCCAGGAAATCAATGTCGTAAGGTTAGTAGCAGCATGATGAGTGGATTTAGGTACGACGATTCTAAGTGAAATAAGTCACACAGAAAAGGACACTTCTCATAAGGTATCACTGATAGAGGGAATGTAAAAACCGTTACACTTGAACTGAATTACAAAACAGAACAGAGTCACACATGCAGAAAACACACTATGGCTGCTTAACGGGAAAGGTGAGGTGGGGTGATACATAAAACAAGGGTATCAAATTAGCTCAGATACCGTTCCATAAACCCAATATGTAATAGACAAGACCTACTCCTTGCTCAGAGAACTGGACTCAACACGCCCTATTCACCGCACAAGAATATATCTGACTAATAATAATCGTAAAACCTATGTATTGATATCTCTCTGTTAGTGTGTCAAGTGGGTGTAAAGCGGCATAAACACAGCAGTGAAAAGCAGCTAAACCCCATTATAAAAATAAATTACTTTGAAACAACCATGAAACAAAGACAGTGAAAGAGAGAGAAATTCTTACACAATGCGTTCAGGGGCTGTGATGCAACCTGGATTGACCATATCTAGACGCACAGCTGGATGAGACATAAGGGTGGACACTCTTGGGGCTGAAAGGTTTGGTGAGGTTGGGTGAGCAAACGCAGACCCTTTAAAGGAATACTGCGTGGTACCCATCGCATGGGTCCCAAACCTCCAGGTTCAAGGGCATCTTCCTACATCAAAAACATGCATGAGAAACCCAGAAGATGGTACACCGTGTGATGGGGAAAGGTTTCTAAAACGCACCTCATTTCTCATCTCCTTGTGCCCGGGTTCGCCATTCCAGCCGCTTTACTAGCAAGCTCCCTACTTGGAGCATCAGAACCTTTAACCTCCTGTTCCGTACAGGTTGCAATTTGTCCTGAGGATAAACGGGAAGACGTGGAACCAACGAGAGACTAGCTCTTGGTGTTGGGACAGGCACAGGTCACTCGATTTTCCCATCAGAAAGAAGAATTAACCACAGGCTCAGCCTGACCCCCGGAACCAGAACAGGGCCTGAAGCCATTCTGCGATTTTGCGGCCAGCTCCCATAAAAACGAGTTGTAAAATGGAGGTTCAGGGCACTGCAATTCACAAACCTGCAGAGTTATAAATGAGAACTGTCGTCCACAAATATATTGAGGGAAGGCAAAGAAGAGGATTTGAAATCAAGGCAGAATTGCAGGAAACAGATTTCAGGAGGTAGATACGAATCGCCTTTAAAGCACATGAAAAGCGGCAAAACGTTGACAATGATGCCCTTGGCCAAAAAGGGCGTATGCGTTTTTTCCTGAGTATATTCAGGAAAAAACGCATACGCCCTTTTTGGCCAACCAAGCAACCTGGAAAGGCAAATCAGCGCTACAAAGAAGTCTCGCTTCCCATCGGTCAAAAGGGCCATGCTGAAAAAAGTGTCAAAACCAGAAATGCAGGACAGGCCATGGAGAAATGGGAGCCTTGCTACACTGATGGGCGGGATGTAAATTGCCAAGAGCCACTCTGGAGAAGTGTCTGGTGAGTCCTGAAACATCTGAAAAACACAGCTTAGAGAGCATAGGGCACTTCCACTCATGGGGTTATAAATTGGGAAAATTAAAAATCAGCAAGACACAAGCACCCCAAAGTTTAGGGCTGCTCTGTTGACCAGGACCTCCACTTCATTCCACCTTAAATATCCCAGGAAAGAGAAAAATGGATAAAGAAGTTGTGGTCCTTATGTACAATGGAATATCACTCAGCCAGGAAATCAATGTCATAAGGTTAGTAGCAGCATGATGAGTGGATTTAGGTACGACGATTCTAAGTGAAATAAGTCACACAGAAAAGGACACTTCTCATAAGGTATCACTGATAGAGGGAATGTAAAAACCATTACACTTGAACTGAATTACAAAACAGAACAGAGTCACACATGCAGAAAACACACTATGGCTGCTTAACGGGAAAGGTGAGGTGGGGTGATACATAAAACAAGGGTATCAAATTAGCTCAGATACCGTTCCATAAACCCAATATGTAATAGACAAGACCTACTCCTTGCTCAGAGAACTGGACTCAACACGCCCTATTCACCGCACAACAATATATCTGACTAATAATAATCGTAAAACCTATGTATTGATATCTCTCTGTTAGTGTGTCAAGTGGGTGTAAAGCGGCATAAACACAGCAGTGAAAAGCAGCTAAACCCCATTATAAAAATAAATTACTTTGAAACACCCATGAAACAAAGACAGTGAAAGAGAGAGAAATTCTTACACAATGCATTCAGGGGCTGTTATGCAACCTGGATTGACCATATCTAGACGCACAGCTGGATGAGACATAAGGGTGGACACTCTTGGGGCTGAGAGGTTTGGTGAGGTTGGGTGAGCAAACGCAGACCCTTTAAAGGAATACTGCGTGGTACCCATCGCATGGGTCCCAAATCTCCAGGTTCAAGGGCATCTTCCTACATCAAAAACATGCATGAGAAACCCAGAAGATGGTACACCGTGTGATGGGGAAAGGTTTCTAAAACGCACCTCATTTCTCATCTCCTTGTGCCCGGGTTCGCCATTCCAGCCTCTTTACTAGCAAGCTCCCTACTTGGAGCATCAGCACCTTTAACCTCCTGTTCCATACAGGTTGCAATTTGTCCTGAGGATAAACGGGAAGACGTGGAACCAACGAGAGACTAGCTCTTGGTGTTGGGACAGGCACAGGTCACTCTATTTTCCCATCAGAAAGAAGAATTAACCACAGGCTCAGCCTGCGCCCCAGAACCAGAACAGGGCCAGAAGCCATTCTGCGATTTTGCGGCCAGCTCCCATAAAAACGAGTTGTAAAATGGAGGTTCAGGGCACTGCAATTCACAAACCTGCAGAGTTATAAATGATAACTCTCGTCCAAAAATATATTGAGGGAAGGCAAAGAAGAGGATTTGAAATCAAGGCAGAATTGCAGGAAACAGATTTCAGGAGGTAGATACGAATCGCCTTTAAAGCACATGAAAAGCGGCAAAACGTTGACAATGATGCCCTTGGCCAAAAAGGGCGTATGCGTTTTTTCCTGAATATATTCAGGAAAAAACGCATACGCCCTTTTTGGCCAACCAAGCAACCTGGAAAGGCAAATCAGCGCTACAAAGAAGTCTCGCTTCCCATTGGTCAAAAGAGCCATGCTGAAAAAAGTGTCAAAACCAGAAATGCAGGACAGGCCATGGAGAAATGGGAGCCTTGCTACACTGATGGGCGGGATGTAAATTGCCAAGAGCCACTCTGGAGAAGTGTCCGGTGAGTCCTGAAACATCTGAAAAACACAGCTTAGAGAGCATAGGGCACCTCCACTCATGGGGGTATAAATTGGGAAAATGAAAAATCAGCAAGACACAAGCACCCCAAAGTTTAGGGCTGCTCTGTTGACCAGGACCTCCACTTCATTCCACCTTAAATATCCCAGGAAAGAGAAAAATGGATAAAGAAGTTGTGGTCCTTATGTACAATGGAATATCACTCAGCCAGGAAATCAATGTCGTAAGGTTAGTAGCAGCATGATGAGTGGATTTAGGTACGACGATTCTAAGTGAAATAAGTCACACAGAAAAGGACACTTCTCATAAGGTATCACTGATAGAGGGAATGTAAAAACCATTACACTTGAACTGAATTACAAAACAGAACAGAGTCACACATGCAGAAAACACACTATGGCTGCTTAACGGGAAAGGTGAGGTGGGGTGATACATAAAACAAGGGTATCAAATTAGCTCAGATACCGTTCCATAAACCCAATATGTAATAGACAAGACCTACTCCTTGCTCAGAGAACTGGACTCAACACGCCCTATTCAACGCACAAGAATATATCTGACTAATAATAATCGTAAAACCTATGTATTGATATCTCTCTGTTATTGTGTCAAGTGGGTGTAAAGCGGCATAAACACAGCAGTGAAAAGCAGCTAAACCCCATTATAAAAATAAATTACTTTGAAACAACCATGAAACAAAGACAGTGAAAGAGAGAGAAATTCTTACACAATGCGTTCAGGGGCTGTGATGCAACCTGGATTGACCATATCTAGACGCACAGCTGGATGAGACATAAGGGTGGACACTCTTGGGGCTGAAAGGTTTGGTGAGGTTGGGTGAGCAAACGCAGACCCTTTAAAGGAATACTGCGTGGTACCCATCGCATGGGTCCCAAACCTCCAGGTTCAAGGGCATCTTCCTACATCAAAAACATGCATGAGAAACCCAGAAGATGGTACACCGTGTGATGGGGAAAGGTTTCTAAAACGCACCTCATTTCTCATCTCCTTGTGCCCGGGTTCGCCATTCCAGCCGCTTTACTAGCAAGCTCCCTACTTGGAGCATGAGAACCTTTAACCTCCTGTTCCGTACAGGTTGCAATTTGTCCTGAGGATAAACGGGAAGACGTGGAACCAACGAGAGACTAGCTCTTGGTGTTGGGACAGGCACAGGTCACTCGATTTTCCCATCAGAAAGAAGAATTAACCACAGGCTCAGCCTGACCCCCGGAACCAGAACAGGGCCTGAAGCCATTCTGCGATTTTGCGGCCAGCTCCCATAAAAACGAGTTGTAAAATGGAGGTTCAGGGCACTGCAATTCACAAACCTGCAGAGTTATAAATGAGAACTGTCGTCCACAAATATATTGAGGGAAGGCAAAGAAGAGGATTTGAAATCAAGGCAGAATTGCAGGAAACAGATTTCAGGAGGTAGATACGAATCGCCTTTAAAGCACATGAAAAGCGGCAAAACGTTGACAATGATGCCCTTGGCCAAAAAGGGCGTATGCGTTTTTTCCTGAGTATATTCAGGAAAAAACGCATACGCCCTTTTTGGCCAACCAAGCAACCTGGAAAGGCAAATCAGCGCTACAAAGAAGTCTCGCTTCCCATCGGTCAAAAGGGCCATGCTGAAAAAAGTGTCAAAACCAGAAATGCAGGACAGGCCATGGAGAAATGGGAGCCTTGCTACACTGATGGGCGGGATGTAAATTGCCAAGAGCCACTCTGGAGAAGTGTCCGGTGAGTCCTGAAACATCTGAAAAACACAGCTTAGAGAGCATAGGGCACTTCCACTCATGGGGTTATAAATTGGGAAAATTAAAAATCAGCAAGACACAAGCACCCCAAAGTTTAGGGCTGCTCTGTTGACCAGGACCTCCACTTCATTCCACCTTAAATATCCCAGGAAAGAGAAAAATGGATAAAGAAGTTGTGGTCCTTATGTACAATGGAATATCACTCAGCCAGGAAATCAATGTCGTAAGGTTAGTAGCAGCATGATGAGTGGATTTAGGTACGACGATTCTAAGTGAAATAAGTCACACAGAAAAGGACACTTCTCATAAGGTATCACTGATAGAGGGAATGTAAAAACCATTACACTTGAACTGAATTACAAAACAGAACAGAGTCACACATGCAGAAAACACACTATGGCTGCTTAACGGGAAAGGTGAGGTGGGGTGATACATAAAACAAGGGTATCAAATTAGCTCAGATACCGTTCCATAAACCCAATATGTAATAGACAAGACCTACTCCTTGCTCAGAGAACTGGACTCAACACGCCCTATTCACCGCACAACAATATATCTGACTAATAATAATCGTAAAACCTATGTATTGATATCTCTCTGTTAGTGTGTCAAGTGGGTGTAAAGCGGCATAAACACAGCAGTGAAAAGCAGCTAAACCCCATTATAAAAATAAATTACTTTGAAACACCCATGAAACAAAGACAGTGAAAGAGAGAGAAATTCTTACACAATGCATTCAGGGGCTGTTATGCAACCTGGATTGACCATATCTAGACGCACAGCTGGATGAGACATAAGGGTGGACACTCTTGGGGCTGAGAGGTTTGGTGAGGTTGGGTGAGCAAACGCAGACCCTTTAAAGGAATACTGCGTGGTACCCATCGCATGGGTCCCAAATCTCCAGGTTCAAGGGCATCTTCCTACATCAAAAACATGCATGAGAAACCCAGAAGATGGTACACCGTGTGATGGGGAAAGGTTTCTAAAACGCACCTCATTTCTCATCTCCTTGTGCCCGGGTTCGCCATTCCAGCCTCTTTACTAGCAAGCTCCCTACTTGGAGCATCAGCACCTTTAACCTCCTGTTCCATACAGGTTGCAATTTGTCCTGAGGATAAACGGGAAGACGTGGAACCAACGAGAGACTAGCTCTTGGTGTTGGGACAGGCACAGGTCACTCTATTTTCCCATCAGAAAGAAGAATTAACCACAGGCTCAGCCTGCGCCCCAGAACCAGAACAGGGCCAGAAGCCATTCTGCGATTTTGCGGCCAGCTCCCATAAAAACGAGTTGTAAAATGGAGGTTCAGGGCACTGCAATTCACAAACCTGCAGAGTTATAAATGATAACTCTCGTCCAAAAATATATTGAGGGAAGGCAAAGAAGAGGATTTGAAATCAAGGCAGAATTGCAGGAAACAGATTTCAGGAGGTAGATACGAATCGCCTTTAAAGCACATGAAAAGCGGCAAAACGTTGACAATGATGCCCTTGGCCAAAAAGGGCGTATGCGTTTTTTCCTGAATATATTCAGGAAAAAACGCATACGCCCTTTTTGGCCAACCAAGCAACCTGGAAAGGCAAATCAGCGCTACAAAGAAGTCTCGCTTCCCATCGGTCAAAAGGGCCATGCTGAAAAAAGTGTCAAAACCAGAAATGCAGGACAGGCCATGGAGAAATGGGAGCCTTGCTACACTGATGGGCGGGATGTAAATTGCCAAGAGCCACTCTGGAGAAGTGTCCGGTGAGTCCTAAAACATCTGAAAAACACAGCTTAGAGAGAATAGGGCACTTCCACTCATGGGGGTATAAATTGGGAAAATTAAAAATCAGCAAGACACAAGCACCCCAAAGTTTAGGGCTGCTCTGTTGACCAGGACCTCCACTTCATTCCACCTTAAATATCCCAGGAAAGAGAAAAATGGATAAAGAAGTTGTGGTCCTTATGTACAATGGAATATCACTCAGCCAGGAAATCAATGTCGTAAGGTTAGTAGCAGCATGATGAGTGGATTTAGGTACGACGATTCTAAGTGAAATAAGTCACACAGAAAAGGACACTTCTCATAAGGTATCACTGATAGAGGGAATGTAAAAACCGTTACACTTGAACTGAATTACAAAACAGAACAGAGTCACACATGCAGAAAACACACTATGGCTGCTTAACGGGAAAGGTGAGGTGGGGTGATACATAAAACAAGGGTATCAAATTAGCTCAGATACCGTTCCATAAACCCAATATGTAATAGACAAGACCTACTCCTTGCTCAGAGAACTGGACTCAACACGCCCTATTCACCGCACAAGAATATATCTGACTAATAATAATCGTAAAACCTATGTATTGATATCTCTCTGTTAGTGTGTCAAGTGGGTGTAAAGCGGCATAAACACAGCAGTGAAAAGCAGCTAAACCCCATTATAAAAATAAATTACTTTGAAACAACCATGAAACAAAGACAGTGAAAGAGAGAGAAATTCTTACACAATGCGTTCAGGGGCTGTGATGCAACCTGGATTGACCATATCTAGACGCACAGCTGGATGAGACATAAGGGTGGACACTCTTGGGGCTGAAAGGTTTGGTGAGGTTGGGTGAGCAAACGCAGACCCTTTAAAGGAATACTGCGTGGTACCCATCGCATGGGTCCCAAACCTCCAGGTTCAAGGGCATCTTCCTACATCAAAAACATGCATGAGAAACCCAGAAGATGGTACACCGTGTGATGGGGAAAGGTTTCTAAAACGCACCTCATTTCTCATCTCCTTGTGCCCGGGTTCGCCATTCCAGCCGCTTTACTAGCAAGCTCCCTACTTGGAGCATCAGAACCTTTAACCTCCTGTTCCGTACAGGTTGCAATTTGTCCTGAGGATAAACGGGAAGACGTGGAACCAACGAGAGACTAGCTCTTGGTGTTGGGACAGGCACAGGTCACTCGATTTTCCCATCAGAAAGAAGAATTAACCACAGGCTCAGCCTGACCCCCGGAACCAGAACAGGGCCTGAAGCCATTCTGCGATTTTGCGGCCAGCTCCCATAAAAACGAGTTGTAAAATGGAGGTTCAGGGCACTGCAATTCACAAACCTGCAGAGTTATAAATGAGAACTGTCGTCCACAAATATATTGAGGGAAGGCAAAGAAGAGGATTTGAAATCAAGGCAGAATTGCAGGAAACAGATTTCAGGAGGTAGATACGAATCGCCTTTAAAGCACATGAAAAGCGGCAAAACGTTGACAATGATGCCCTTGGCCAAAAAGGGCGTATGCGTTTTTTCCTGAGTATATTCAGGAAAAAACGCATACGCCCTTTTTGGCCAACCAAGCAACCTGGAAAGGCAAATCAGCGCTACAAAGAAGTCTCGCTTCCCATCGGTCAAAAGGGCCATGCTGAAAAAAGTGTCAAAACCAGAAATGCAGGACAGGCCATGGAGAAATGGGAGCCTTGCTACACTGATGGGCGGGATGTAAATTGCCAAGAGCCACTCTGGAGAAGTGTCCGGTGAGTCCTGAAACATCTGAAAAACACAGCTTAGAGAGCATAGGGCACTTCCACTCATGGGGTTATAAATTGGGAAAATTAAAAATCAGCAAGACACAAGCACCCCAAAGTTTAGGGCTGCTCTGTTGACCAGGACCTCCACTTCATTCCACCTTAAATATCCCAGGAAAGAGAAAAATGGATAAAGAAGTTGTGGTCCTTATGTACAATGGAATATCACTCAGCCAGGAAATCAATGTCGTAAGGTTAGTAGCAGCATGATGAGTGGATTTAGGTACGACGATTCTAAGTGAAATAAGTCACACAGAAAAGGACACTTCTCATAAGGTATCACTGATAGAGGGAATGTAAAAACCATTACACTTGAACTGAATTACAAAACAGAACAGAGTCACACATGCAGAAAACACACTATGGCTGCTTAACGGGAAAGGTGAGGTGGGGTGATACATAAAACAAGGGTATCAAATTAGCTCAGATACCGTTCCATAAACCCAATATGTAATAGACAAGACCTACTCCTTGCTCAGAGAACTGGACTCAACACGCCCTATTCACCGCACAACAATATATCTGACTAATAATAATCGTAAAACCTATGTATTGATATCTCTCTGTTAGTGTGTCAAGTGGGTGTAAAGCGGCATAAACACAGCAGTGAAAAGCAGCTAAACCCCATTATAAAAATAAATTACTTTGAAACACCCATGAAACAAAGACAGTGAAAGAGAGAGAAATTCTTACACAATGCATTCAGGGGCTGTTATGCAACCTGGATTGACCATATCTAGACGCACAGCTGGATGAGACATAAGGGTGGACACTCTTGGGGCTGAGAGGTTTGGTGAGGTTGGGTGAGCAAACGCAGACCCTTTAAAGGAATACTGCGTGGTACCCATCGCATGGGTCCCAAATCTCCAGGTTCAAGGGCATCTTCCTACATCAAAAACATGCATGAGAAACCCAGAAGATGGTACACCGTGTGATGGGGAAAGGTTTCTAAAACGCACCTCATTTCTCATCTCCTTGTGCCCGGGTTCGCCATTCCAGCCTCTTTACTAGCAAGCTCCCTACTTGGAGCATCAGCACCTTTAACCTCCTGTTCCATACAGGTTGCAATTTGTCCTGAGGATAAACGGGAAGACGTGGAACCAACGAGAGACTAGCTCTTGGTGTTGGGACAGGCACAGGTCACTCTATTTTCCCATCAGAAAGAAGAATTAACCACAGGCTCAGCCTGCGCCCCAGAACCAGAACAGGGCCAGAAGCCATTCTGCGATTTTGCGGCCAGCTCCCATAAAAACGAGTTGTAAAATGGAGGTTCAGGGCACTGCAATTCACAAACCTGCAGAGTTATAAATGATAACTCTCGTCCAAAAATATATTGAGGGAAGGCAAAGAAGAGGATTTGAAATCAAGGCAGAATTGCAGGAAACAGATTTCAGGAGGTAGATACGAATCGCCTTTAAAGCACATGAAAAGCGGCAAAACGTTGACAATGATGCCCTTGGCCAAAAAGGGCGTATGCGTTTTTTCCTGAATATATTCAGGAAAAAACGCATACGCCCTTTTTGGCCAACCAAGCAACCTGGAAAGGCAAATCAGCGCTACAAAGAAGTCTCGCTTCCCATCGGTCAAAAGGGCCATGCTGAAAAAAGTGTCAAAACCAGAAATGCAGGACAGGCCATGGAGAAATGGGAGCCTTGCTACACTGATGGGCGGGATGTAAATTGCCAAGAGCCACTCTGGAGAAGTGTCCGGTGAGTCCTAAAACATCTGAAAAACACAGCTTAGAGAGAATAGGGCACTTCCACTCATGGGGGTATAAATTGGGAAAATTAAAAATCAGCAAGACACAAGCACCCCAAAGTTTAGGGCTGCTCTGTTGACCAGGACCTCCACTTCATTCCACCTTAAATATCCCAGGAAAGAGAAAAATGGATAAAGAAGTTGTGGTCCTTATGTACAATGGAATATCACTCAGCCAGGAAATCAATGTCGTAAGGTTAGTAGCAGCATGATGAGTGGATTTAGGTACGACGATTCTAAGTGAAATAAGTCACACAGAAAAGGACACTTCTCATAAGGTATCACTGATAGAGGGAATGTAAAAACCGTTACACTTGAACTGAATTACAAAACAGAACAGAGTCACACATGCAGAAAACACACTATGGCTGCTTAACGGGAAAGGTGAGGTGGGGTGATACATAAAACAAGGGTATCAAATTAGCTCAGATACCGTTCCATAAACCCAATATGTAATAGACAAGACCTACTCCTTGCTCAGAGAACTGGACTCAACACGCCCTATTCACCGCACAAGAATATATCTGACTAATAATAATCGTAAAACCTATGTATTGATATCTCTCTGTTAGTGTGTCAAGTGGGTGTAAAGCGGCATAAACACAGCAGTGAAAAGCAGCTAAACCCCATTATAAAAATAAATTACTTTGAAACAACCATGAAACAAAGACAGTGAAAGAGAGAGAAATTCTTACACAATGCGTTCAGGGGCTGTGATGCAACCTGGATTGACCATATCTAGACGCACAGCTGGATGAGACATAAGGGTGGACACTCTTGGGGCTGAAAGGTTTGGTGAGGTTGGGTGAGCAAACGCAGACCCTTTAAAGGAATACTGCGTGGTACCCATCGCATGGGTCCCAAACCTCCAGGTTCAAGGGCATCTTCCTACATCAAAAACATGCATGAGAAACCCAGAAGATGGTACACCGTGTGATGGGGAAAGGTTTCTAAAACGCACCTCATTTCTCATCTCCTTGTGCCCGGGTTCGCCATTCCAGCCGCTTTACTAGCAAGCTCCCTACTTGGAGCATCAGAACCTTTAACCTCCTGTTCCGTACAGGTTGCAATTTGTCCTGAGGATAAACGGGAAGACGTGGAACCAACGAGAGACTAGCTCTTGGTGTTGGGACAGGCACAGGTCACTCGATTTTCCCATCAGAAAGAAGAATTAACCACAGGCTCAGCCTGACCCCCGGAACCAGAACAGGGCCTGAAGCCATTCTGCGATTTTGCGGCCAGCTCCCATAAAAACGAGTTGTAAAATGGAGGTTCAGGGCACTGCAATTCACAAACCTGCAGAGTTATAAATGAGAACTGTCGTCCACAAATATATTGAGGGAAGGCAAAGAAGAGGATTTGAAATCAAGGCAGAATTGCAGGAAACAGATTTCAGGAGGTAGATACGAATCGCCTTTAAAGCACATGAAAAGCGGCAAAACGTTGACAATGATGCCCTTGGCCAAAAAGGGCGTATGCGTTTTTTCCTGAGTATATTCAGGAAAAAACGCATACGCCCTTTTTGGCCAACCAAGCAACCTGGAAAGGCAAATCAGCGCTACAAAGAAGTCTCGCTTCCCATCGGTCAAAAGGGCCATGCTGAAAAAAGTGTCAAAACCAGAAATGCAGGACAGGCCATGGAGAAATGGGAGCCTTGCTACACTGATGGGCGGGATGTAAATTGCCAAGAGCCACTCTGGAGAAGTGTCCGGTGAGTCCTGAAACATCTGAAAAACACAGCTTAGAGAGCATAGGGCACTTCCACTCATGGGGTTATAAATTGGGAAAATTAAAAATCAGCAAGACACAAGCACCCCAAAGTTTAGGGCTGCTCTGTTGACCAGGACCTCCACTTCATTCCACCTTAAATATCCCAGGAAAGAGAAAAATGGATAAAGAAGTTGTGGTCCTTATGTACAATGGAATATCACTCAGCCAGGAAATCAATGTCATAAGGTTAGTAGCAGCATGATGAGTGGATTTAGGTACGACGATTCTAAGTGAAATAAGTCACACAGAAAAGGACACTTCTCATAAGGTATCACTGATAGAGGGAATGTAAAAACCATTACACTTGAACTGAATTACAAAACAGAACAGAGTCACACATGCAGAAAACACACTATGGCTGCTTAACGGGAAAGGTGAGGTGGGGTGATACATAAAACAAGGGTATCAAATTAGCTCAGATACCGTTCCATAAACCCAATATGTAATAGACAAGACCTACTCCTTGCTCAGAGAACTGGACTCAACACGCCCTATTCACCGCACAACAATATATCTGACTAATAATAATCGTAAAACCTATGTATTGATATCTCTCTGTTAGTGTGTCAAGTGGGTGTAAAGCGGCATAAACACAGCAGTGAAAAGCAGCTAAACCCCATTATAAAAATAAATTACTTTGAAACACCCATGAAACAAAGACAGTGAAAGAGAGAGAAATTCTTACACAATGCATTCAGGGGCTGTTATGCAACCTGGATTGACCATATCTAGACGCACAGCTGGATGAGACATAAGGGTGGACACTCTTGGGGCTGAGAGGTTTGGTGAGGTTGGGTGAGCAAACGCAGACCCTTTAAAGGAATACTGCGTGGTACCCATCGCATGGGTCCCAAATCTCCAGGTTCAAGGGCATCTTCCTACATCAAAAACATGCATGAGAAACCCAGAAGATGGTACACCGTGTGATGGGGAAAGGTTTCTAAAACGCACCTCATTTCTCATCTCCTTGTGCCCGGGTTCGCCATTCCAGCCTCTTTACTAGCAAGCTCCCTACTTGGAGCATCAGCACCTTTAACCTCCTGTTCCATACAGGTTGCAATTTGTCCTGAGGATAAACGGGAAGACGTGGAACCAACGAGAGACTAGCTCTTGGTGTTGGGACAGGCACAGGTCACTCTATTTTCCCATCAGAAAGAAGAATTAACCACAGGCTCAGCCTGCGCCCCAGAACCAGAACAGGGCCAGAAGCCATTCTGCGATTTTGCGGCCAGCTCCCATAAAAACGAGTTGTAAAATGGAGGTTCAGGGCACTGCAATTCACAAACCTGCAGAGTTATAAATGATAACTCTCGTCCAAAAATATATTGAGGGAAGGCAAAGAAGAGGATTTGAAATCAAGGCAGAATTGCAGGAAACAGATTTCAGGAGGTAGATACGAATCGCCTTTAAAGCACATGAAAAGCGGCAAAACGTTGACAATGATGCCCTTGGCCAAAAAGGGCGTATGCGTTTTTTCCTGAATATATTCAGGAAAAAACGCATACGCCCTTTTTGGCCAACCAAGCAACCTGGAAAGGCAAATCAGCGCTACAAAGAAGTCTCGCTTCCCATTGGTCAAAAGAGCCATGCTGAAAAAAGTGTCAAAACCAGAAATGCAGGACAGGCCATGGAGAAATGGGAGCCTTGCTACACTGATGGGCGGGATGTAAATTGCCAAGAGCCACTCTGGAGAAGTGTCCGGTGAGTCCTGAAACATCTGAAAAACACAGCTTAGAGAGCATAGGGCACCTCCACTCATGGGGGTATAAATTGGGAAAATGAAAAATCAGCAAGACACAAGCACCCCAAAGTTTAGGGCTGCTCTGTTGACCAGGACCTCCACTTCATTCCACCTTAAATATCCCAGGAAAGAGAAAAATGGATAAAGAAGTTGTGGTCCTTATGTACAATGGAATATCACTCAGCCAGGAAATCAATGTCGTAAGGTTAGTAGCAGCATGATGAGTGGATTTAGGTACGACGATTCTAAGTGAAATAAGTCACACAGAAAAGGACACTTCTCATAAGGTATCACTGATAGAGGGAATGTAAAAACCATTACACTTGAACTGAATTACAAAACAGAACAGAGTCACACATGCAGAAAACACACTATGGCTGCTTAACGGGAAAGGTGAGGTGGGGTGATACATAAAACAAGGGTATCAAATTAGCTCAGATACCGTTCCATAAACCCAATATGTAATAGACAAGACCTACTCCTTGCTCAGAGAACTGGACTCAACACGCCCTATTCAACGCACAAGAATATATCTGACTAATAATAATCGTAAAACCTATGTATTGATATCTCTCTGTTATTGTGTCAAGTGGGTGTAAAGCGGCATAAACACAGCAGTGAAAAGCAGCTAAACCCCATTATAAAAATAAATTACTTTGAAACAACCATGAAACAAAGACAGTGAAAGAGAGAGAAATTCTTACACAATGCGTTCAGGGGCTGTGATGCAACCTGGATTGACCATATCTAGACGCACAGCTGGATGAGACATAAGGGTGGACACTCTTGGGGCTGAAAGGTTTGGTGAGGTTGGGTGAGCAAACGCAGACCCTTTAAAGGAATACTGCGTGGTACCCATCGCATGGGTCCCAAACCTCCAGGTTCAAGGGCATCTTCCTACATCAAAAACATGCATGAGAAACCCAGAAGATGGTACACCGTGTGATGGGGAAAGGTTTCTAAAACGCACCTCATTTCTCATCTCCTTGTGCCCGGGTTCGCCATTCCAGCCGCTTTACTAGCAAGCTCCCTACTTGGAGCATCAGAACCTTTAACCTCCTGTTCCGTACAGGTTGCAATTTGTCCTGAGGATAAACGGGAAGACGTGGAACCAACGAGAGACTAGCTCTTGGTGTTGGGACAGGCACAGGTCACTCGATTTTCCCATCAGAAAGAAGAATTAACCACAGGCTCAGCCTGACCCCCGGAACCAGAACAGGGCCTGAAGCCATTCTGCGATTTTGCGGCCAGCTCCCATAAAAACGAGTTGTAAAATGGAGGTTCAGGGCACTGCAATTCACAAACCTGCAGAGTTATAAATGAGAACTGTCGTCCACAAATATATTGAGGGAAGGCAAAGAAGAGGATTTGAAATCAAGGCAGAATTGCAGGAAACAGATTTCAGGAGGTAGATACGAATCGCCTTTAAAGCACATGAAAAGCGGCAAAACGTTGACAATGATGCCCTTGGCCAAAAAGGGCGTATGCGTTTTTTCCTGAGTATATTCAGGAAAAAACGCATACGCCCTTTTTGGCCAACCAAGCAACCTGGAAAGGCAAATCAGCGCTACAAAGAAGTCTCGCTTCCCATCGGTCAAAAGGGCCATGCTGAAAAAAGTGTCAAAACCAGAAATGCAGGACAGGCCATGGAGAAATGGGAGCCTTGCTACACTGATGGGCGGGATGTAAATTGCCAAGAGCCACTCTGGAGAAGTGTCCGGTGAGTCCTGAAACATCTGAAAAACACAGCTTAGAGAGCATAGGGCACTTCCACTCATGGGGTTATAAATTGGGAAAATTAAAAATCAGCAAGACACAAGCACCCCAAAGTTTAGGGCTGCTCTGTTGACCAGGACCTCCACTTCATTCCACCTTAAATATCCCAGGAAAGAGAAAAATGGATAAAGAAGTTGTGGTCCTTATGTACAATGGAATATCACTCAGCCAGGAAATCAATGTCGTAAGGTTAGTAGCAGCATGATGAGTGGATTTAGGTACGACGATTCTAAGTGAAATAAGTCACACAGAAAAGGACACTTCTCATAAGGTATCACTGATAGAGGGAATGTAAAAACCATTACACTTGAACTGAATTACAAAACAGAACAGAGTCACACATGCAGAAAACACACTATGGCTGCTTAACGGGAAAGGTGAGGTGGGGTGATACATAAAACAAGGGTATCAAATTAGCTCAGATACCGTTCCATAAACCCAATATGTAATAGACAAGACCTACTCCTTGCTCAGAGAACTGGACTCAACACGCCCTATTCACCGCACAACAATATATCTGACTAATAATAATCGTAAAACCTATGTATTGATATCTCTCTGTTAGTGTGTCAAGTGGGTGTAAAGCGGCATAAACACAGCAGTGAAAAGCAGCTAAACCCCATTATAAAAATAAATTACTTTGAAACACCCATGAAACAAAGACAGTGAAAGAGAGAGAAATTCTTACACAATGCATTCAGGGGCTGTTATGCAACCTGGATTGACCATATCTAGACGCACAGCTGGATGAGACATAAGGGTGGACACTCTTGGGGCTGAGAGGTTTGGTGAGGTTGGGTGAGCAAACGCAGACCCTTTAAAGGAATACTGCGTGGTACCCATCGCATGGGTCCCAAATCTCCAGGTTCAAGGGCATCTTCCTACATCAAAAACATGCATGAGAAACCCAGAAGATGGTACACCGTGTGATGGGGAAAGGTTTCTAAAACGCACCTCATTTCTCATCTCCTTGTGCCCGGGTTCGCCATTCCAGCCTCTTTACTAGCAAGCTCCCTACTTGGAGCATCAGCACCTTTAACCTCCTGTTCCATACAGGTTGCAATTTGTCCTGAGGATAAACGGGAAGACGTGGAACCAACGAGAGACTAGCTCTTGGTGTTGGGACAGGCACAGGTCACTCTATTTTCCCATCAGAAAGAAGAATTAACCACAGGCTCAGCCTGCGCCCCAGAACCAGAACAGGGCCAGAAGCCATTCTGCGATTTTGCGGCCAGCTCCCATAAAAACGAGTTGTAAAATGGAGGTTCAGGGCACTGCAATTCACAAACCTGCAGAGTTATAAATGATAACTCTCGTCCAAAAATATATTGAGGGAAGGCAAAGAAGAGGATTTGAAATCAAGGCAGAATTGCAGGAAACAGATTTCAGGAGGTAGATACGAATCGCCTTTAAAGCACATGAAAAGCGGCAAAACGTTGACAATGATGCCCTTGGCCAAAAAGGGCGTATGCGTTTTTTCCTGAATATATTCAGGAAAAAACGCATACGCCCTTTTTGGCCAACCAAGCAACCTGGAAAGGCAAATCAGCGCTACAAAGAAGTCTCGCTTCCCATCGGTCAAAAGGGCCATGCTGAAAAAAGTGTCAAAACCAGAAATGCAGGACAGGCCATGGAGAAATGGGAGCCTTGCTACACTGATGGGCGGGATGTAAATTGCCAAGAGCCACTCTGGAGAAGTGTCCAGTGAGTCCTGAAACATCTGAAAAACACAGCTTAGAGAGCATAGGGCACTTCCACTCATGGGGGTATAAATTGGGAAAATTAAAAATCAGCAAGACACAAGCACCCCAACGTTTAGGGCTGCTCTGTTGACCAGGACCTCCACTTCATTCCACCTTAAATATCCCAGGAAAGAGAAAAATGGATAAAGAAGTTGTGGTCTTTATGTACAATGGAATATCACTCAGCCAGGAAATCAATGTCGTAAGGTTAGTAGCAGCATGATGAGTGGATTTAGGTATGACGATTCTAAGTGAAATAAGTCACACAGAAAAGGACACTTCTCATAAGGTATCACTGATAGAGGGAATGTAAAAACCGTTACACTTGAACTGAATTACAAAACAGAACAGAGTCACACATGCAGAAAACACACTATGGCTGCTTAACGGGAAAGGTGAGGTGGGGTGATACATAAAACAAGGGTATCAAATTAGCTCAGATACCGTTCCATAAACCCAATATGTAATAGACAAGACCTACTCCTTGCTCAGAGAACTGGACTCAACACGCCCTATTCACCGCACAACAATATATCTGACTAATGATAATCGTAAAACCTATGTATTGATATCTCTCTGTTAGTGTGTCAAGTGGGTGTAAAGTGGCATAAACACAGCAGTGAAAAGCAGCTAAACCCCATTATAAAAATAAATTACTTTGAAACACCCATGAAACAAAGACAGTGAAAGAGAGAGAAATTCTTACACAATGCGTTCAGGGGCTGTGATGCAACCTGGATTGACCATATCTAGACGCACAGCTGGATGAGACATAAGGGTGGACACTCTTGGGGCTGAGAGGTTTGGTGAGGTTGGGTGAGCAAACGCAGACCCTTTAAAGGAATACTGCGTGGTACCCATCGCATGGGTCCCAAATCTCCAGGTTCAAGGGCATCTTCCTACATCAAAAACATGCATGAGAAACCCAGAAGATGGTACACCGTGTGATGGGGAAAGGTTTCTAAAACGCACCTCATTTCTCATCTCCTTGTGCCCGGGTTCGCCATTCCAGCCGCTTTACTAGCAAGCTCCCTACTTGGAGCATCAGCACCTTTAACCTCCTCTTCCGTACAGGTTGCAATTTGTCCTGAGGATAAACGGGAAGACGTGGAACCAACGAGAGACTAGCTCTTGGTGTTGGGACAGGCACAGGTCACTCTATTTTCCCATCAGAAAGAAGAATTAACCACAGGCTCAGCCTGACCCCCGGAACCAGAACAGGGCCTGAAGCCATTCTGCGATTTTGCGGCCAGCTCCCATAAAAACGAGTTGTAAAATGGAGGTTCAGGGTACTGCAATTCACAAACCTGCAGAGTTATAAATGAGAACTCTCGTCCACAAATATATTGAGGGAAGGCAAAGAAGAGGATTTGAAATCAAGGCAGAATTGCAGGAAACAGATTTCAGGAGGTAGATACGAATCGCCTTTAAAGCACATGAAAAGCGGCAAAACGTTGACAATGATGCCCTTGGCCAAAAAGGGCGTATGCGTTTTTTCCTGAATATATTCAGGAAAAAACGCATACGCCCTTTTTGGCCAACCAAGCAACCTGGAAAGGCAAATCAGCGCTACAAAGAAGTCTCGCTTCCCATCGGTCAAAAGAGCCATGCTGAAAAAAGTGTCAAAACCAGAAATGCAGGACAGGCCATGGAGAAATGGGAGCCTTGCTACACTGATGGGCGGGATGTAAATTGCCAACAGCCACTCTGGAGAAGTGTCCGGTGAGTCCTGAAACATCTGAAAAACACAGCTTAGAGAGCATAGGGCACCTCCACTCATGGGGGTATAAATTGGGAAAATTAAAAATCAGCAAGACACAAGCACCCCAAAGTTTAGGGCTGCTCTGTTGACCAGGACCTCCACTTCATTCCACCTTAAATATCCCAGGAAAGAGAAAAATGGATAAAGAAGTTGTGGTCCTTATGTACAATGGAATATCACTCAGCCAGGAAATCAATGTCGTAAGGTTAGTAGCAGCATGATGAGTGGATTTAGGTACGACGATTCTAAGTGAAATAAGTCACACAGAAAAGGACACTTCTCATAAGGTATCACTGATAGAGGGAATGTAAAAACCATTACACTTGAACTGAATTACAAAACAGAACAGAGTCACACATGCAGAAAACACACTATGGCTGCTTAACGGGAAAGGTGAGGTGGGGTGATACATAAAACAAGGGTATCAAATTAGCTCAGATACCGTTCCATAAACCCAATATGTAATAGACAAGACCTACTCCTTGCTCAGAGAACTGGACTCAACACGCCCTATTCACCGCACAACAATATATCTGACTAATAATAATCGTAAAACCTATGTATTGATATCTCTCTGTTAGTGTGTCAAGTGGGTGTAAAGCGGCATAAACACAGCAGTGAAAAGCAGCTAAACCCCATTATAAAAATAAATTACTTTGAAACACCCATGAAACAAAGACAGTGAAAGAGAGAGAAATTCTTACACAATGCGTTCAGGGGCTGTGATGCAACCTGGATGGACCATATCTAGACGCACAGCTGGATGAGACATAAGGGTGGACACTCTTGGGGCTGAGAGGTTTGGTGAGGTTGGGTGAGCAAACGCAGACCCTTTAAAGGAATACTGCGTGGTACCCATCGCATGGGTCCCAAATCTCCAGGTTCAAGGGCATCTTCCTACATCAAAAACATGCATGAGAAACCCAGAAGATGGTACACCGTGTGATGGGGAAAGGTTTCTAAAACGCACCTCATTTCTCATCTCCTTGTGCCCGGGTTCGCCATTCCAGCCTCTTTACTAGCAAGCTCCCTACTTGGAGCATCAGCACCTTTAACCTCCTGTTCCATACAGGTTGCAATTTGTCCTGAGGATAAACGGGAAGACGTGGAACCAACGAGAGACTAGCTCTTGGTGTTGGGACAGGCACAGGTCACTCTATTTTCCCATCAGAAAGAAGAATTAACCACAGGCTCAGCCTGCGCCCCAGAACCAGAACAGGGCCTGAAGCCATTCTGCGATTTTGCGGCCAGCTCCCATAAAAACGAGTTGTAAAATGGAGGTTCAGGGCACTGCAATTCACAAACCTGCAGAGTTATAAATGAGAACTCTCGTCCACAAATATATTGAGGGAAGGCAAAGAAGAGGATTTGAAATCAAGGCAGAATTGCAGGAAACAGATTTCAGGAGGTAGATACGAATCGCCTTTAAAGCACATGAAAAGCGGCAAAACGTTGACAATGATGCCCTTGGCCAAAAAGGGCGTATGCGTTTTTTCCTGAATATATTCAGGAAAAAACGCATACGCCCTTTTTGGCCAACCAAGCAACCTGGAAAGGCAAATCAGCGCTACAAAGAAGTCTCGCTTCCCATCGGTCAAAAGGGCCATGCTGAAAAAAGTGTCAAAACCAGAAATGCAGGACAGGCCATGGAGAAATGGGAGCCTTGCTACACTGATGGGCGGGATGTAAATTGCCAAGAGCCACTCTGGAGAAGTGTCCGGTGAGTCCTGAAACATCTGAAAAACACAGCTTAGAGAGCATAGGGCACTTCCACTCATGGGGGTATAAATTGGGAAAATGAAAAATCAGCAAGACACAAGCACCCCAACGTTTAGGGCTGCTCTGTTGACCAGGACCTCCACTTCATTCCACCTTAAATATCCCAGGAAAGAGAAAAATGGATAAAGAAGTTGTGGTCTTTATGTACAATGGAATATCACTCAGCCAGGAAATCAATGTCGTAAGGTTAGTAGCAGCATGATGAGTGGATTTAGGTATGACGATTCTAAGTGAAATAAGTCACACAGAAAAGGACACTTCTCATAAGGTATCACTGATAGAGGGAATGTAAAAACCGTTACACTTGAACTGAATTACAAAACAGAACAGAGTCACACATGCAGAAAACACACTATGGCTGCTTAACGGGAAAGGTGAGGTGGGGTGATACATAAAACAAGGGTATCAAATTAGCTCAGATACCGTTCCATAAACCCAATATGTAATAGACAAGACCTACTCCTTGCTCAGAGAACTGGACTCAACACGCCCTATTCACCGCACAACAATATATCTGACTAATGATAATCGTAAAACCTATGTATTGATATCTCTCTGTTAGTGTGTCAAGTGGGTGTAAAGCGGCATAAACACAGCAGTGAAAAGCAGCTAAACCCCATTATAAAAATAAATTACTTTGAAACACCCATGAAACAAAGACAGTGAAAGAGAGAGAAATTCTTACACAATGTGTTCAGGGGCTGTGATGCAACCTGGATTGACCATATCTAGACGCACAGCTGGATGAGACATAAGGGTGGACACTCTTGGGGCTGAGAGGTTTGGTGAGGTTGGGTGAGCAAACGCAGACCCTTTAAAGGAATACTGCGTGGTACCCATCGCATGGGTCCCAAATCTCCAGGTTCAAGGGCATCTTCCTACATCAAAAACATGCATGAGAAACCCAGAAGATGGTACACCGTGTGATGGGGAAAGGTTTCTAAAACGCACCTCATTTCTCATCTCCCTGTGCCCGGGTTCGCCATTCCAGCCTCTTTACTAGCAAGCTCCCTACTTGGAGCATCAGCACCTTTAACCTCCTGTTCCATACAGGTTGCAATTTGTCCTGAGGATAAACGGGAAGACGTGGAACCAACGAGAGACTAGCTCTTGGTGTTGGGACAGGCACAGGTCACTCTATTTTCCCATCAGAAAGAAGAATTAACCACAGGCTCAGCCTGCGCCCCAGAACCAGAACAGGGCCAGAAGCCATTCTGCGATTTTGCGGCCAGCTCCCATAAAAACGAGTTGTAAAATGGAGGTTCAGGGCACTGCAATTCACAAACCTGCAGAGTTATAAATGATAACTCTCGTCCAAAAATATATTGAGGGAAGGCAAAGAAGAGGATTTGAAATCAAGGCAGAATTGCAGGAAACAGATTTCAGGAGGTAGATACGAATCGCCTTTAAAGCACATGAAAAGCGGCAAAACGTTGACAATGATGCCCTTGGCCAAAAAGGGCGTATGCGTTTTTTCCTGAATATATTCAGGAAAAAACGCATACGCCCTTTTTGGCCAACCAAGCAACCTGGAAAGGCAAATCAGCGCTACAAAGAAGTCTCGCTTCCCATCGGTCAAAAGGGCCATGCTGAAAAAAGTGTCAAAACCAGAAATGCAGGACAGGCCATGGAGAAATGGGAGCCTTGCTACACTGATGGGCGGGATGTAAATTGCCAAGAGCCACTCTGGAGAAGTGTCCAGTGAGTCCTGAAACATCTGAAAAACACAGCTTAGAGAGCATAGGGCACTTCCACTCATGGGGGTATAAATTGGGAAAATTAAAAATCAGCAAGACACAAGCACCCCAACGTTTAGGGCTGCTCTGTTGACCAGGACCTCCACTTCATTCCACCTTAAATATCCCAGGAAAGAGAAAAATGGATAAAGAAGTTGTGGTCTTTATGTACAATGGAATATCACTCAGCCAGGAAATCAATGTCGTAAGGTTAGTAGCAGCATGATGAGTGGATTTAGGTATGACGATTCTAAGTGAAATAAGTCACACAGAAAAGGACACTTCTCATAAGGTATCACTGATAGAGGGAATGTAAAAACCGTTACACTTGAACTGAATTACAAAACAGAACAGAGTCACACATGCAGAAAACACACTATGGCTGCTTAACGGGAAAGGTGAGGTGGGGTGATACATAAAACAAGGGTATCAAATTAGCTCAGATACCGTTCCATAAACCCAATATGTAATAGACAAGACCTACTCCTTGCTCAGAGAACTGGACTCAACACGCCCTATTCACCGCACAAGAATATATCTGACTAATAATAATCGTAAAACCTATGTATTGATATCTCTCTGTTAGTGTGTCAAGTGGGTGTAAAGCGGCATAAACACAGCAGTGAAAAGCATCTAAACCCCATTATAAAAATAAATTACTTTGAAACACCCATGAAACAAAGACAGTGAAAGAGAGAGAAATTCTTACACAATGCGTTCATGAGCTGTGATGCAACCTGGATTGACCATATCTAGACGCACACCTGGATGAGACATAAGGGTGGACACTCTTGGGGCTGAGAGGTTTGGTGAGGTTGGGTGAGCAAACGCAGACCCTTTAAAGGAATACTGCGTGGTACCCATCGCATTGGTCCCAAATCTCCAGGTTCAAGGGCATCTTCCTACATCAAAAACATGCATGAGAAACCCAGAAGATGGTACACCGTGTGATGGGGAAAGGTTTCTAAAACGCACCTCATTTCTCATCTCCTTGTGCCCGGGTTCGCCATTCCAGCCGCTTTACTAGCAAGCTCCCTACTTGGAGCATCAGCACCTTTAACCTCCTGTTCCGTAGAGGTTGCAATTTGTCCTGAGGATAAACGGGAAGACGTGGAACCAACGAGAGACTAGCTCTTGGTGTTGGGACAGGCACAGGTCACTCTATTTTCCCATCAGAAAGAAGAATTAACCACAGGCTCAGCCTGACCCCCGGAACCAGAACAGGGCCTGAAGCCATTCTGCGATTTTGCGGCCAGCTCCCATAAAAACGAGTTGTAAAATGGAGGTTCAGGGCACTGCAATTCACAAACCTGCAGAGTTATAAATGAGAACTCTCGTCCACAAACATATTGAGGGAAGGCAAATAAGAGGATTTGAAATCAAGGCAGAATTGCAGGAAACAGATTTCAGGAGGTAGATACGAATCGCCTTTAAAGCACATGAAAAGCGGCAAAACGTTGACAATGATGCCCTTGGCCAAAAAGGGCGTATGCGTTTTTTCCTGAATATATTCAGGAAAAAACGCATACGCCCTTTTTGGCCAACCAAGCAACCTGGAAAGGCAAATCAGCGCTACAAAGAAGTCTCGCTTCCCATCGGTCAAAAGAGCCATGCTGAAAAAAGTGTCAAAACCAGAAATGCAGGACAGGCCATGGAGAAATGGGAGCCTTGCTACACTGATGGGCGGGATGTAAATTGCCAAGAGCCACTCTGGAGAAGTGTCCGGTGAGTCCTGAAACATCTGAAAAACACAGCTTAGAGAGCATAGGGCACCTCCACTCATGGGGGTATAAATTGGGAAAATTAAAAATCAGCAAGACACAAGCACCCCAAAGTTTAGGGCTGCTCTGTTGACCAGGACCTCCACTTCATTCCACCTTAAATATCCCAGGAAAGAGAAAAATGGATAAAGAAGTTGTGGTCCTTATGTACAATGGAATATCACTCAGCCAGGAAATCAATGTCGTAAGGTTAGTAGCAGCATGATGAGTGGATTTAGGTACGACGATTCTAAGTGAAATAAGTCACACAGAAAAGGACACTTCTCATAAGGTATCACTGATAGAGGGAATGTAAAAACCATTACACTTGAACTGAATTACAAAACAGAACAGAGTCACACATGCAGAAAACACACTATGGCTGCTTAACGGGAAAGGTGAGGTGGGGTGATACATAAAACAAGGGTATCAAATTAGCTCAGATACCGTTCCATAAACCCAATATGTAATAGACAAGACCTACTCCTTGCTCAGAGAACTGGACTCAACACGCCCTATTCAACGCACAAGAATATATCTGACTAATAATAATCGTAAAACCTATGTATTGATATCTCTCTGTTAGTGTGTCAAGTGGGTGTAAAGCGGCATAAACACAGCAGTGAAAAGCAGCTAAACCCCATTATAAAAATAAATTACTTTGAAACAACCATGAAACAAAGACAGTGAAAGAGAGAGAAATTCTTACACAATGCGTTCAGGGGCTGTGATGCAACCTGGATTGACCATATCTAGACGCACAGCTGGATGAGACATAAGGGTGGACACTCTTGGGGCTGAAAGGTTTGGTGAGGTTGGGTGAGCAAACGCAGACCCTTTAAAGGAATACTGCGTGGTACCCATCGCATGGGTCCCAAACCTCCAGGTTCAAGGGCATCTTCCTACATCAAAAACATGCATGAGAAACCCAGAAGATGGTACACCGTGTGATGGGGAAAGGTTTCTAAAACGCACCTCATTTCTCATCTCCTTGTGCCCGGGTTCGCCATTCCAGCCGCTTTACTAGCAAGCTCCCTACTTGGAGCATCAGAACCTTTAACCTCCTGTTCCGTACAGGTTGCAATTTGTCCTGAGGATAAACGGGAAGACGTGGAACCAACGAGAGACTAGCTCTTGGTGTTGGGACAGGCACAGGTCACTCGATTTTCCCATCAGAAAGAAGAATTAACCACAGGCTCAGCCTGACCCCCGGAACCAGAACAGGGCCTGAAGCCATTCTGCGATTTTGCAGCCAGCTCCCATAAAAACGAGTTGTAAAATGGAGGTTCAGGGCACTGCAATTCACAAACCTGCAGAGTTATAAATGAGAACTGTCGTCCACAAATATATTGAGGGAAGGCAAAGAAGAGGATTTGAAATCAAGGCAGAATTGCAGGAAACAGATTTCAGGAGGTAGATACGAATCGCCTTTAAAGCACATGAAAAGCGGCAAAACGTTGACAATGATGCCCTTGGCCAAAAAGGGCGTATGCGTTTTTTCCTGAGTATATTCAGGAAAAAACGCATACGCCCTTTTTGGCCAACCAAGCAACCTGGAAAGGCAAATCAGCGCTACAAAGAAGTCTCGCTTCCCATCGGTCAAAAGGGCCATGCTGAAAAAAGTGTCAAAACCAGAAATGCAGGACAGGCCATGGAGAAATGGGAGCCTTGCTACACTGATGGGCGGGATGTAAATTGCCAAGAGCCACTCTGGAGAAGTGTCCGGTGAGTCCTGAAACATCTGAAAAACACAGCTTAGAGAGCATAGGGCACTTCCACTCATGGGGTTATAAATTGGGAAAATTAAAAATCAGCAAGACACAAGCACCCCAAAGTTTAGGGCTGCTCTGTTGACCAGGACCTCCACTTCATTCCACCTTAAATATCCCAGGAAAGAGAAAAATGGATAAAGAAGTTGTGGTCCTTATGTACAATGGAATATCACTCAGCCAGGAAATCAATGTCGTAAGGTTAGTAGCAGCATGATGAGTGGATTTAGGTACGACGATTCTAAGTGAAATAAGTCACACAGAAAAGGACACTTCTCATAAGGTATCACTGATAGAGGGAATGTAAAAACCATTACACTTGAACTGAATTACAAAACAGAACAGAGTCACACATGCAGAAAACACACTATGGCTGCTTAACGGGAAAGGTGAGGTGGGGTGATACATAAAACAAGGGTATCAAATTAGCTCAGATACCGTTCCATAAACCCAATATGTAATAGACAAGACCTACTCCTTGCTCAGAGAACTGGACTCAACACGCCCTATTCACCGCACAACAATATATCTGACTAATAATAATCGTAAAACCTATGTATTGATATCTCTCTGTTAGTGTGTCAAGTGGGTGTAAAGCGGCATAAACACAGCAGTGAAAAGCAGCTAAACCCCATTATAAAAATAAATTACTTTGAAACACCCATGAAACAAAGACAGTGAAAGAGAGAGAAATTCTTACACAATGCATTCAGGGGCTGTTATGCAACCTGGATTGACCATATCTAGACGCACAGCTGGATGAGACATAAGGGTGGACACTCTTGGGGCTGAGAGGTTTGGTGAGGTTGGGTGAGCAAACGCAGACCCTTTAAAGGAATACTGCGTGGTACCCATCGCATGGGTCCCAAATCTCCAGGTTCAAGGGCATCTTCCTACATCAAAAACATGCATGAGAAACCCAGAAGATGGTACACCGTGTGATGGGGAAAGGTTTCTAAAACGCACCTCATTTCTCATCTCCTTGTGCCCGGGTTCGCCATTCCAGCCTCTTTACTAGCAAGCTCCCTACTTGGAGCATCAGCACCTTTAACCTCCTGTTCCATACAGGTTGCAATTTGTCCTGAGGATAAACGGGAAGACGTGGAACCAACGAGAGACTAGCTCTTGGTGTTGGGACAGGCACAGGTCACTCTATTTTCCCATCAGAAAGAAGAATTAACCACAGGCTCAGCCTGCGCCCCAGAACCAGAACAGGGCCAGAAGCCATTCTGCGATTTTGCGGCCAGCTCCCATAAAAACGAGTTGTAAAATGGAGGTTCAGGGCACTGCAATTCACAAACCTGCAGAGTTATAAATGATAACTCTCGTCCAAAAATATATTGAGGGAAGGCAAAGAAGAGGATTTGAAATCAAGGCAGAATTGCAGGAAACAGATTTCAGGAGGTAGATACGAATCGCCTTTAAAGCACATGAAAAGCGGCAAAACGTTGACAATGATGCCCTTGGCCAAAAAGGGCGTATGCGTTTTTTCCTGAATATATTCAGGAAAAAACGCATACGCCCTTTTTGGCCAACCAAGCAACCTGGAAAGGCAAATCAGCGCTACAAAGAAGTCTCGCTTCCCATCGGTCAAAAGGGCCATGCTGAAAAAAGTGTCAAAACCAGAAATGCAGGACAGGCCATGGAGAAATGGGAGCCTTGCTACACTGATGGGCGGGATGTAAATTGCCAAGAGCCACTCTGGAGAAGTGTCCAGTGAGTCCTGAAACATCTGAAAAACACAGCTTAGAGAGCATAGGGCACTTCCACTCATGGGGGTATAAATTGGGAAAATTAAAAATCAGCAAGACACAAGCACCCCAACGTTTAGGGCTGCTCTGTTGACCAGGACCTCCACTTCATTCCACCTTAAATATCCCAGGAAAGAGAAAAATGGATAAAGAAGTTGTGGTCTTTATGTACAATGGAATATCACTCAGCCAGGAAATCAATGTCGTAAGGTTAGTAGCAGCATGATGAGTGGATTTAGGTATGACGATTCTAAGTGAAATAAGTCACACAGAAAAGGACACTTCTCATAAGGTATCACTGATAGAGGGAATGTAAAAACCGTTACACTTGAACTGAATTACAAAACAGAACAGAGTCACACATGCAGAAAACACACTATGGCTGCTTAACGGGAAAGGTGAGGTGGGGTGATACATAAAACAAGGGTATCAAATTAGCTCAGATACCGTTCCATAAACCCAATATGTAATAGACAAGACCTACTCCTTGCTCAGAGAACTGGACTCAACACGCCCTATTCACCGCACAACAATATATCTGACTAATGATAATCGTAAAACCTATGTATTGATATCTCTCTGTTAGTGTGTCAAGTGGGTGTAAAGTGGCATAAACACAGCAGTGAAAAGCAGCTAAACCCCATTATAAAAATAAATTACTTTGAAACACCCATGAAACAAAGACAGTGAAAGAGAGAGAAATTCTTACACAATGCGTTCAGGGGCTGTGATGCAACCTGGATTGACCATATCTAGACGCACAGCTGGATGAGACATAAGGGTGGACACTCTTGGGGCTGAGAGGTTTGGTGAGGTTGGGTGAGCAAACGCAGACCCTTTAAAGGAATACTGCGTGGTACCCATCGCATGGGTCCCAAATCTCCAGGTTCAAGGGCATCTTCCTACATCAAAAACATGCATGAGAAACCCAGAAGATGGTACACCGTGTGATGGGGAAAGGTTTCTAAAACGCACCTCATTTCTCATCTCCTTGTGCCCGGGTTCGCCATTCCAGCCGCTTTACTAGCAAGCTCCCTACTTGGAGCATCAGCACCTTTAACCTCCTCTTCCGTACAGGTTGCAATTTGTCCTGAGGATAAACGGGAAGACGTGGAACCAACGAGAGACTAGCTCTTGGTGTTGGGACAGGCACAGGTCACTCTATTTTCCCATCAGAAAGAAGAATTAACCACAGGCTCAGCCTGACCCCCGGAACCAGAACAGGGCCTGAAGCCATTCTGCGATTTTGCGGCCAGCTCCCATAAAAACGAGTTGTAAAATGGAGGTTCAGGGTACTGCAATTCACAAACCTGCAGAGTTATAAATGAGAACTCTCGTCCACAAATATATTGAGGGAAGGCAAAGAAGAGGATTTGAAATCAAGGCAGAATTGCAGGAAACAGATTTCAGGAGGTAGATACGAATCGCCTTTAAAGCACATGAAAAGCGGCAAAACGTTGACAATGATGCCCTTGGCCAAAAAGGGCGTATGCGTTTTTTCCTGAATATATTCAGGAAAAAACGCATACGCCCTTTTTGGCCAACCAAGCAACCTGGAAAGGCAAATCAGCGCTACAAAGAAGTCTCGCTTCCCATCGGTCAAAAGAGCCATGCTGAAAAAAGTGTCAAAACCAGAAATGCAGGACAGGCCATGGAGAAATGGGAGCCTTGCTACACTGATGGGCGGGATGTAAATTGCCAACAGCCACTCTGGAGAAGTGTCCGGTGAGTCCTGAAACATCTGAAAAACACAGCTTAGAGAGCATAGGGCACCTCCACTCATGGGGGTATAAATTGGGAAAATTAAAAATCAGCAAGACACAAGCACCCCAAAGTTTAGGGCTGCTCTGTTGACCAGGACCTCCACTTCATTCCACCTTAAATATCCCAGGAAAGAGAAAAATGGATAAAGAAGTTGTGGTCCTTATGTACAATGGAATATCACTCAGCCAGGAAATCAATGTCGTAAGGTTAGTAGCAGCATGATGAGTGGATTTAGGTACGACGATTCTAAGTGAAATAAGTCACACAGAAAAGGACACTTCTCATAAGGTATCACTGATAGAGGGAATGTAAAAACCATTACACTTGAACTGAATTACAAAACAGAACAGAGTCACACATGCAGAAAACACACTATGGCTGCTTAACGGGAAAGGTGAGGTGGGGTGATACATAAAACAAGGGTATCAAATTAGCTCAGATACCGTTCCATAAACCCAATATGTAATAGACAAGACCTACTCCTTGCTCAGAGAACTGGACTCAACACGCCCTATTCACCGCACAACAATATATCTGACTAATAATAATCGTAAAACCTATGTATTGATATCTCTCTGTTAGTGTGTCAAGTGGGTGTAAAGCGGCATAAACACAGCAGTGAAAAGCAGCTAAACCCCATTATAAAAATAAATTACTTTGAAACACCCATGAAACAAAGACAGTGAAAGAGAGAGAAATTCTTACACAATGCGTTCAGGGGCTGTGATGCAACCTGGATGGACCATATCTAGACGCACAGCTGGATGAGACATAAGGGTGGACACTCTTGGGGCTGAGAGGTTTGGTGAGGTTGGGTGAGCAAACGCAGACCCTTTAAAGGAATACTGCGTGGTACCCATCGCATGGGTCCCAAATCTCCAGGTTCAAGGGCATCTTCCTACATCAAAAACATGCATGAGAAACCCAGAAGATGGTACACCGTGTGATGGGGAAAGGTTTCTAAAACGCACCTCATTTCTCATCTCCTTGTGCCCGGGTTCGCCATTCCAGCCTCTTTACTAGCAAGCTCCCTACTTGGAGCATCAGCACCTTTAACCTCCTGTTCCATACAGGTTGCAATTTGTCCTGAGGATAAACGGGAAGACGTGGAACCAACGAGAGACTAGCTCTTGGTGTTGGGACAGGCACAGGTCACTCTATTTTCCCATCAGAAAGAAGAATTAACCACAGGCTCAGCCTGCGCCCCAGAACCAGAACAGGGCCTGAAGCCATTCTGCGATTTTGCGGCCAGCTCCCATAAAAACGAGTTGTAAAATGGAGGTTCAGGGCACTGCAATTCACAAACCTGCAGAGTTATAAATGAGAACTCTCGTCCACAAATATATTGAGGGAAGGCAAAGAAGAGGATTTGAAATCAAGGCAGAATTGCAGGAAACAGATTTCAGGAGGTAGATACGAATCGCCTTTAAAGCACATGAAAAGCGGCAAAACGTTGACAATGATGCCCTTGGCCAAAAAGGGCGTATGCGTTTTTTCCTGAATATATTCAGGAAAAAACGCATACGCCCTTTTTGGCCAACCAAGCAACCTGGAAAGGCAAATCAGCGCTACAAAGAAGTCTCGCTTCCCATCGGTCAAAAGGGCCATGCTGAAAAAAGTGTCAAAACCAGAAATGCAGGACAGGCCATGGAGAAATGGGAGCCTTGCTACACTGATGGGCGGGATGTAAATTGCCAAGAGCCACTCTGGAGAAGTGTCCGGTGAGTCCTGAAACATCTGAAAAACACAGCTTAGAGAGCATAGGGCACTTCCACTCATGGGGGTATAAATTGGGAAAATGAAAAATCAGCAAGACACAAGCACCCCAACGTTTAGGGCTGCTCTGTTGACCAGGACCTCCACTTCATTCCACCTTAAATATCCCAGGAAAGAGAAAAATGGATAAAGAAGTTGTGGTCTTTATGTACAATGGAATATCACTCAGCCAGGAAATCAATGTCGTAAGGTTAGTAGCAGCATGATGAGTGGATTTAGGTATGACGATTCTAAGTGAAATAAGTCACACAGAAAAGGACACTTCTCATAAGGTATCACTGATAGAGGGAATGTAAAAACCGTTACACTTGAACTGAATTACAAAACAGAACAGAGTCACACATGCAGAAAACACACTATGGCTGCTTAACGGGAAAGGTGAGGTGGGGTGATACATAAAACAAGGGTATCAAATTAGCTCAGATACCGTTCCATAAACCCAATATGTAATAGACAAGACCTACTCCTTGCTCAGAGAACTGGACTCAACACGCCCTATTCACCGCACAACAATATATCTGACTAATGATAATCGTAAAACCTATGTATTGATATCTCTCTGTTAGTGTGTCAAGTGGGTGTAAAGCGGCATAAACACAGCAGTGAAAAGCAGCTAAACCCCATTATAAAAATAAATTACTTTGAAACACCCATGAAACAAAGACAGTGAAAGAGAGAGAAATTCTTACACAATGTGTTCAGGGGCTGTGATGCAACCTGGATTGACCATATCTAGACGCACAGCTGGATGAGACATAAGGGTGGACACTCTTGGGGCTGAGAGGTTTGGTGAGGTTGGGTGAGCAAACGCAGACCCTTTAAAGGAATACTGCGTGGTACCCATCGCATGGGTCCCAAATCTCCAGGTTCAAGGGCATCTTCCTACATCAAAAACATGCATGAGAAACCCAGAAGATGGTACACCGTGTGATGGGGAAAGGTTTCTAAAACGCACCTCATTTCTCATCTCCCTGTGCCCGGGTTCGCCATTCCAGCCTCTTTACTAGCAAGCTCCCTACTTGGAGCATCAGCACCTTTAACCTCCTGTTCCATACAGGTTGCAATTTGTCCTGAGGATAAACGGGAAGACGTGGAACCAACGAGAGACTAGCTCTTGGTGTTGGGACAGGCACAGGTCACTCTATTTTCCCATCAGAAAGAAGAATTAACCACAGGCTCAGCCTGCGCCCCAGAACCAGAACAGGGCCAGAAGCCATTCTGCGATTTTGCGGCCAGCTCCCATAAAAACGAGTTGTAAAATGGAGGTTCAGGGCACTGCAATTCACAAACCTGCAGAGTTATAAATGATAACTCTCGTCCAAAAATATATTGAGGGAAGGCAAAGAAGAGGATTTGAAATCAAGGCAGAATTGCAGGAAACAGATTTCAGGAGGTAGATACGAATCGCCTTTAAAGCACATGAAAAGCGGCAAAACGTTGACAATGATGCCCTTGGCCAAAAAGGGCGTATGCGTTTTTTCCTGAATATATTCAGGAAAAAACGCATACGCCCTTTTTGGCCAACCAAGCAACCTGGAAAGGCAAATCAGCGCTACAAAGAAGTCTCGCTTCCCATCGGTCAAAAGGGCCATGCTGAAAAAAGTGTCAAAACCAGAAATGCAGGACAGGCCATGGAGAAATGGGAGCCTTGCTACACTGATGGGCGGGATGTAAATTGCCAAGAGCCACTCTGGAGAAGTGTCCAGTGAGTCCTGAAACATCTGAAAAACACAGCTTAGAGAGCATAGGGCACTTCCACTCATGGGGGTATAAATTGGGAAAATTAAAAATCAGCAAGACACAAGCACCCCAACGTTTAGGGCTGCTCTGTTGACCAGGACCTCCACTTCATTCCACCTTAAATATCCCAGGAAAGAGAAAAATGGATAAAGAAGTTGTGGTCTTTATGTACAATGGAATATCACTCAGCCAGGAAATCAATGTCGTAAGGTTAGTAGCAGCATGATGAGTGGATTTAGGTATGACGATTCTAAGTGAAATAAGTCACACAGAAAAGGACACTTCTCATAAGGTATCACTGATAGAGGGAATGTAAAAACCGTTACACTTGAACTGAATTACAAAACAGAACAGAGTCACACATGCAGAAAACACACTATGGCTGCTTAACGGGAAAGGTGAGGTGGGGTGATACATAAAACAAGGGTATCAAATTAGCTCAGATACCGTTCCATAAACCCAATATGTAATAGACAAGACCTACTCCTTGCTCAGAGAACTGGACTCAACACGCCCTATTCACCGCACAACAATATATCTGACTAATGATAATCGTAAAACCTATGTATTGATATCTCTCTGTTAGTGTGTCAAGTGGGTGTAAAGCGGCATAAACACAGCAGTGAAAAGCAGCTAAACCCCATTATAAAAATAAATTACTTTGAAACACCCATGAAACAAAGACAGTGAAAGAGAGAGAAATTCTTACACAATGTGTTCAGGTGCTGTGATGCAACCTGGATTGACCATATCTAGACGCACAGCTGGATGAGACATAAGGGTGGACACTCTTGGGGCTGAGAGGTTTGGTGAGGTTGGGTGAGCAAACGCAGACCCTTTAAAGGAATACTGCGTGGTACCCATCGCATTGGTCCCAAATCTCCAGGTTCAAGGGCATCTTCCTACATCAAAAACATGCATGAGAAACCCAGAAGATGGTACACCGTGTGATGGGGAAAGGTTTCTAAAACGCACCTCATTTCTCATCTCCTTGTGCCCGGGTTCGCCATTCCAGCCGCTTTACTAGCAAGCTCCCTACTTGGAGCATCAGCACCTTTAACCTCCTGTTCCGTAGAGGTTGCAATTTGTCCTGAGGATAAACGGGAAGACGTGGAACCAACGAGAGACTAGCTCTTGGTGTTGGGACAGGCACAGGTCACTCTATTTTCCCATCAGAAAGAAGAATTAACCACAGGCTCAGCCTGACCCCCGGAACCAGAACAGGGCCTGAAGCCATTCTGCGATTTTGCGGCCAGCTCCCATAAAAACGAGTTGTAAAATGGAGGTTCAGGGCACTGCAATTCACAAACCTGCAGAGTTATAAATGAGAACTCTCGTCCACAAACATATTGAGGGAAGGCAAATAAGAGGATTTGAAATCAAGGCAGAATTGCAGGAAACAGATTTCAGGAGGTAGATACGAATCGCCTTTAAAGCACATGAAAAGCGGCAAAACGTTGACAATGATGCCCTTGGCCAAAAAGGGCGTATGCGTTTTTTCCTGAATATATTCAGGAAAAAACGCATACGCCCTTTTTGGCCAACCAAGCAACCTGGAAAGGCAAATCAGCGCTACAAAGAAGTCTCGCTTCCCATCGGTCAAAAGAGCCATGCTGAAAAAAGTGTCAAAACCAGAAATGCAGGACAGGCCATGGAGAAATGGGAGCCTTGCTACACTGATGGGCGGGATGTAAATTGCCAAGAGCCACTCTGGAGAAGTGTCCGGTGAGTCCTGAAACATCTGAAAAACACAGCTTAGAGAGCATAGGGCACCTCCACTCATGGGGGTATAAATTGGGAAAATTAAAAATCAGCAAGACACAAGCACCCCAAAGTTTAGGGCTGCTCTGTTGACCAGGACCTCCACTTCATTCCACCTTAAATATCCCAGGAAAGAGAAAAATGGATAAAGAAGTTGTGGTCCTTATGTACAATGGAATATCACTCAGCCAGGAAATCAATGTCGTAAGGTTAGTAGCAGCATGATGAGTGGATTTAGGTACGACGATTCTAAGTGAAATAAGTCACACAGAAAAGGACACTTCTCATAAGGTATCACTGATAGAGGGAATGTAAAAACCATTACACTTGAACTGAATTACAAAACAGAACAGAGTCACACATGCAGAAAACACACTATGGCTGCTTAACGGGAAAGGTGAGGTGGGGTGATACATAAAACAAGGGTATCAAATTAGCTCAGATACCGTTCCATAAACCCAATATGTAATAGACAAGACCTACTCCTTGCTCAGAGAACTGGACTCAACACGCCCTATTCAACGCACAAGAATATATCTGACTAATAATAATCGTAAAACCTATGTATTGATATCTCTCTGTTAGTGTGTCAAGTGGGTGTAAAGCGGCATAAACACAGCAGTGAAAAGCAGCTAAACCCCATTATAAAAATAAATTACTTTGAAACAACCATGAAACAAAGACAGTGAAAGAGAGAGAAATTCTTACACAATGCGTTCAGGGGCTGTGATGCAACCTGGATTGACCATATCTAGACGCACAGCTGGATGAGACATAAGGGTGGACACTCTTGGGGCTGAAAGGTTTGGTGAGGTTGGGTGAGCAAACGCAGACCCTTTAAAGGAATACTGCGTGGTACCCATCGCATGGGTCCCAAACCTCCAGGTTCAAGGGCATCTTCCTACATCAAAAACATGCATGAGAAACCCAGAAGATGGTACACCGTGTGATGGGGAAAGGTTTCTAAAACGCACCTCATTTCTCATCTCCTTGTGCCCGGGTTCGCCATTCCAGCCGCTTTACTAGCAAGCTCCCTACTTGGAGCATCAGAACCTTTAACCTCCTGTTCCGTACAGGTTGCAATTTGTCCTGAGGATAAACGGGAAGACGTGGAACCAACGAGAGACTAGCTCTTGGTGTTGGGACAGGCACAGGTCACTCGATTTTCCCATCAGAAAGAAGAATTAACCACAGGCTCAGCCTGACCCCCGGAACCAGAACAGGGCCTGAAGCCATTCTGCGATTTTGCAGCCAGCTCCCATAAAAACGAGTTGTAAAATGGAGGTTCAGGGCACTGCAATTCACAAACCTGCAGAGTTATAAATGAGAACTGTCGTCCACAAATATATTGAGGGAAGGCAAAGAAGAGGATTTGAAATCAAGGCAGAATTGCAGGAAACAGATTTCAGGAGGTAGATACGAATCGCCTTTAAAGCACATGAAAAGCGGCAAAACGTTGACAATGATGCCCTTGGCCAAAAAGGGCGTATGCGTTTTTTCCTGAGTATATTCAGGAAAAAACGCATACGCCCTTTTTGGCCAACCAAGCAACCTGGAAAGGCAAATCAGCGCTACAAAGAAGTCTCGCTTCCCATCGGTCAAAAGGGCCATGCTGAAAAAAGTGTCAAAACCAGAAATGCAGGACAGGCCATGGAGAAATGGGAGCCTTGCTACACTGATGGGCGGGATGTAAATTGCCAAGAGCCACTCTGGAGAAGTGTCCGGTGAGTCCTGAAACATCTGAAAAACACAGCTTAGAGAGCATAGGGCACTTCCACTCATGGGGTTATAAATTGGGAAAATTAAAAATCAGCAAGACACAAGCACCCCAAAGTTTAGGGCTGCTCTGTTGACCAGGACCTCCACTTCATTCCACCTTAAATATCCCAGGAAAGAGAAAAATGGATAAAGAAGTTGTGGTCCTTATGTACAATGGAATATCACTCAGCCAGGAAATCAATGTCGTAAGGTTAGTAGCAGCATGATGAGTGGATTTAGGTACGACGATTCTAAGTGAAATAAGTCACACAGAAAAGGACACTTCTCATAAGGTATCACTGATAGAGGGAATGTAAAAACCATTACACTTGAACTGAATTACAAAACAGAACAGAGTCACACATGCAGAAAACACACTATGGCTGCTTAACGGGAAAGGTGAGGTGGGGTGATACATAAAACAAGGGTATCAAATTAGCTCAGATACCGTTCCATAAACCCAATATGTAATAGACAAGACCTACTCCTTGCTCAGAGAACTGGACTCAACACGCCCTATTCACCGCACAACAATATATCTGACTAATAATAATCGTAAAACCTATGTATTGATATCTCTCTGTTAGTGTGTCAAGTGGGTGTAAAGCGGCATAAACACAGCAGTGAAAAGCAGCTAAACCCCATTATAAAAATAAATTACTTTGAAACACCCATGAAACAAAGACAGTGAAAGAGAGAGAAATTCTTACACAATGCATTCAGGGGCTGTTATGCAACCTGGATTGACCATATCTAGACGCACAGCTGGATGAGACATAAGGGTGGACACTCTTGGGGCTGAGAGGTTTGGTGAGGTTGGGTGAGCAAACGCAGACCCTTTAAAGGAATACTGCGTGGTACCCATCGCATGGGTCCCAAATCTCCAGGTTCAAGGGCATCTTCCTACATCAAAAACATGCATGAGAAACCCAGAAGATGGTACACCGTGTGATGGGGAAAGGTTTCTAAAACGCACCTCATTTCTCATCTCCTTGTGCCCGGGTTCGCCATTCCAGCCTCTTTACTAGCAAGCTCCCTACTTGGAGCATCAGCACCTTTAACCTCCTGTTCCATACAGGTTGCAATTTGTCCTGAGGATAAACGGGAAGACGTGGAACCAACGAGAGACTAGCTCTTGGTGTTGGGACAGGCACAGGTCACTCTATTTTCCCATCAGAAAGAAGAATTAACCACAGGCTCAGCCTGCGCCCCAGAACCAGAACAGGGCCAGAAGCCATTCTGCGATTTTGCGGCCAGCTCCCATAAAAACGAGTTGTAAAATGGAGGTTCAGGGCACTGCAATTCACAAACCTGCAGAGTTATAAATGATAACTCTCGTCCAAAAATATATTGAGGGAAGGCAAAGAAGAGGATTTGAAATCAAGGCAGAATTGCAGGAAACAGATTTCAGGAGGTAGATACGAATCGCCTTTAAAGCACATGAAAAGCGGCAAAACGTTGACAATGATGCCCTTGGCCAAAAAGGGCGTATGCGTTTTTTCCTGAATATATTCAGGAAAAAACGCATACGCCCTTTTTGGCCAACCAAGCAACCTGGAAAGGCAAATCAGCGCTACAAAGAAGTCTCGCTTCCCATCGGTCAAAAGGGCCATGCTGAAAAAAGTGTCAAAACCAGAAATGCAGGACAGGCCATGGAGAAATGGGAGCCTTGCTACACTGATGGGCGGGATGTAAATTGCCAAGAGCCACTCTGGAGAAGTGTCCAGTGAGTCCTGAAACATCTGAAAAACACAGCTTAGAGAGCATAGGGCACTTCCACTCATGGGGGTATAAATTGGGAAAATTAAAAATCAGCAAGACACAAGCACCCCAACGTTTAGGGCTGCTCTGTTGACCAGGACCTCCACTTCATTCCACCTTAAATATCCCAGGAAAGAGAAAAATGGATAAAGAAGTTGTGGTCTTTATGTACAATGGAATATCACTCAGCCAGGAAATCAATGTCGTAAGGTTAGTAGCAGCATGATGAGTGGATTTAGGTATGACGATTCTAAGTGAAATAAGTCACACAGAAAAGGACACTTCTCATAAGGTATCACTGATAGAGGGAATGTAAAAACCGTTACACTTGAACTGAATTACAAAACAGAACAGAGTCACACATGCAGAAAACACACTATGGCTGCTTAACGGGAAAGGTGAGGTGGGGTGATACATAAAACAAGGGTATCAAATTAGCTCAGATACCGTTCCATAAACCCAATATGTAATAGACAAGACCTACTCCTTGCTCAGAGAACTGGACTCAACACGCCCTATTCACCGCACAACAATATATCTGACTAATGATAATCGTAAAACCTATGTATTGATATCTCTCTGTTAGTGTGTCAAGTGGGTGTAAAGCGGCATAAACACAGCAGTGAAAAGCAGCTAAACCCCATTATAAAAATAAATTACTTTGAAACACCCATGAAACAAAGACAGTGAAAGAGAGAGAAATTCTTACACAATGCGTTCAGGGGCTGTGATGCAACCTGGATTGACCATATCTAGACGCACAGCTGGATGAGACATAAGGGTGGACACTCTTGGGGCTGAGAGGTTTGGTGAGGTTGGGTGAGCAAACGCAGACCCTTTAAAGGAATACTGCGTGGTACCCATCGCATGGGTCCCAAATCTCCAGGTTCAAGGGCATCTTCCTACATCAAAAACATGCATGAGAAACCCAGAAGATGGTACACTGTGTGATGGGGAAAGGTTTCTAAAACACACCTCATTTCTCATCTCCTTGTGCCCGGGTTCGCCATTCCAGCCTCTTTACTAGCAAGCTCCCTACTTGGAGCATCAGCACCTTTAACCTCCTGTTCCATACAGGTTGCAATTTGTCCTGAGGATAAACGGGAATACGTGGAACCAAAGAGAGACTAGCTCTTGGTGTTGGGACAGGCACAGGTCACTCTATTTTCCCATCAGAAAGAAGAATTAACCACAGGCTCAGCCTGACCCCCGGAACCAGAACAGGACCTGAAGCCATTCTGCGATTTTGCGGCCAGCTCCCATAAAAACGAGTTGTAAAACGGAGGTTCAGGGCACTGCAATTTACAAACCTGCAGAGTTATAAATGATAACTCTCGTCCACAAATATATTGAGGGAAGGCAAAGAAGAGGATTTGAAATCAAGGCAGAATTGCAGGAAACAGATTTCAGGAGGTAGATACGAATCGCCTTTAAAGCACATGAAAAGCGGCAAAACGTTGACAATGATGCCCTTGGCCAAAAAGGGCGTATGCGTTTTTTCCTGAATATATTCAGGAAAAAACGCATACGCCCTTTTTGGCCAACCAAGCCACCTGGAAAGGCAAATCAGCGCTACAAAGAAGTCTCGCTTCCCATCGGTCAAAAGGGCCATGCTGAAAAAAGTGTCAAAACCAGAAATGCAGGACAGGCCATGGAGAAATGGGAGCCTTGCTACACTGATGGGCGGGATGTAAATTGCCAAGAGCCACTCTGGAGAAGTGTCCGGTGAGTCCTGAAACATCTGAAAAACACAGCTTAGAGAGCATAGGGCACTTCCACTCATGGGGGTATAAATTGGGAAAATTAAAAATCAGCAAGACACAAGCACCCCAAAGTTTAGGGCTGCTCTGTTGACCAGGACCTCCACTTCATTCCACCTTAAATATCCCAGGAAAGAGAAAAATGGATAAAGAAGTTGTGGTCCTTATGTACAATGGAATATCACTCAGCCAGGAAATCAATGTCGTAAGGTTAGTAGCAGCATGATGAGTGGATTTAGGTACGACGATTCTAAGTGAAATAAGTCACACAGAAAAGGACACTTCTCATAAGGTATCACTGATAGAGGGAATGTAAAAACCGTTACACTTGAACTGAATTACAAAACAGAACAGAGTCACACATGCAGAAAACACACTATGGCTGCTTAACGGGAAAGGTGAGGTGGGGTGATACATAAAACAAGGGTATCAAATTAGCTCAGATACCGTTCCATAAACCCAATATGTAATAGACAAGACCTACTCCTTGCTCAGAGAACTGGACTCAACACGCCCTATTCACCGCACAAGAATATATCTGACTAATAATAATCGTAAAACCTATGTATTGATATCTCTCTGTTAGTGTGTCAAGTGGGTGTAAAGCGGCATAAACACAGCAGTGAAAAGCAGCTAAACCCCATTATAAAAATAAATTACTTTGAAACACCCATGAAACAAAGACAGTGCAAGAGAGAGAAATTCTTACACAATGCGTTCAGGAGCTGTGATGCAACCTGGATTGACCATATCTAGACGCACAGCTGGATGAGACATAAGGGTGGACACTCTTGGGGCTGAGAGGTTTGGTGAGGTTGGGTGAGCAAACGCAGACCCTTTAAAGTAATATTGCGTGGTACCCATCACATGGGTCCCAAATCTCCAGGTTCAAGGGCATCTTCCTACATCAAAAACATGCATGAGAAACCCAGAAGATGGTACACCGTGTGATGGGGAAAGGTTTCTAAAACGCACCTCATTTCTCATCTCCTTGTGCCCGGGTTCGCCATTCCAGCCGCTTTACTAGCAAGCTCCCTACTTGGGGCATCAGCACCTTTAACCTCCTGTTCCGTAGAGGTTGCAATTTGTCCTGAGGATAAACGGGAAGACGTGGAACCAACGAGAGACTAGCTCTTGGTGTTGGGACAGGCACAGGTCACTCTATTTTCCCATCAGAAAGAAGAATTAACCACAGGCTCAGCCTGACCCCCGGAACCAGAACAGGACCTGAAGCCATTCTGCGATTTTGCGGCCAGCTCCCATAAAAACGAGTTGTAAAATGGAGGTTCAGGGCACTGCAATTTACAAAGCTGCAGAGTTATAAATGATAACTCTCGTCCACAAGTATATTGAGGGAAGGCAAAGAAGAGGATTTGAAATCAAGGCAGAATTGCAGGAAACAGATTTCAGGAGGTAGATACGAATCGCCTTTAAAGCACATGAAAAGCGGCAAAACGTTGACAATGATGCCCTTGGCCAAAAAGGGCGTATGCGTTTTTTCTTGAATATATTCAGGAAAAAACGCATACGCCCTTTTTGGCCAACCAAGCCACCTGGAAAGGCAAATCAGCGCTACAAAGAAGTCTCGCTTCCCATCGGTCAAAAGGGCCATGCTGAAAAAAGTGTCAAAACCAGAAATGCAGGACAGGCCATGGAGAAATGGGAGCCTTGCTACACTGATGGGCGGGATGTAAATTGCCAAGAGCCACTCTGGAGAAGTGTCCGGTGAGTCCTGAAACATCTGAAAAACACAGCTTAGAGAGCATAGGGCACTTCCACTCATGGGGGTATAAATTGGGAAAATTAAAAATCAGCAAGACACAAGCACCCCAAAGTTTAGGGCTGCTCTGTTGACCAGGACCTCCACTTCATTCCACCTTAAATATCCCAGGAAAGAGAAAAATGGATAAAGAAGTTGTGGTCCTTATGTACAATGGAATATCACTCAGCCAGGAAATCAATGTCGTAAGGTTAGTAGCAGCATGATGAGTGGATTTAGGTACGACGATTCTAAGTGAAATAAGTCACACAGAAAAGGACACTTCTCATAAGGTATCACTGATAGAGGGAATGTAAAAACCGTTACACTTGAACTGAATTACAAAACAGAACAGAGTCACACATGCAGAAAACACACTATGGCTGCTTAACGGGAAAGGTGAGGTGGGGTGATACATAAAACAAGGGTATCAAATTAGCTCAGATACCGTTCCATAAACCCAATATGTAATAGACAAGACCTACTCCTTGCTCAGAGAACTGGACTCAACACGCCCTATTCACCGCACAAGAATATATCTGACTAATAATAATCGTAAAACCTATGTATTGATATCTCTCTGTTAGTGTGTCAAGTGGGTGTAAAGCGGCATAAACACAGCAGTGAAAAGCAGCTAAACCCCATTATAAAAATAAATTACTTTGAAACACCCATGAAACAAAGACAGTGCAAGAGAGAGAAATTCTTACATAATGCGTTCAGGAGCTGTGATGCAACCTGGATTGACCATATCTAGACGCACACCTGGATGAGACATAAGGGTGGACACTCTTGGGGCTGAGAGGTTTGGTGAGGTTGGGTGAGCAAACGCAGACCCTTTAAAGTAATACTGCGTGGTACCCATCGCATGGGTCCCAAATCTCCAGGTTCAAGGGCATCTTCCTACATCAAAAACATGCATGAGAAACCCAGAAGATGGTACACCGTGTGATGGGGAAAGGTTTCTAAAACGCACCTCATTTCTCATCTCCTTGTGCCCGGGTTCGCCATTCCAGCCGCTTTACTAGCAAGCTCCCTACTTGGAGCATCAGCACCTTTAACCTCCTGTTCCGTAGAGGTTGCAATTTGTCCTGAGGATAAACGGGAAGACGTGGAACCAACGAGAGACTAGCTCTTGGTGTTGGGACAGGCACAGGTCACTCTATTTTCCCATCAGAAAGAAGAATTAACCACAGGCTCAGCCTGACCCCCGGAACCAGAACAGGGCCTGAAGCCATTCTGCGATTTTGCGGCCAGCTCCCATAAAAACGAGTTGTAAAATGGAGGTTCAGGGCACTGCAATTCACAAAACTGCAGAGTTATAAATGATAACTCTCGTCCACAAACATATTGAGGGAAGGCAAATAAGAGGATTTGAAATCAAGGCAGAATTGCAGGAAACAGATTTCAGGAGGTAGATACGAATCGCCTTTAAAGCACATGAAAAGCGGCAAAACGTTGACAATGATGCCCTTGGCCAAAAAGGGCGTATGCGTTTTTTCCTGAATATATTCAGGAAAAAACGCATACGCCCTTTTTGGCCAACCAAGCAACCTGGAAAGGCAAATCAGCGCTACAAAGAAGTCTCGCTTCCCATCGGTCAAAAGGGCCATGCTGAAAAAAGTGTCAAAACCAGAAATGCAGGACAGGCCATGGAGAAATGGGAGCCTTGCTACACTGATGGGCGGGATGTAAATTGCCAAGAGCCACTCTGGAGAAGTGTCCGGTGAGTCCTAAAACATCTGAAAAACACAGCTTAGAGAGAATAGGGCACTTCCACTCATGGGGGTATAAATTGGGAAAATTAAAAATCAGCAAGACACAAGCACCCCAAAGTTTAGGGCTGCTCTGTTGACCAGGACCTCCACTTCATTCCACCTTAAATATCCCAGGAAAGAGAAAAATGGATAAAGAAGTTGTGGTCCTTATGTACAATGGAATATCACTCAGCCAGGAAATCAATGTCGTAAGGTTAGTAGCAGCATGATGAGTGGATTTAGGTACGACGATTCTAAGTGAAATAAGTCACACAGAAAAGGACACTTCTCATAAGGTATCACTGATAGAGGGAATGTAAAAACCGTTACACTTGAACTGAATTACAAAACAGAACAGAGTCACACATGCAGAAAACACACTATGGCTGCTTAACGGGAAAGGTGAGGTGGGGTGATACATAAAACAAGGGTATCAAATTAGCTCAGATACCGTTCCATAAACCCAATATGTAATAGACAAGACCTACTCCTTGCTCAGAGAACTGGACTCAACACGCCCTATTCACCGCACAAGAATATATCTGACTAATAATAATCGTAAAACCTATGTATTGATATCTCTCTGTTAGTGTGTCAAGTGGGTGTAAAGCGGCATAAACACAGCAGTGAAAAGCAGCTAAACCCCATTATAAAAATAAATTACTTTGAAACAACCATGAAACAAAGACAGTGAAAGAGAGAGAAATTCTTACACAATGCGTTCAGGGGCTGTGATGCAACCTGGATTGACCATATCTAGACGCACAGCTGGATGAGACATAAGGGTGGACACTCTTGGGGCTGAAAGGTTTGGTGAGGTTGGGTGAGCAAACGCAGACCCTTTAAAGGAATACTGCGTGGTACCCATCGCATGGGTCCCAAACCTCCAGGTTCAAGGGCATCTTCCTACATCAAAAACATGCATGAGAAACCCAGAAGATGGTACACCGTGTGATGGGGAAAGGTTTCTAAAACGCACCTCATTTCTCATCTCCTTGTGCCCGGGTTCGCCATTCCAGCCGCTTTACTAGCAAGCTCCCTACTTGGAGCATCAGAACCTTTAACCTCCTGTTCCGTACAGGTTGCAATTTGTCCTGAGGATAAACGGGAAGACGTGGAACCAACGAGAGACTAGCTCTTGGTGTTGGGACAGGCACAGGTCACTCGATTTTCCCATCAGAAAGAAGAATTAACCACAGGCTCAGCCTGACCCCCGGAACCAGAACAGGGCCTGAAGCCATTCTGCGATTTTGCGGCCAGCTCCCATAAAAACGAGTTGTAAAATGGAGGTTCAGGGCACTGCAATTCACAAACCTGCAGAGTTATAAATGAGAACTGTCGTCCACAAATATATTGAGGGAAGGCAAAGAAGAGGATTTGAAATCAAGGCAGAATTGCAGGAAACAGATTTCAGGAGGTAGATACGAATCGCCTTTAAAGCACATGAAAAGCGGCAAAACGTTGACAATGATGCCCTTGGCCAAAAAGGGCGTATGCGTTTTTTCCTGAGTATATTCAGGAAAAAACGCATACGCCCTTTTTGGCCAACCAAGCAACCTGGAAAGGCAAATCAGCGCTACAAAGAAGTCTCGCTTCCCATCGGTCAAAAGGGCCATGCTGAAAAAAGTGTCAAAACCAGAAATGCAGGACAGGCCATGGAGAAATGGGAGCCTTGCTACACTGATGGGCGGGATGTAAATTGCCAAGAGCCACTCTGGAGAAGTGTCCGGTGAGTCCTGAAACATCTGAAAAACACAGCTTAGAGAGCATAGGGCACTTCCACTCATGGGGTTATAAATTGGGAAAATTAAAAATCAGCAAGACACAAGCACCCCAAAGTTTAGGGCTGCTCTGTTGACCAGGACCTCCACTTCATTCCACCTTAAATATCCCAGGAAAGAGAAAAATGGATAAAGAAGTTGTGGTCCTTATGTACAATGGAATATCACTCAGCCAGGAAATCAATGTCATAAGGTTAGTAGCAGCATGATGAGTGGATTTAGGTACGACGATTCTAAGTGAAATAAGTCACACAGAAAAGGACACTTCTCATAAGGTATCACTGATAGAGGGAATGTAAAAACCATTACACTTGAACTGAATTACAAAACAGAACAGAGTCACACATGCAGAAAACACACTATGGCTGCTTAACGGGAAAGGTGAGGTGGGGTGATACATAAAACAAGGGTATCAAATTAGCTCAGATACCGTTCCATAAACCCAATATGTAATAGACAAGACCTACTCCTTGCTCAGAGAACTGGACTCAACACGCCCTATTCACCGCACAACAATATATCTGACTAATAATAATCGTAAAACCTATGTATTGATATCTCTCTGTTAGTGTGTCAAGTGGGTGTAAAGCGGCATAAACACAGCAGTGAAAAGCAGCTAAACCCCATTATAAAAATAAATTACTTTGAAACACCCATGAAACAAAGACAGTGAAAGAGAGAGAAATTCTTACACAATGCATTCAGGGGCTGTTATGCAACCTGGATTGACCATATCTAGACGCACAGCTGGATGAGACATAAGGGTGGACACTCTTGGGGCTGAGAGGTTTGGTGAGGTTGGGTGAGCAAACGCAGACCCTTTAAAGGAATACTGCGTGGTACCCATCGCATGGGTCCCAAATCTCCAGGTTCAAGGGCATCTTCCTACATCAAAAACATGCATGAGAAACCCAGAAGATGGTACACCGTGTGATGGGGAAAGGTTTCTAAAACGCACCTCATTTCTCATCTCCTTGTGCCCGGGTTCGCCATTCCAGCCTCTTTACTAGCAAGCTCCCTACTTGGAGCATCAGCACCTTTAACCTCCTGTTCCATACAGGTTGCAATTTGTCCTGAGGATAAACGGGAAGACGTGGAACCAACGAGAGACTAGCTCTTGGTGTTGGGACAGGCACAGGTCACTCTATTTTCCCATCAGAAAGAAGAATTAACCACAGGCTCAGCCTGCGCCCCAGAACCAGAACAGGGCCAGAAGCCATTCTGCGATTTTGCGGCCAGCTCCCATAAAAACGAGTTGTAAAATGGAGGTTCAGGGCACTGCAATTCACAAACCTGCAGAGTTATAAATGATAACTCTCGTCCAAAAATATATTGAGGGAAGGCAAAGAAGAGGATTTGAAATCAAGGCAGAATTGCAGGAAACAGATTTCAGGAGGTAGATACGAATCGCCTTTAAAGCACATGAAAAGCGGCAAAACGTTGACAATGATGCCCTTGGCCAAAAAGGGCGTATGCGTTTTTTCCTGAATATATTCAGGAAAAAACGCATACGCCCTTTTTGGCCAACCAAGCAACCTGGAAAGGCAAATCAGCGCTACAAAGAAGTCTCGCTTCCCATTGGTCAAAAGAGCCATGCTGAAAAAAGTGTCAAAACCAGAAATGCAGGACAGGCCATGGAGAAATGGGAGCCTTGCTACACTGATGGGCGGGATGTAAATTGCCAAGAGCCACTCTGGAGAAGTGTCCGGTGAGTCCTGAAACATCTGAAAAACACAGCTTAGAGAGCATAGGGCACCTCCACTCATGGGGGTATAAATTGGGAAAATGAAAAATCAGCAAGACACAAGCACCCCAAAGTTTAGGGCTGCTCTGTTGACCAGGACCTCCACTTCATTCCACCTTAAATATCCCAGGAAAGAGAAAAATGGATAAAGAAGTTGTGGTCCTTATGTACAATGGAATATCACTCAGCCAGGAAATCAATGTCGTAAGGTTAGTAGCAGCATGATGAGTGGATTTAGGTACGACGATTCTAAGTGAAATAAGTCACACAGAAAAGGACACTTCTCATAAGGTATCACTGATAGAGGGAATGTAAAAACCATTACACTTGAACTGAATTACAAAACAGAACAGAGTCACACATGCAGAAAACACACTATGGCTGCTTAACGGGAAAGGTGAGGTGGGGTGATACATAAAACAAGGGTATCAAATTAGCTCAGATACCGTTCCATAAACCCAATATGTAATAGACAAGACCTACTCCTTGCTCAGAGAACTGGACTCAACACGCCCTATTCAACGCACAAGAATATATCTGACTAATAATAATCGTAAAACCTATGTATTGATATCTCTCTGTTATTGTGTCAAGTGGGTGTAAAGCGGCATAAACACAGCAGTGAAAAGCAGCTAAACCCCATTATAAAAATAAATTACTTTGAAACAACCATGAAACAAAGACAGTGAAAGAGAGAGAAATTCTTACACAATGCGTTCAGGGGCTGTGATGCAACCTGGATTGACCATATCTAGACGCACAGCTGGATGAGACATAAGGGTGGACACTCTTGGGGCTGAAAGGTTTGGTGAGGTTGGGTGAGCAAACGCAGACCCTTTAAAGGAATACTGCGTGGTACCCATCGCATGGGTCCCAAACCTCCAGGTTCAAGGGCATCTTCCTACATCAAAAACATGCATGAGAAACCCAGAAGATGGTACACCGTGTGATGGGGAAAGGTTTCTAAAACGCACCTCATTTCTCATCTCCTTGTGCCCGGGTTCGCCATTCCAGCCGCTTTACTAGCAAGCTCCCTACTTGGAGCATCAGAACCTTTAACCTCCTGTTCCGTACAGGTTGCAATTTGTCCTGAGGATAAACGGGAAGACGTGGAACCAACGAGAGACTAGCTCTTGGTGTTGGGACAGGCACAGGTCACTCGATTTTCCCATCAGAAAGAAGAATTAACCACAGGCTCAGCCTGACCCCCGGAACCAGAACAGGGCCTGAAGCCATTCTGCGATTTTGCGGCCAGCTCCCATAAAAACGAGTTGTAAAATGGAGGTTCAGGGCACTGCAATTCACAAACCTGCAGAGTTATAAATGAGAACTGTCGTCCACAAATATATTGAGGGAAGGCAAAGAAGAGGATTTGAAATCAAGGCAGAATTGCAGGAAACAGATTTCAGGAGGTAGATACGAATCGCCTTTAAAGCACATGAAAAGCGGCAAAACGTTGACAATGATGCCCTTGGCCAAAAAGGGCGTATGCGTTTTTTCCTGAGTATATTCAGGAAAAAACGCATACGCCCTTTTTGGCCAACCAAGCAACCTGGAAAGGCAAATCAGCGCTACAAAGAAGTCTCGCTTCCCATCGGTCAAAAGGGCCATGCTGAAAAAAGTGTCAAAACCAGAAATGCAGGACAGGCCATGGAGAAATGGGAGCCTTGCTACACTGATGGGCGGGATGTAAATTGCCAAGAGCCACTCTGGAGAAGTGTCCGGTGAGTCCTGAAACATCTGAAAAACACAGCTTAGAGAGCATAGGGCACTTCCACTCATGGGGTTATAAATTGGGAAAATTAAAAATCAGCAAGACACAAGCACCCCAAAGTTTAGGGCTGCTCTGTTGACCAGGACCTCCACTTCATTCCACCTTAAATATCCCAGGAAAGAGAAAAATGGATAAAGAAGTTGTGGTCCTTATGTACAATGGAATATCACTCAGCCAGGAAATCAATGTCGTAAGGTTAGTAGCAGCATGATGAGTGGATTTAGGTACGACGATTCTAAGTGAAATAAGTCACACAGAAAAGGACACTTCTCATAAGGTATCACTGATAGAGGGAATGTAAAAACCATTACACTTGAACTGAATTACAAAACAGAACAGAGTCACACATGCAGAAAACACACTATGGCTGCTTAACGGGAAAGGTGAGGTGGGGTGATACATAAAACAAGGGTATCAAATTAGCTCAGATACCGTTCCATAAACCCAATATGTAATAGACAAGACCTACTCCTTGCTCAGAGAACTGGACTCAACACGCCCTATTCACCGCACAACAATATATCTGACTAATAATAATCGTAAAACCTATGTATTGATATCTCTCTGTTAGTGTGTCAAGTGGGTGTAAAGCGGCATAAACACAGCAGTGAAAAGCAGCTAAACCCCATTATAAAAATAAATTACTTTGAAACACCCATGAAACAAAGACAGTGAAAGAGAGAGAAATTCTTACACAATGCATTCAGGGGCTGTTATGCAACCTGGATTGACCATATCTAGACGCACAGCTGGATGAGACATAAGGGTGGACACTCTTGGGGCTGAGAGGTTTGGTGAGGTTGGGTGAGCAAACGCAGACCCTTTAAAGGAATACTGCGTGGTACCCATCGCATGGGTCCCAAATCTCCAGGTTCAAGGGCATCTTCCTACATCAAAAACATGCATGAGAAACCCAGAAGATGGTACACCGTGTGATGGGGAAAGGTTTCTAAAACGCACCTCATTTCTCATCTCCTTGTGCCCGGGTTCGCCATTCCAGCCTCTTTACTAGCAAGCTCCCTACTTGGAGCATCAGCACCTTTAACCTCCTGTTCCATACAGGTTGCAATTTGTCCTGAGGATAAACGGGAAGACGTGGAACCAACGAGAGACTAGCTCTTGGTGTTGGGACAGGCACAGGTCACTCTATTTTCCCATCAGAAAGAAGAATTAACCACAGGCTCAGCCTGCGCCCCAGAACCAGAACAGGGCCAGAAGCCATTCTGCGATTTTGCGGCCAGCTCCCATAAAAACGAGTTGTAAAATGGAGGTTCAGGGCACTGCAATTCACAAACCTGCAGAGTTATAAATGATAACTCTCGTCCAAAAATATATTGAGGGAAGGCAAAGAAGAGGATTTGAAATCAAGGCAGAATTGCAGGAAACAGATTTCAGGAGGTAGATACGAATCGCCTTTAAAGCACATGAAAAGCGGCAAAACGTTGACAATGATGCCCTTGGCCAAAAAGGGCGTATGCGTTTTTTCCTGAATATATTCAGGAAAAAACGCATACGCCCTTTTTGGCCAACCAAGCAACCTGGAAAGGCAAATCAGCGCTACAAAGAAGTCTCGCTTCCCATCGGTCAAAAGGGCCATGCTGAAAAAAGTGTCAAAACCAGAAATGCAGGACAGGCCATGGAGAAATGGGAGCCTTGCTACACTGATGGGCGGGATGTAAATTGCCAAGAGCCACTCTGGAGAAGTGTCCAGTGAGTCCTGAAACATCTGAAAAACACAGCTTAGAGAGCATAGGGCACTTCCACTCATGGGGGTATAAATTGGGAAAATTAAAAATCAGCAAGACACAAGCACCCCAACGTTTAGGGCTGCTCTGTTGACCAGGACCTCCACTTCATTCCACCTTAAATATCCCAGGAAAGAGAAAAATGGATAAAGAAGTTGTGGTCTTTATGTACAATGGAATATCACTCAGCCAGGAAATCAATGTCGTAAGTTTAGTAGCAGCATGATGAGTGGATTTAGGTATGACGATTCTAAGTGAAATAAGTCACACAGAAAAGGACACTTCTCATAAGGTATCACTGATAGAGGGAATGTAAAAACCGTTACACTTGAACTGAATTACAAAACAGAACAGAGTCACACATGCAGAAAACACACTATGGCTGCTTAACGGGAAAGGTGAGGTGGGGTGATACATAAAACAAGGGTATCAAATTAGCTCAGATACCGTTCCATAAACCCAATATGTAATAGACAAGACCTACTCCTTGCTCAGAGAACTGGACTCAACACGCCCTATTCACCGCACAAGAATATATCTGACTAATGATAATCGTAAAACCTATGTATTGATATCTCTCTGTTAGTGTGTCAAGTGGGTGTAAAGTGGCATAAACACAGCAGTGAAAAGCAGCTAAACCCCATTATAAAAATAAATTACTTTGAAACACCCATGAAACAAAGACAGTGAAAGAGAGAGAAATTCTTACACAATGCGTTCAGGGGCTGTGATGCAACCTGGATTGACCATATCTAGACGCACAGCTGGATGAGACATAAGGGTGGACACTCTTGGGGCTGAGAGGTTTGGTGAGGTTGGGTGAGCAAACGCAGACCCTTTAAAGGAATACTGCGTGGTACCCATCGCATGGGTCCCAAATCTCCAGGTTCAAGGGCATCTTCCTACATCAAAAACATGCATGAGAAACCCAGAAGATGGTACACCGTGTGATGGGGAAAGGTTTCTAAAACGCACCTCATTTCTCATCTCCTTGTGCCCGGGTTCGCCATTCCAGCCGCTTTACTAGCAAGCTCCCTACTTGGAGCATCAGCACCTTTAACCTCCTGTTCCGTACAGGTTGCAATTTGTCCTGAGGATAAACGGGAAGACGTGGAACCAACGAGAGACTAGCTCTTGGTGTTGGGACAGGCACAGGTCACTCTATTTTCCCATCAGAAAGAAGAATTAACCACAGGCTCAGCCTGACCCCCGGAACCAGAACAGGGCCTGAAGCCATTCTGCGATTTTGCGGCCAGCTCCCATAAAAACGAGTTGTAAAATGGAGGTTCAGGGTACTGCAATTCACAAACCTGCAGAGTTATAAATGAGAACTCTCGTCCACAAATATATTGAGGGAAGGCAAAGAAGAGGATTTGAAATCAAGGCAGAATTGCAGGAAACAGATTTCAGGAGGTAGATACGAATCGCCTTTAAAGCACATGAAAAGCGGCAAAACGTTGACAATGATGCCCTTGGCCAAAAAGGGCGTATGCGTTTTTTCCTGAATATATTCAGGAAAAAACGCATACGCCCTTTTTGGCCAACCAAGCAACCTGGAAAGGCAAATCAGCGCTACAAAGAAGTCTCGCTTCCCATCGGTCAAAAGAGCCATGCTGAAAAAAGTGTCAAAACCAGAAATGCAGGACAGGCCATGGAGAAATGGGAGCCTTGCTACACTGATGGGCGGGATGTAAATTGCCAACAGCCACTCTGGAGAAGTGTCCGGTGAGTCCTGAAACATCTGAAAAACACAGCTTAGAGAGCATAGGGCACCTCCACTCATGGGGGTATAAATTGGGAAAATTAAAAATCAGCAAGACACAAGCACCCCAAAGTTTAGGGCTGCTCTGTTGACCAGGACCTCCACTTCATTCCACCTTAAATATCCCAGGAAAGAGAAAAATGGATAAAGAAGTTGTGGTCCTTATGTACAATGGAATATCACTCAGCCAGGAAATCAATGTCGTAAGGTTAGTAGCAGCATGATGAGTGGATTTAGGTACGACGATTCTAAGTGAAATAAGTCACACAGAAAAGGACACTTCTCATAAGGTATCACTGATAGAGGGAATGTAAAAACCATTACACTTGAACTGAATTACAAAACAGAACAGAGTCACACATGCAGAAAACACACTATGGCTGCTTAACGGGAAAGGTGAGGTGGGGTGATACATAAAACAAGGGTATCAAATTAGCTCAGATACCGTTCCATAAACCCAATATGTAATAGACAAGACCTACTCCTTGCTCAGAGAACTGGACTCAACACGCCCTATTCACCGCACAACAATATATCTGACTAATAATAATCGTAAAACCTATGTATTGATATCTCTCTGTTAGTGTGTCAAGTGGGTGTAAAGCGGCATAAACACAGCAGTGAAAAGCAGCTAAACCCCATTATAAAAATAAATTACTTTGAAACACCCATGAAACAAAGACAGTGAAAGAGAGAGAAATTCTTACACAATGCGTTCAGGGGCTGTGATGCAACCTGGATGGACCATATCTAGACGCACAGCTGGATGAGACATAAGGGTGGACACTCTTGGGGCTGAGAGGTTTGGTGAGGTTGGGTGAGCAAACGCAGACCCTTTAAAGGAATACTGCGTGGTACCCATCGCATGGGTCCCAAATCTCCAGGTTCAAGGGCATCTTCCTACATCAAAAACATGCATGAGAAACCCAGAAGATGGTACACCGTGTGATGGGGAAAGGTTTCTAAAACGCACCTCATTTCTCATCTCCTTGTGCCCGGGTTCGCCATTCCAGCCTCTTTACTAGCAAGCTCCCTACTTGGAGCATCAGCACCTTTAACCTCCTGTTCCATACAGGTTGCAATTTGTCCTGAGGATAAACGGGAAGACGTGGAACCAACGAGAGACTAGCTCTTGGTGTTGGGACAGGCACAGGTCACTCTATTTTCCCATCAGAAAGAAGAATTAACCACAGGCTCAGCCTGCGCCCCAGAACCAGAACAGGGCCTGAAGCCATTCTGCGATTTTGCGGCCAGCTCCCATAAAAACGAGTTGTAAAATGGAGGTTCAGGGCACTGCAATTCACAAACCTGCAGAGTTATAAATGAGAACTCTCGTCCACAAATATATTGAGGGAAGGCAAAGAAGAGGATTTGAAATCAAGGCAGAATTGCAGGAAACAGATTTCAGGAGGTAGATACGAATCGCCTTTAAAGCACATGAAAAGCGGCAAAACGTTGACAATGATGCCCTTGGCCAAAAAGGGCGTATGCGTTTTTTCCTGAATATATTCAGGAAAAAACGCATACGCCCTTTTTGGCCAACCAAGCAACCTGGAAAGGCAAATCAGCGCTACAAAGAAGTCTCGCTTCCCATCGGTCAAAAGGGCCATGCTGAAAAAAGTGTCAAAACCAGAAATGCAGGACAGGCCATGGAGAAATGGGAGCCTTGCTACACTGATGGGCGGGATGTAAATTGCCAAGAGCCACTCTGGAGAAGTGTCCGGTGAGTCCTGAAACATCTGAAAAACACAGCTTAGAGAGCATAGGGCACTTCCACTCATGGGGGTATAAATTGGGAAAATGAAAAATCAGCAAGACACAAGCACCCCAACGTTTAGGGCTGCTCTGTTGACCAGGACCTCCACTTCATTCCACCTTAAATATCCCAGGAAAGAGAAAAATGGATAAAGAAGTTGTGGTCTTTATGTACAATGGAATATCACTCAGCCAGGAAATCAATGTCGTAAGGTTAGTAGCAGCATGATGAGTGGATTTAGGTATGACGATTCTAAGTGAAATAAGTCACACAGAAAAGGACACTTCTCATAAGGTATCACTGATAGAGGGAATGTAAAAACCGTTACACTTGAACTGAATTACAAAACAGAACAGAGTCACACATGCAGAAAACACACTATGGCTGCTTAACGGGAAAGGTGAGGTGGGGTGATACATAAAACAAGGGTATCAAATTAGCTCAGATACCGTTCCATAAACCCAATATGTAATAGACAAGACCTACTCCTTGCTCAGAGAACTGGACTCAACACGCCCTATTCACCGCACAACAATATATCTGACTAATGATAATCGTAAAACCTATGTATTGATATCTCTCTGTTAGTGTGTCAAGTGGGTGTAAAGCGGCATAAACACAGCAGTGAAAAGCAGCTAAACCCCATTATAAAAATAAATTACTTTGAAACACCCATGAAACAAAGACAGTGAAAGAGAGAGAAATTCTTACACAATGTGTTCAGGGGCTGTGATGCAACCTGGATTGACCATATCTAGACGCACAGCTGGATGAGACATAAGGGTGGACACTCTTGGGGCTGAGAGGTTTGGTGAGGTTGGGTGAGCAAACGCAGACCCTTTAAAGGAATACTGCGTGGTACCCATCGCATGGGTCCCAAATCTCCAGGTTCAAGGGCATCTTCCTACATCAAAAACATGCATGAGAAACCCAGAAGATGGTACACCGTGTGATGGGGAAAGGTTTCTAAAACGCACCTCATTTCTCATCTCCCTGTGCCCGGGTTCGCCATTCCAGCCTCTTTACTAGCAAGCTCCCTACTTGGAGCATCAGCACCTTTAACCTCCTGTTCCGTAGAGGTTGCAATTTGTCCTGAGGATAAACGGGAAGACGTGGAACCAACGAGAGACTAGCTCTTGGTGTTGGGACAGGCACAGGTCACTCTATTTTCCCATCAGAAAGAAGAATTAACCACAGGCTCAGCCTGACCCCCGGAACCAGAACAGGGCCTGAAGCCATTCTGCGATTTTGCGGCCAGCTCCCATAAAAACGAGTTGTAAAATGGAGGTTCAGGGCACTGCAATTCACAAACCTGCAGAGTTATAAATGAGAACTCTCGTCCACAAACATATTGAGGGAAGGCAAATAAGAGGATTTGAAATCAAGGCAGAATTGCAGGAAACAGATTTCAGGAGGTAGATACGAATCGCCTTTAAAGCACATGAAAAGCGGCAAAACGTTGACAATGATGCCCTTGGCCAAAAAGGGCGTATGCGTTTTTTCCTGAATATATTCAGGAAAAAACGCATACGCCCTTTTTGGCCAACCAAGCAACCTGGAAAGGCAAATCAGCGCTACAAAGAAGTCTCGCTTCCCATCGGTCAAAAGGGCCATGCTGAAAAAAGTGTCAAAACCAGAAATGCAGGACAGGCCATGGAGAAATGGGAGCCTTGCTACACTGATGGGCGGGATGTAAATTGCCAAGAGCCACTCTGGAGAAGTGTCCGGTGAGTCCTAAAACATCTGAAAAACACAGCTTAGAGAGCATAGGGCACTTCCACTCATGGGGGTATAAATTGGGAAAATTAAAAATCAGCAAGACACAAGCACCCCAAAGTTTAGGGCTGCTCTGTTGACCAGGACCTCCACTTCATTCCACCTTAAATATCCCAGGAAAGAGAAAAATGGATAAAGAAGTTGTGGTCCTTATGTACAATGGAATATCACTCAGCCAGGAAATCAATGTCGTAAGGTTAGTAGCAGCATGATGAGTGGATTTAGGTACGACGATTCTAAGTGAAATAAGTCACACAGAAAAGGACACTTCTCATAAGGTATCACTGATAGAGGGAATGTAAAAACCGTTACACTTGAACTGAATTACAAAACAGAACAGAGTCACACATGCAGAAAACACACTATGGCTGCTTAACGGGAAAGGTGAGGTGGGGTGATACATAAAACAAGGGTATCAAATTAGCTCAGATACCGTTCCATAAACCCAATATGTAATAGACAAGACCTACTCCTTGCTCAGAGAACTGGACTCAACACGCCCTATTCAACGCACAAGAATATATCTGACTAATAATAATCGTAAAACCTATGTATTGATATCTCTCTGTTAGTGTGTCAAGTGGGTGTAAAGCGGCATAAACACAGCAGTGAAAAGCAGCTAAACCCCATTATAAAAATAAATTACTTTGAAACAACCATGAAACAAAGACAGTGAAAGAGAGAGAAATTCTTACACAATGCGTTCAGGGGCTGTGATGCAACCTGGATTGACCATATCTAGACGCACAGCGGGATGAGACATAAGGGTGGACACTCTTGGGGCTGAAAGGTTTGGTGAGGTTGGGTGAGCAAACGCAGACCCTTTAAAGGAATACTGCGTGGTACCCATCGCATGGGTCCCAAACCTCCAGGTTCAAGGGCATCTTCCTACATCAAAAACATGCATGAGAAACCCAGAAGATGGTACACCGTGTGATGGGGAAAGGTTTCTAAAACGCACCTCATTTCTCATCTCCTTGTGCCCGGGTTCGCCATTCCAGCCGCTTTACTAGCAAGCTCCCTACTTGGAGCATCAGAACCTTTAACCTCCTGTTCCGTACAGGTTGCAATTTGTCCTGAGGATAAACGGGAAGACGTGGAACCAACGAGAGACTAGCTCTTGGTGTTGGGACAGGCACAGGTCACTCGATTTTCCCATCAGAAAGAAGAATTAACCACAGGCTCAGCCTGACCCCCGGAACCAGAACAGGGCCTGAAGCCATTCTGCGATTTTGCGGCCAGCTCCCATAAAAACGAGTTGTAAAATGGAGGTTCAGGGCACTGCAATTCACAAACCTGCAGAGTTATAAATGAGAACTGTCGTCCACAAATATATTGAGGGAAGGCAAAGAAGAGGATTTGAAATCAAGGCAGAATTGCAGGAAACAGATTTCAGGAGGTAGATACGAATCGCCTTTAAAGCACATGAAAAGCGGCAAAACGTTGACAATGATGCCCTTGGCCAAAAAGGGCGTATGCGTTTTTTCCTGAGTATATTCAGGAAAAAACGCATACGCCCTTTTTGGCCAACCAAGCAACCTGGAAAGGCAAATCAGCGCTACAAAGAAGTCTCGCTTCCCATCGGTCAAAAGGGCCATGCTGAAAAAAGTGTCAAAACCAGAAATGCAGGACAGGCCATGGAGAAATGGGAGCCTTGCTACACTGATGGGCGGGATGTAAATTGCCAAGAGCCACTCTGGAGAAGTGTCCGGTGAGTCCTGAAACATCTGAAAAACACAGCTTAGAGAGCATAGGGCACTTCCACTCATGGGGTTATAAATTGGGAAAATTAAAAATCAGCAAGACACAAGCACCCCAAAGTTTAGGGCTGCTCTGTTGACCAGGACCTCCACTTCATTCCACCTTAAATATCCCAGGAAAGAGAAAAATGGATAAAGAAGTTGTGGTCCTTATGTACAATGGAATATCACTCAGCCAGGAAATCAATGTCATAAGGTTAGTAGCAGCATGATGAGTGGATTTAGGTACGACGATTCTAAGTGAAATAAGTCACACAGAAAAGGACACTTCTCATAAGGTATCACTGATAGAGGGAATGTAAAAACCATTACACTTGAACTGAATTACAAAACAGAACAGAGTCACACATGCAGAAAACACACTATGGCTGCTTAACGGGAAAGGTGAGGTGGGGTGATACATAAAACAAGGGTATCAAATTAGCCCAGATACCGTTCCATAAACCCAATATGTAATAGACAAGACCTACTCCTTGCTCAGAGAACTGGACTCAACACGCCCTATTCACCGCACAACAATATATCTGACTAATGATAATCGTAAAACCTATGTATTGATATCTCTCTGTTAGTGTGTCAAGTGGGTGTAAAGTGGCATAAACACAGCAGTGAAAAGCAGCTAAACCCCATTATAAAAATAAATTACTTTGAAACACCCATGAAACAAAGACAGTGAAAGAGAGAGAAATTCTTACACAATGCGTTCAGGGGCTGTGATGCAACCTGGATTGACCATATCTAGACGCACAGCTGGATGAGACATAAGGGTGGACACTCTTGGGGCTGAGAGGTTTGGTGAGGTTGGGTGAGCAAACGCAGACCCTTTAAAGGAATACTGCGTGGTACCCATCGCATGGGTCCCAAATCTCCAGGTTCAAGGGCATCTTCCTACATCAAAAACATGCATGAGAAACCCAGAAGATGGTACACCGTGTGATGGGGAAAGGTTTCTAAAACGCACCTCATTTCTCATCTCCTTGTGCCCGGGTTCGCCATTCCAGCCGCTTTACTAGCAAGCTCCCTACTTGGAGCATCAGCACCTTTAACCTCCTGTTCCGTACAGGTTGCAATTTGTCCTGAGGATAAACGGGAAGACGTGGAACCAACGAGAGACTAGCTCTTGGTGTTGGGACAGGCACAGGTCACTCTATTTTCCCATCAGAAAGAAGAATTAACCACAGGCTCAGCCTGACCGCCGGAACCAGAACAGGGCCTGAAGCCATTCTGCGATTTTGCGGCCAGCTCCCATAAAAACGAGTTGTAAAATGGAGGTTCAGGGCACTGCAATTCACAAACCTGCAAAGTTATAAATGAGAACTCTCGTCCACAAATATATTGAGGGAAGGCAAAGAAGAGGATTTGAAATCAAGGCAGAATTGCAGGAAACAGATTTCAGGAGGTAGATACGAATCGCCTTTAAAGCACATGAAAAGCGGCAAAACGTTGACAATGATGCCCTTGGCCAAAAAGGGCGTATGCGTTTTTTCCTGAATATATTCAGGAAAAAACGCATACGCCCTTTTTGGCCAACCAAGCAACCTGGAAAGGCAAATCAGCGCTACAAAGAAGTCTCGCTTCCCATCGGTCAAAAGAGCCATGCTGAAAAAAGTGTCAAAACCAGAAATGCAGGACAGGCCATGGAGAAATGGGAGCCTTGCTACACTGATGGGCGGGATGTAAATTGCCAAGAGCCACTCTGGAGAAGTGTCCGGTGAGTCCTGAAACATCTGAAAAACACAGCTTAGAGAGCATAGGGCACCTCCACTCATGGGGGTATAAATTGGGAAAATTAAAAATCAGCAAGACACAAGCACCCCAAAGTTTAGGGCTGCTCTGTTGACCAGGACCTCCACTTCATTCCACCTTAAATATCCCAGGAAAGAGAAAAATGGATAAAGAAGTTGTGGTCCTTATGTACAATGGAATATCACTCAGCCAGGAAATCAATGTCGTAAGGTTAGTAGCAGCATGATGAGTGGATTTAGGTACGACGATTCTAAGTGAAATAAGTCACACAGAAAAGGACACTTCTCATAAGGTATCACTGATAGAGGGAATGTAAAAACCATTACACTTGAACTGAATTACAAAACAGAACAGAGTCACACATGCAGAAAACACACTATGGCTGCTTAACGGGAAAGGTGAGGTGGGGTGATACATAAAACAAGGGTATCAAATTAGCTCAGATACCGTTCCATAAACCCAATATGTAATAGACAAGACCTACTCCTTGCTCAGAGAACTGGACTCAACACGCCCTATTCACCGCACAACAATATATCTGACTAATAATAATCGTAAAACCTATGTATTGATATCTCTCTGTTAGTGTGTCAAGTGGGTGTAAAGCGGCATAAACACAGCAGTGAAAAGCAGCTAAACCCCATTATAAAAATAAATTACTTTGAAACACCCATGAAACAAAGACAGTGAAAGAGAGAGAAATTCTTACACAATGCGTTCAGGGGCTGTGATGCAACCTGGATGGACCATATCTAGACGCACAGCTGGATGAGACATAAGGGTGGACACTCTTGGGGCTGAGAGGTTTGGTGAGGTTGGGTGAGCAAACGCAGACCCTTTAAAGGAATACTGCGTGGTACCCATCGCATGGGTCCCAAATCTCCAGGTTCAAGGGCATCTTCCTACATCAAAAACATGCATGAGAAACCCAGAAGATGGTACACCGTGTGATGGGGAAAGGTTTCTAAAACGCACCTCATTTCTCATCTCCTTGTGCCCGGGTTCGCCATTCCAGCCTCTTTACTAGCAAGCTCCCTACTTGGAGCATCAGCACCTTTAACCTCCTGTTCCATACAGGTTGCAATTTGTCCTGAGGATAAACGGGAAGACGTGGAACCAACGAGAGACTAGCTCTTGGTGTTGGGACAGGCACAGGTCACTCTATTTTCCCATCAGAAAGAAGAATTAACCACAGGCTCAGCCTGCGCCCCAGAACCAGAACAGGGCCTGAAGCCATTCTGCGATTTTGCGGCCAGCTCCCATAAAAACGAGTTGTAAAATGGAGGTTCAGGGCACTGCAATTCACAAACCTGCAGAGTTATAAATGAGAACTCTCGTCCACAAATATATTGAGGGAAGGCAAAGAAGAGGATTTGAAATCAAGGCAGAATTGCAGGAAACAGATTTCAGGAGGTAGATACGAATCGCCTTTAAAGCACATGAAAAGCGGCAAAACGTTGACAATGATGCCCTTGGCCAAAAAGGGCGTATGCGTTTTTTCCTGAATATATTCAGGAAAAAACGCATACGCCCTTTTTGGCCAACCAAGCAACCTGGAAAGGCAAATCAGCGCTACAAAGAAGTCTCGCTTCCCATCGGTCAAAAGGGCCATGCTGAAAAAAGTGTCAAAACCAGAAATGCAGGACAGGCCATGGAGAAATGGGAGCCTTGCTACACTGATGGGCGGGATGTAAATTGCCAAGAGCCACTCTGGAGAAGTGTCCGGTGAGTCCTGAAACATCTGAAAAACACAGCTTAGAGAGCATAGGGCACTTCCACTCATGGGGGTATAAATTGGGAAAATGAAAAATCAGCAAGACACAAGCACCCCAACGTTTAGGGCTGCTCTGTTGACCAGGACCTCCACTTCATTCCACCTTAAATATCCCAGGAAAGAGAAAAATGGATAAAGAAGTTGTGGTCTTTATGTACAATGGAATATCACTCAGCCAGGAAATCAATGTCGTAAGGTTAGTAGCAGCATGATGAGTGGATTTAGGTATGACGATTCTAAGTGAAATAAGTCACACAGAAAAGGACACTTCTCATAAGGTATCACTGATAGAGGGAATGTAAAAACCGTTACACTTGAACTGAATTACAAAACAGAACAGAGTCACACATGCAGAAAACACACTATGGCTGCTTAACGGGAAAGGTGAGGTGGGGTGATACATAAAACAAGGGTATCAAATTAGCTCAGATACCGTTCCATAAACCCAATATGTAATAGACAAGACCTACTCCTTGCTCAGAGAACTGGACTCAACACGCCCTATTCACCGCACAACAATATATCTGACTAATGATAATCGTAAAACCTATGTATTGATATCTCTCTGTTAGTGTGTCAAGTGGGTGTAAAGCGGCATAAACACAGCAGTGAAAAGCAGCTAAACCCCATTATAAAAATAAATTACTTTGAAACACCCATGAAACAAAGACAGTGAAAGAGAGAGAAATTCTTACACAATGTGTTCAGGGGCTGTGATGCAACCTGGATTGACCATATCTAGACGCACAGCTGGATGAGACATAAGGGTGGACACTCTTGGGGCTGAGAGGTTTGGTGAGGTTGGGTGAGCAAACGCAGACCCTTTAAAGGAATACTGCGTGGTACCCATCGCATGGGTCCCAAATCTCCAGGTTCAAGGGCATCTTCCTACATCAAAAACATGCATGAGAAACCCAGAAGATGGTACACCGTGTGATGGGGAAAGGTTTCTAAAACGCACCTCATTTCTCATCTCCCTGTGCCCGGGTTCGCCATTCCAGCCTCTTTACTAGCAAGCTCCCTACTTGGAGCATCAGCACCTTTAACCTCCTGTTCCGTAGAGGTTGCAATTTGTCCTGAGGATAAACGGGAAGACGTGGAACCAACGAGAGACTAGCTCTTGGTGTTGGGACAGGCACAGGTCACTCTATTTTCCCATCAGAAAGAAGAATTAACCACAGGCTCAGCCTGACCCCCGGAACCAGAACAGGGCCTGAAGCCATTCTGCGATTTTGCGGCCAGCTCCCATAAAAACGAGTTGTAAAATGGAGGTTCAGGGCACTGCAATTCACAAACCTGCAGAGTTATAAATGAGAACTCTCGTCCACAAACATATTGAGGGAAGGCAAATAAGAGGATTTGAAATCAAGGCAGAATTGCAGGAAACAGATTTCAGGAGGTAGATACGAATCGCCTTTAAAGCACATGAAAAGCGGCAAAACGTTGACAATGATGCCCTTGGCCAAAAAGGGCGTATGCGTTTTTTCCTGAATATATTCAGGAAAAAACGCATACGCCCTTTTTGGCCAACCAAGCAACCTGGAAAGGCAAATCAGCGCTACAAAGAAGTCTCGCTTCCCATCGGTCAAAAGGGCCATGCTGAAAAAAGTGTCAAAACCAGAAATGCAGGACAGGCCATGGAGAAATGGGAGCCTTGCTACACTGATGGGCGGGATGTAAATTGCCAAGAGCCACTCTGGAGAAGTGTCCGGTGAGTCCTAAAACATCTGAAAAACACAGCTTAGAGAGCATAGGGCACTTCCACTCATGGGGGTATAAATTGGGAAAATTAAAAATCAGCAAGACACAAGCACCCCAAAGTTTAGGGCTGCTCTGTTGACCAGGACCTCCACTTCATTCCACCTTAAATATCCCAGGAAAGAGAAAAATGGATAAAGAAGTTGTGGTCCTTATGTACAATGGAATATCACTCAGCCAGGAAATCAATGTCGTAAGGTTAGTAGCAGCATGATGAGTGGATTTAGGTACGACGATTCTAAGTGAAATAAGTCACACAGAAAAGGACACTTCTCATAAGGTATCACTGATAGAGGGAATGTAAAAACCGTTACACTTGAACTGAATTACAAAACAGAACAGAGTCACACATGCAGAAAACACACTATGGCTGCTTAACGGGAAAGGTGAGGTGGGGTGATACATAAAACAAGGGTATCAAATTAGCTCAGATACCGTTCCATAAACCCAATATGTAATAGACAAGACCTACTCCTTGCTCAGAGAACTGGACTCAACACGCCCTATTCAACGCACAAGAATATATCTGACTAATAATAATCGTAAAACCTATGTATTGATATCTCTCTGTTAGTGTGTCAAGTGGGTGTAAAGCGGCATAAACACAGCAGTGAAAAGCAGCTAAACCCCATTATAAAAATAAATTACTTTGAAACAACCATGAAACAAAGACAGTGAAAGAGAGAGAAATTCTTACACAATGCGTTCAGGGGCTGTGATGCAACCTGGATTGACCATATCTAGACGCACAGCGGGATGAGACATAAGGGTGGACACTCTTGGGGCTGAAAGGTTTGGTGAGGTTGGGTGAGCAAACGCAGACCCTTTAAAGGAATACTGCGTGGTACCCATCGCATGGGTCCCAAACCTCCAGGTTCAAGGGCATCTTCCTACATCAAAAACATGCATGAGAAACCCAGAAGATGGTACACCGTGTGATGGGGAAAGGTTTCTAAAACGCACCTCATTTCTCATCTCCTTGTGCCCGGGTTCGCCATTCCAGCCGCTTTACTAGCAAGCTCCCTACTTGGAGCATCAGAACCTTTAACCTCCTGTTCCGTACAGGTTGCAATTTGTCCTGAGGATAAACGGGAAGACGTGGAACCAACGAGAGACTAGCTCTTGGTGTTGGGACAGGCACAGGTCACTCGATTTTCCCATCAGAAAGAAGAATTAACCACAGGCTCAGCCTGACCCCCGGAACCAGAACAGGGCCTGAAGCCATTCTGCGATTTTGCGGCCAGCTCCCATAAAAACGAGTTGTAAAATGGAGGTTCAGGGCACTGCAATTCACAAACCTGCAGAGTTATAAATGAGAACTGTCGTCCACAAATATATTGAGGGAAGGCAAAGAAGAGGATTTGAAATCAAGGCAGAATTGCAGGAAACAGATTTCAGGAGGTAGATACGAATCGCCTTTAAAGCACATGAAAAGCGGCAAAACGTTGACAATGATGCCCTTGGCCAAAAAGGGCGTATGCGTTTTTTCCTGAGTATATTCAGGAAAAAACGCATACGCCCTTTTTGGCCAACCAAGCAACCTGGAAAGGCAAATCAGCGCTACAAAGAAGTCTCGCTTCCCATCGGTCAAAAGGGCCATGCTGAAAAAAGTGTCAAAACCAGAAATGCAGGACAGGCCATGGAGAAATGGGAGCCTTGCTACACTGATGGGCGGGATGTAAATTGCCAAGAGCCACTCTGGAGAAGTGTCCGGTGAGTCCTGAAACATCTGAAAAACACAGCTTAGAGAGCATAGGGCACTTCCACTCATGGGGTTATAAATTGGGAAAATTAAAAATCAGCAAGACACAAGCACCCCAAAGTTTAGGGCTGCTCTGTTGACCAGGACCTCCACTTCATTCCACCTTAAATATCCCAGGAAAGAGAAAAATGGATAAAGAAGTTGTGGTCCTTATGTACAATGGAATATCACTCAGCCAGGAAATCAATGTCATAAGGTTAGTAGCAGCATGATGAGTGGATTTAGGTACGACGATTCTAAGTGAAATAAGTCACACAGAAAAGGACACTTCTCATAAGGTATCACTGATAGAGGGAATGTAAAAACCATTACACTTGAACTGAATTACAAAACAGAACAGAGTCACACATGCAGAAAACACACTATGGCTGCTTAACGGGAAAGGTGAGGTGGGGTGATACATAAAACAAGGGTATCAAATTAGCTCAGATACCGTTCCATAAACCCAATATGTAATAGACAAGACCTACTCCTTGCTCAGAGAACTGGACTCAACACGCCCTATTCACCGCACAACAATATATCTGACTAATGATAATCGTAAAACCTATGTATTGATATCTCTCTGTTAGTGTGTCAAGTGGGTGTAAAGTGGCATAAACACAGCAGTGAAAAGCAGCTAAACCCCATTATAAAAATAAATTACTTTGAAACACCCATGAAACAAAGACAGTGAAAGAGAGAGAAATTCTTACACAATGCGTTCAGGGGCTGTGATGCAACCTGGATTGACCATATCTAGACGCACAGCTGGATGAGACATAAGGGTGGACACTCTTGGGGCTGAGAGGTTTGGTGAGGTTGGGTGAGCAAACGCAGACCCTTTAAAGGAATACTGCGTGGTACCCATCGCATGGGTCCCAAATCTCCAGGTTCAAGGGCATCTTCCTACATCAAAAACATGCATGAGAAACCCAGAAGATGGTACACCGTGTGATGGGGAAAGGTTTCTAAAACGCACCTCATTTCTCATCTCCTTGTGCCCGGGTTCGCCATTCCAGCCGCTTTACTAGCAAGCTCCCTACTTGGAGCATCAGCACCTTTAACCTCCTGTTCCGTACAGGTTGCAATTTGTCCTGAGGATAAACGGGAAGACGTGGAACCAACGAGAGACTAGCTCTTGGTGTTGGGACAGGCACAGGTCACTCTATTTTCCCATCAGAAAGAAGAATTAACCACAGGCTCAGCCTGACCGCCGGAACCAGAACAGGGCCTGAAGCCATTCTGCGATTTTGCGGCCAGCTCCCATAAAAACGAGTTGTAAAATGGAGGTTCAGGGCACTGCAATTCACAAACCTGCAAAGTTATAAATGAGAACTCTCGTCCACAAATATATTGAGGGAAGGCAAAGAAGAGGATTTGAAATCAAGGCAGAATTGCAGGAAACAGATTTCAGGAGGTAGATACGAATCGCCTTTAAAGCACATGAAAAGCGGCAAAACGTTGACAATGATGCCCTTGGCCAAAAAGGGCGTATGCGTTTTTTCCTGAATATATTCAGGAAAAAACGCATACGCCCTTTTTGGCCAACCAAGCAACCTGGAAAGGCAAATCAGCGCTACAAAGAAGTCTCGCTTCCCATCGGTCAAAAGAGCCATGCTGAAAAAAGTGTCAAAACCAGAAATGCAGGACAGGCCATGGAGAAATGGGAGCCTTGCTACACTGATGGGCGGGATGTAAATTGCCAAGAGCCACTCTGGAGAAGTGTCCGGTGAGTCCTGAAACATCTGAAAAACACAGCTTAGAGAGCATAGGGCACCTCCACTCATGGGGGTATAAATTGGGAAAATTAAAAATCAGCAAGACACAAGCACCCCAAAGTTTAGGGCTGCTCTGTTGACCAGGACCTCCACTTCATTCCACCTTAAATATCCCAGGAAAGAGAAAAATGGATAAAGAAGTTGTGGTCCTTATGTACAATGGAATATCACTCAGCCAGGAAATCAATGTCGTAAGGTTAGTAGCAGCATGATGAGTGGATTTAGGTACGACGATTCTAAGTGAAATAAGTCACACAGAAAAGGACACTTCTCATAAGGTATCACTGATAGAGGGAATGTAAAAACCATTACACTTGAACTGAATTACAAAACAGAACAGAGTCACACATGCAGAAAACACACTATGGCTGCTTAACGGGAAAGGTGAGGTGGGGTGATACATAAAACAAGGGTATCAAATTAGCTCAGATACCGTTCCATAAACCCAATATGTAATAGACAAGACCTACTCCTTGCTCAGAGAACTGGACTCAACACGCCCTATTCACCGCACAACAATATATCTGACTAATAATAATCGTAAAACCTATGTATTGATATCTCTCTGTTAGTGTGTCAAGTGGGTGTAAAGCGGCATAAACACAGCAGTGAAAAGCAGCTAAACCCCATTATAAAAATAAATTACTTTGAAACACCCATGAAACAAAGACAGTGAAAGAGAGAGAAATTCTTACACAATGCGTTCAGGGGCTGTGATGCAACCTGGATTGACCATATCTAGACGCACAGCTGGATGAGACATAAGGGTGGACACTCTTGGGGCTGAGAGGTTTGGTGAGGTTGGGTGAGCAAACGCAGACCCTTTAAAGGAATACTGCGTGGTACCCATCGCATGGGTCCCAAATCTCCAGGTTCAAGGGCATCTTCCTACATCAAAAACATGCATGAGAAACCCAGAAGATGGTACACCGTGTGATGGGGAAAGGTTTCTAAAACGCACCTCATTTCTCATCTCCTTGTGCCCGGGTTCGCCATTCCAGCCGCTTTACTAGCAAGCTCCCTACTTGGAGCATCAGCACCTTTAACCTCCTGTTCCATACAGGTTGCAATTTGTCCTGAGGATAAACGGGAAGACGTGGAACCAACGAGAGACTAGCTCTTGGTGTTGGGACAGGCACAGGTCACTCTATTTTCCCATCAGAAAGAAGAATTAACCACAGGCTCAGCCTGCGCCCCAGAACCAGAACAGGGCCTGAAGCCATTCTGCGATTTTGCGGCCATCTCCCATAAAAACGAGTTGTAAAATGGAGGTTCAGGGCACTGCAATTCACAAACCTGCAGAGTTATAAATGAGAACTCTCGTCCACAAATATATTGAGGGAAGGCAAAGAAGAGGATTTGAAATCAAGGCAGAATTGCAGGAAACAGATTTCAGGAGGTAGATACGAATCGCCTTTAAAGCACATGAAAAGCGGCAAAACGTTGACAATGATGCCCTTGGCCAAAAAGGGCGTATGCGTTTTTTCCTGAATATATTCAGGAAAAAACGCATACGCCCTTTTTGGCCAACCAAGCAACCTGGAAAGGCAAATCAGCGCTACAAAGAAGTCTCGCTTCCCATCGGTCAAAAGGGCCATGCTGAAAAAAGTGTCAAAACCAGAAATGCAGGACAGGCCATGGAGAAATGGGAGCCTTGCTACACTGATGGGCGGGATGTAAATTGCCAAGAGCCACTCTGGAGAAGTGTCCGGTGAGTCCTGAAACATCTGAAAAACACAGCTTAGAGAGCATAGGGCACTTCCACTCATGGGGGTATAAATTGGGAAAATTAAAAATCAGCAAGACACAAGCACCCCAACGTTTAGGGCTGCTCTGTTGACCAGGACCTCCACTTCATTCCACCTTAAATATCCCAGGAAAGAGAAAAATGGATAAAGAAGTTGTGGTCTTTATGTACAATGGAATATCACTCAGCCAGGAAATCAATGTCGTAAGGTTAGTAGCAGCATGATGAGTGGATTTAGGTATGACGATTCTAAGTGAAATAAGTCACACAGAAAAGGACACTTCTCATAAGGTATCACTGATAGAGGGAATGTAAAAACCGTTACACTTGAACTGAATTACAAAACAGAACAGAGTCACACATGCAGAAAACACACTATGGCTGCTTAACGGGAAAGGTGAGGTGGGGTGATACATAAAACAAGGGTATCAAATTAGCTCAGATACCGTTCCATAAACCCAATATGTAATAGACAAGACCTACTCCTTGCTCAGAGAACTGGACTCAACACGCCCTATTCACCGCACAACAATATATCTGACTAATGATAATCGTAAAACCTATGTATTGATATCTCTCTGTTAGTGTGTCAAGTGGGTGTAAAGCGGCATAAACACAGCAGTGAAAAGCAGCTAAACCCCATTATAAAAATAAATTACTTTGAAACACCCATGAAACAAAGACAGTGAAAGAGAGAGAAATTCTTACACAATGTGTTCAGGGGCTGTGATGCAACCTGGATTGACCATATCTAGACGCACAGCTGGATGAGACATAAGGGTGGACACTCTTGGGGCTGAGAGGTTTGGTGAGGTTGGGTGAGCAAACGCAGACCCTTTAAAGGAATACTGCGTGGTCCCCATCGCATGGGTCCCAAATCTCCAGGTTCAAGGGCATCTTCCTACATCAAAAACATGCATGAGAAACCCAGAAGATGGTACACCGTGTGATGGGGAAAGGTTTCTAAAACGCACCTCATTTCTCATCTCCCTGTGCCCGGGTTCGCCATTCCAGCCTCTTTACTAGCAAGCTCCCTACTTGGAGCATCAGCACCTTTAACCTCCTGTTCCATACAGGTTGCAATTTGTCCTGAGGATAAACGGGAAGATGTGGAACCAACGAGAGACTAGCTCTTGGTGTTGGGACAGGCACAGGTCACTCTATTTTCCCATCAGAAAGAAGAATTAACCACAGGCTCAGCCTGCGCCCCAGAACCAGAACAGGGCCAGAAGCCATTCTGCGATTTTGCGGCCAGCTCCCATAAAAACGAGTTGTAAAATGGAGGTTCAGGGCACTGCAATTCACAAACCTGCAGAGTTATAAATGATAACTCTCGTCCAACAATATATTGAGGGAAGGCAAAGAAGAGGATTTGAAATCAAGGCAGAATTGCAGGAAACAGATTTCAGGAGGTAGATACGAATCGCCTTTAAAGCACATGAAAAGCGGCAAAACGTTGACAATGATGCCCTTGGCCAAAAAGGGCGTATGCGTTTTTTCCTGAATATATTCAGGAAAAAACGCATACGCCCTTTTTGGCCAACCAAGCAACCTGGAAAGGCAAATCAGCGCTACAAAGAAGTCTCGCTTCCCATCGGTCAAAAGGGCCATGCTGAAAAAAGTGTCAAAACCAGAAATGCAGGACAGGCCATGGAGAAATGGGAGCCTTGCTACACTGATGGGCGGGATGTAAATTGCCAAGAGCCACTCTGGAGAAGTGTCCAGTGAGTCCTGAAACATCTGAAAAACACAGCTTAGAGAGCATAGGGCACTTCCACTCATGGGGGTATAAATTGGGAAAATTAAAAATCAGCAAGACACAAGCACCCCAACGTTTAGGGCTGCTCTGTTGACCAGGACCTCCACTTCATTCCACCTTAAATATCCCAGGAAAGAGAAAAATGGATAAAGAAGTTGTGGTCTTTATGTACAATGGAATATCACTCAGCCAGGAAATCAATGTCGTAAGGTTAGTAGCAGCATGATGAGTGGATTTAGGTATGACGATTCTAAGTGAAATAAGTCACACAGAAAAGGACACTTCTCATAAGGTATCACTGATAGAGGGAATGTAAAAACCGTTACACTTGAACTGAATTACAAAACAGAACAGAGTCACACATGCAGAAAACACACTATGGCTGCTTAACGGGAAAGGTGAGGTGGGGTGATACATAAAACAAGGGTATCAAATTAGCTCAGATACCGTTCCATAAACCCAATATGTAATAGACAAGACCTACTCCTTGCTCAGAGAACTGGACTCAACACGCCCTATTCACCGCACAACAATATATCTGACTAATAATAATCGTAAAACCTATGTATTGATATCTCTCTGTTAGTGTGTCAAGTGGGTGTAAAGCGGCATAAACACAGCAGTGAAAAGCAGCTAAACCCCATTATAAAAATAAATTACTTTGAAACACCCATGAAACAAAGACAGTGAAAGAGAGAGAAATTCTTACACAATGCGTTCAGGGGCTGTGATGCAACCTGGATTGACCATATCTAGACGCACAGCTGGATGAGACATAAGGGTGGACACTCTTGGGGCTGAGAGGTTTGGTGAGGTTGGGTGAGCAAACGCAGACCCTTTAAAGGAATACTGCGTGGTACCCATCGCATGGGTCCCAAATCTCCAGGTTCAAGGGCATCTTCCTACATCAAAAACATGCATGAGAAACCCAGAAGATGGTACACCGTGTGATGGGGAAAGGTTTCTAAAACGCACCTCATTTCTCATCTCCTTGTGCCCGGGTTCGCCATTCCAGCCGCTTTACTAGCAAGCTCCCTACTTGGAGCATCAGCACCTTTAACCTCCTGTTCCGTACAGGTTGCAATTTGTCCTGAGGATAAACGGGAAGACGTGGAACCAACGAGAGACTAGCTCTTGGTGTTGGGACAGGCACAGGTCACTCTATTTTCCCATCAGAAAGAAGAATTAACCACAGGCTCAGCCTGACCCCCGGAACCAGAACAGGGCCTGAAGCCATTCTGCGATTTTGCGGCCAGCTCCCATAAAAACGAGTTGTAAAATGGAGGTTCAGGGCACTGCAATTCACAAACCTGCAGAGTTATAAATGAGAACTCTCGTCCACAAATATATTGAGGGAAGGCAAAGAAGAGGATTTGAAATCAAGGCAGAATTGCAGGAAACAGATTTCAGGAGGTAGATACGAATCGCCTTTAAAGCACATGAAAAGCGGCAAAACGTTGACAATGATGCCCTTGGCCAAAAAGGGCGTATGCGTTTTTTCCTGAATATATTCAGGAAAAAACGCATACGCCCTTTTTGGCCAACCAAGCAACCTGGAAAGGCAAATCAGCGCTACAGAGAAGTCTCGCTTCCCATCGGTCAAAAGGGCCATGCTGAAAAAAGTGTCAAAACCAGAAATGCAGGACAGGCCATGGAGAAATGGGAGCCTTGCTACACTGATGGGCGGGATGTAAATTGCCAAGAGCCACTCTGGAGAAGTGTCCGGTGAGTCCTGAAACATCTGAAAAACACAGCTTAGAGAGCATAGGGCACTTCCACTCATGGGGGTATAAATTGGGAAAATTAAAAATCAGCAAGACACAAGCACCCCAACGTTTAGGGCTGCTCTGTTGACCAGGACCTCCACTTCATTCCACCTTAAATATCCCAGGAAAGAGAAAAATGGATAAAGAAGTTGTGGTCTTTATGTACAATGGAATATCACTCAGCCAGGAAATCAATGTCGTAAGGTTAGTAGCAGCATGATGAGTGGATTTAGGTATGACGATTCTAAGTGAAATAAGTCACACAGAAAAGGACACTTCTCATAAGGTATCACTGATAGAGGGAATGTAAAAACCGTTACACTTGAACTGAATTACAAAACAGAACAGAGTCACACATGCAGAAAACACACTATGGCTGCTTAACGGGAAAGGTGAGGTGGGGTGATACATAAAACAAGGGTATCAAATTAGCTCAGATACCGTTCCATAAACCCAATATGTAATAGACAAGACCTACTCCTTGCTCAGAGAACTGGACTCAACACGCCCTATTCACCGCACAACAATATATCTGACTAATAATAATCGTAAAACCTATGTATTGATATCTCTCTGTTAGTGTGTCAAGTGGGTGTAAAGCGGCATAAACACAGCAGCGAAAAGCAGCTAAACCCCATTATAAAAATAAATTACTTTGAAACCACCATGAAACAAAGACAGTGAAAGAGAGAGAAATTCTTACACAATGCGTTCAGGGGCTGTGATGCAACCTGGATTGACCATATCTAGACGCACAGCTGGATGAGACATAAGGGTGGACACTCTTGGGGCTGAGAGGTTTGGTGAGGTTGGGTGAGCAAACGCAGACCCTTTAAAGGAATACTGCGTGGTACCCATCGCATGGGTCCCAAATCTCCAGGTTCAAGGGCATCTTCCTACATCAAAAACATGCATGAGAAACCCAGAAGATGGTACACCGTGTGATGGGGAAAGGTTTCTAAAACGCACCTCATTTCTCATCTCCTTGTGCCCGGGTTCGCCTTTCCAGCCGCTTTACTAGCAAGCTCCCTACTTGGGGCATCAGCACCTTTAACCTCCTGTTCCGTACAGGTTGCAATTTGTCCTGAGAATAAACGGGAAGACGTGGAACCAACGAGAGACTAGCTCTTGGTGTTGGGACAGGCACAGGTCACTCTATTTTCCCATCAGAAAGAAGAATTAACCACAGGCTCAGCCTGACCCCCGGAACCAGAACAGGGCCTGAAGCCATTCTGCGATTTTGCGGCCAGCTCCCATAAAAACGAGTTGTAAAATGGAGGTTCAGGGCACTGCAATTCACAAACCTGCAGAGTTATAAATGATAACTCTCGTCCACAAATATATTGAGGGAAGGCAAAGAAGAGGATTTGAAATCAAGGCAGAATTGCACGAAACAGATTTCAGGAGGTAGATACGAATCGCCTTTAAAGCACATGAAAAGCGGCAAAACGTTGACAATGATGCCCTTGGCCAAAAAGGGCGTATGCGTTTTTTCCTGAATATATTCAGGAAAAAACGCATACGCCCTTTTTGGCCAACCAAGCAACCTGGAAAGGCAAATCAGCGCTACAAAGAAGTCTCGCTTCCCATCGGTCAAAAGGGCCATGCTGAAAAAAGTGTCAAAACCAGAAATGCAGGACAGGCCATGGAGAAATGGGAGCCTTGCTACACTGATGGGCGGGATGTAAATTGCCAAGAGCCACTCTGGAGAAGTGTCCGGTGAGTCCTGAAACATCTGAAAAACACAGCTTAGAGAGCATAGGGCACTTCCACTCATGGGGGTATAAATTGGGAAAATTAAAAATCAGCAAGACACAAGCACCCCAAAGTTTAGGGCTGCTCTGTTGACCAGGACCTCCACTTCATTCCACCTTAAATATCCCAGGAAAGAGAAAAATGGATAAAGAAGTTGTGGTCCTTATGTACAATGGAATATCACTCAGCCAGGAAATCAATGTCGGAAGGTTAGTAGCAGCATGATGAGTGGATTTAGGTATGACGATTCTAAGTGAAATAAGTCACACAGAAAAGGACACTTCTCATAAGGTATCACTGATAGAGGGAATGTAAAAACCGTTACACTTGAACTGAATTACAAAACAGAACAGAGTCACACATGCAGAAAACACACTATGGCTGCTTAACGGGAAAGGTGAGGTGGGGTGATACATAAAACAAGGGTATCAAATTAGCTCAGATACCGTTCCATAAACCCAATATGTAATAGACAAGACCTACTCCTTGCTCAGAGAACTGGACTCAACACGCCCTATTCACCGCACAACAATATATCTGACTAATAATAATCGTAAAACCTATGTATTGATATCTCTCTGTTAGTGTGTCAAGTGGGTGTAAAGCGGCATAAACACAGCAGTGAAAAGCAGCTAAACCCCATTATAAAAATAAATTACTTTGAAACACCCATGAAACAAAGACAGTGAAAGAGAGAGAAATTCTTACACAATGCGTTCAGGGGCTGTGATGCAACCTGGATTGACCATATCTAGACGCACAGCTGGATGAGACATAAGGGTGGACACTCTTGGGGCTGAGAGGTTTGGTGAGGTTGGGTGAGCAAACGCAGACCCTTTAAAGGAATACTGCGTGGTACCCATCGCATGGGTCCCAAATCTCCAGGTTCAAGGGCATCTTCCTACATCAAAAACATGCATGAGAAACCCAGAAGATGGTACACCGTGTGATGGGGAAAGGTTTCTAAAACGCACCTCATTTCTCATCTCCTTGTGCCCGGGTTCGCCATTCCAGCCGCTTTACTAGCAAGCTCCCTACTTGGAGCATCAGCACCTTTAACCTCCTGTTCCGTACAGGTTGCAATTTGTCCTGAGGATAAACGGGAAGACGTGGAACCAACGAGAGACTAGCTCTTGGTGTTGGGACAGGCACAGGTCACTCTATTTTCCCATCAGAAAGAAGAATTAACCACAGGCTCAGCCTGACCCCCGGAACCAGAACAGGGCCTGAAGCCATTCTGCGATTTTGCGGCCAGCTCCCATAAAAACGAGTTGTAAAATGGAGGTTCAGGGCACTGCAATTCACAAACCTGCAGAGTTATAAATGAGAACTCTCGTCCACAAATATATTGAGGGAAGGCAAAGAAGAGGATTTGAAATCAAGGCAGAATTGCAGGAAACAGATTTCAGGAGGTAGATACGAATCGCCTTTAAAGCACATGAAAAGCGGCAAAACGTTGACAATGATGCCCTTGGCCAAAAAGGGCGTATGCGTTTTTTCCTGAATATATTCAGGAAAAAACGCATACGCCCTTTTTGGCCAACCAAGCAACCTGGAAAGGCAAATCAGCGCTACAAAGAAGTCTCGCTTCCCATCGGTCAAAAGGGCCATGCTGAAAAAAGTGTCAAAACCAGAAATGCAGGACAGGCCATGGAGAAATGGGAGCCTTGCTACACTGATGGGCGGGATGTAAATTGCCAAGAGCCACTCTGGAGAAGTGTCCGGTGAGTCCTGAAACATCTGAAAAACACAGCTTAGAGAGCATAGGGCACTTCCACTCATGGGGGTATAAATTGGGAAAATTAAAAATCAGCAAGACACAAGCACCCCAAAGTTTAGGGCTGCTCTGTTGACCAGGACCTCCACTTCATTCCACCTTAAATATCCCAGGAAAGAGAAAAATGGATAAAGAAGTTGTGGTCTTTATGTACAATGGAATATCACTCAGCCAGGAAATCAATGTCGTAAGGTTAGTAGCAGCATGATGAGTGGATTTAGGTACGACGATTCTAAGTGAAATAAGTCACACAGAAAAGGACACTTCTCATAAGGTATCACTGATAGAGGGAATGTAAAAACCGTTACACTTGAACTGAATTACAAAACAGAACAGAGTCACACATGCAGAAAACACACTATGGCTGCTTAACGGGAAAGGTGAGGTGGGGTGATACATAAAACAAGGGTATCAAATTAGCTCAGATACCGTTCCATAAACCCAATATGTAATAGACAAGACCTACTCCTTGCTCAGAGAACTGGACTCAACACGCCCTATTCACCGCACAACAATATATCTGACTAATAATAATCGTAAAACCTATGTATTGATATCTCTCTGTTAGTGTGTCAAGTGGGTGTAAAGCGGCATAAACACAGCAGTGAAAAGCAGCTAAACCCCATTATAAAAATAAATTACTTTGAAACAACCATGAAACAAAGACAGTGAAAGAGAGAGAAATTCTTACACAATGCGTTCAGGGGCTGTGATGCAACCTGGATTGACCATATCTAGACGCACAGCTGGATGAGACATAAGGGTGGACACTCTTGGGGCTGAGAGGTTTGGTGAGGTTGGGTGAGCAAACGCAGACCATTTAAAGGAATACTGCGTGGTACCCATCGCATGGGTCCCAAATCTCCAGGTTCAAGGGCATCTTCCTACATCAAAAACATGCATGAGAAACCCAGAAGATGGTACACCGTGTGATGGGGAAAGGTTTCTAAAACGCACCTCATTTCTCATCTCCTGGTGCTCGGGTTCGCCATTCCAGCGGCTTTACTAGCAAGCTCCCTACTTGGAGCATCAGCACCTTTAACCTCCTGTTCCGTACAGGTTGCAATTTGTCCTGAGGATAAACGGGAAGACGTGGAACCAACGAGAGACTAGCTCTTGGTGTTGGGACAGGCACAGGTCACTCAATTTTCCCATCAGAAAGAAGAATTAACCACAGGCTCAGCCTGACCCCCGGAACCAGAACAGGGCCTGAAGCCATTCTGCGATTTTGCGGCCAGCTCCCATAAAAACGAGTTGTAAAATGGAGGTTCAGGGCACTGCAATTCACAAACCTGCAGAGTTGTAAATGATAACTCTCGTCCACAAATATATTGAGGGAAGGCAAAGAAGAGGATTTGAAATCAAGGCAGAATTGCAGGAAACAGATTTCAGGAGGTAGATACGAATCGCCTTTAAAGCACATGAAAAGCGGCAAAACGTTGACAATGATGCCCTTGGCCATAAAGGGCGTATGCGTTTTTTCCTGAGTATATTCAGGAAAAAACGCATACGCCCTTTTTGGCCAACCAAGCAACCTGGAAAGGCAAATCAGCGCTACAAAGAAGTCTCGCTTCCCATCGGTCAAAAGGGCCATGCTGAAAAAAGTGTCAAAACCAGAAATGCAGGACAGGCCATGGAGAAATGGGAGCCTTGCTACACTGATGGGCGGGATGTAAATTGCCAAGAGCCACTCTGGAGAAGTGTCCGGTGAGTCCTGAAACATCTGAAAAACACAGCTTAGAGAGCATAGGGCACTTCCACTCATGGGGTTATAAATTGGGAAAATTAAAAATCAGCAAGACACAAGCACCCCAAAGTTTAGGGCTGCTCTGTTGACCAGGACCTCCACTTCATTCCACCTTAAATATCCCAGGAAAGAGAAAAATGGATAAAGAAGTTGTGGTCCTTATGTGCAATGGAATATCACTCAGCCAGGAAATCAATGTCGTAAGGTTAGTAGCAGCATGATGAGTGGATTTAGGTACAACGATTCTAAGTGAAATAAGTCACACAGAAAAGGACACTTCTCATAAGGTATCACTGATAGAGGGAATGTAAAAACCGTTACACTTGAACTGAATTACAAAACAGAACAGAGTCACACATGCAGAAAACACACTATGGCTGCTTAACGGGAAAGGTGAGGTGGGGTGATACATAAAACAAGGGTATCAAATTAGCTCAGATACCGTTCCATAAACCCAATATGTAATAGACAAGACCTACTCCTTGCTCAGAGAACTGGACTCAACACGCCCTATTCACCGCACAAGAATATATCTGACTAATAATAATCGTAAAACCTATGTATTGATATCTCTCTGTTAGTGTGTCAAGTGGGTGTAAAGCGGCATAAACACAGCAGTGAAAAGCAGCTAAACCCCATTATAAAAATAAATTACTTTGAAACCACCATGAAACAAAGACAGTGAAAGAGAGAGAAATTCTTACACAATGCGTTCAGGGGCTGTGATGCAACCTGGATTGACCATATCTAGACGCACAGCTGGATGAGACATAAGGGTGGACACTCTTGGGGCTGAGAGGTTTGGTGAGGTTGGGTGAGCAAACGCAGACCCTTTAAAGGAATACTGCGTGGTACCCATCGCATGGGTCCCAAATCTCCAGGTTCAAGGGCATCTTCCTACATCAAAAACATGCATGAGAAACCCAGAAGATGGTACACCGTGTGATGGGGAAAGGTTTCTAAAACGCACCTCATTTCTCATCTCCTTGTGCCCGGGTTCGCCATTCCAGCCGCTTTACTAGCAAGCTCCCTACTTGGAGCATGAGCACCTTTAACCTCCTGTTCCGTACAGGTTGCAATTTGTCCTGAGGATAAACGGGAAGACGTGGAACCAACGAGAGACTAGCTCTTGGTGTTGGGACAGGCACAGGTCACTCAATTTTCCCATCAGAAAGAAGAATTAACCACAGGCTCAGCCTGCCCCCCGGAACCAGAACAGGGCCTGAAGCCATTCTGCGATTTTGCGGCCAGCTCCAATAAAAACGAGTTGTAAAATGGAGGTTCAGGGCACTGCAATTCACAAACCTGCAGAGTTATAAATGATAACTCTCGTCCACAAACATATTGAGGGAAGGCAAAGAAGAGGATTTGAAATCAAGGCAGAATTGCAGGAAACAGATTTCAGGAAGTAGATAAGAATCGCCTTTAAAGCACATGAAAAGCGGCAAAACGTTGACAATGATGCCCTTGGCCAAAAAGGGCGTATGCGTTTTTTCCTGAATATATTCAGGAAAAAACGCATACGCCCTTTTTGGCCAACCAAGCAACCTGGAAAGGCAAATCAGCGCTACAAAGAAGTCTCGCTTCCCATCGGTCAAAAGGGCCATGCTGAAAAAAGTGTCAAAACCAGAAATGCAGGACAGGCCATGGAGAAATGGGAGCCTTGCTACACTGATGGGCGGGATGTAAATTGCCAAGAGCCACTCTGGAGAAGTGTCCGGTGAGTCCTGAAACATCTGAAAAACACAGCTTAGAGAGCATAGGGCACTTCCACTCATGGGGGTATAAATTGGGAAAATTAAAAATCAGCAAGACACAAGCACCCCAAAGTTTAGGGCTGCTCTGTTGACCAGGACCTCCACTTCATTCCACCTTAAATATCCCAGGAAAGAGAAAAATGGATAAAGAAGTTGTGGTCCTTATGTACAATGGAATATCACTCAGCCAGGAAATCAATGTCGTAAGGTTAGTAGCAGCATGATGAGTGGATTTAGGTATGACGATTCTAAGTGAAATAAGTCACACAGAAAAGGACACTTCTCATAAGGTATCACTGATAGAGGGAATGTAAAAACCGTTACACTTGAACTGAATTACAAAACAGAACAGAGTCACACATGCAGAAAACACACTATGGCTGCTTAACGGGAAAGGTGAGGTGGGGTGATACATAAAACAAGGGTATCAAATTAGCTCAGATACCGTTCCATAAACCCAATATGTAATAGACAAGACCTACTCCTTGCTCAGAGAACTGGACTCAACACGCCCTATTCACCGCACAAGAATATATCTGACTAATAATAATCGTAAAACCTATGTATTGATATCTCTCTGTTAGTGTGTCAAGTGGGTGTAAAGCGGCATAAACACATCATTGAAAAGCAGCTAAACCCCATTATAAAAATAAATTACTTTGAAACCACCATGAAACAAAGACAGTGAAAGAGAGAGAAATTCTTACACAATGCGTTCAGGGGCTGTGATGCAACCTGGATTGACCATATCTAGACGCACAGCTGGATGAGACATAAGGGTGGACACTCTTGGGGCTGAGAGGTTTGGTGAGGTTGGGTGAGCAAACGCAGACCCTTTAAAGGAATACTGCGTGGTACCCATCGCATGGGTCCCAAATCTCCAGGTTCAAGGGCATCTTCCTACATCAAAAACATGCATGAGAAACCCAGAAGATGGTACACCGTGTGATGGGGAAAGGTTTCTAAAACGCACCTCATTTCTCATCTCCTTGTGCCCGGGTTCGCCATTCCAGCCGCTTTACTAGCAAGCTCCCTACTTGGAGCATCAGCACCTTTAACCTCCTGTTCCGTACAGGTTGCAATTTGTCCTGAGGATAAACGGGAAGACGTGGAACCAACGAGAGACTAGCTCTTGGTGTTGGGACAGGCACAGGTCACTCTATTTTCCCATCAGAAAGAAGAATTAACCACAGGCTCAGCCTGACCTCCGGAACCAGAACAGGGCCTGAAGCCATTCTGCGATTTTGCCGCCAGCTCCCATAAAAACGAGTTGTAAAATGGAGGTTCAGGGCACTGCAATTCACAAACCTGCAGAGTTATAAATGATAACTCTCGTCCACAAACATATTGAGGGAAGGCAAAGAAGAGGATTTGAAATCAAGGCAGAATTGCAGGAAACAGATTTCAGGAGGTAGATACGAATCGCCTTTAAAGCACATGAAAAGTGGCAAAACGTTGACAATGATGCCCTTGGCCAAAAAGGGCGTATGCGTTTTTTCCTGAATATATTCAGGAAAAAACGCATACGCCCTTTTTGGCCAACCAAGCCACCTGGAAAGGCAAATCAGCGCTACAAAGAAGTCTCGCTTCCCATCGGTCAAAAGGGCCATGCTGAAAAAAGTGTCAAAACCAGAAATGCAGGACAGGCCATGGAGAAATGGGAGCCTTGCTACACTGATGGGCGGGATGTAAATTGCCAAGAGCCACTCTGGAGAAGTGTCCAGTGAGTCCTGAAACATCTGAAAAACACAGCTTAGAGAGCATAGGGCACTTCCACTCATGGGGGTATAAATTGGGAAAATTAAAAATCAGCAAGACACAAGCACCCCAAAGTTTAGGGCTGCTCTGTTGACCAGGACCTCCACTTCATTCCACCTTAAATATCCCAGGAAAGAGAAAAATGGATAAAGAAGTTGTGGTCCTTATGTACAATGGAATATCACTCAGCCAGGAAATCAATGTCGTAAGGTTAGTAGCAGCATGATGAGTGGATTTAGGTATGACGATTCTAAGTGAAATAAGTCACACAGAAAAGGACACTTCTCATAAGGTATCACTGATAGAGGGAATGTAAAAACCGTTACACTTGAACTGAATTACAAAACAGAACAGAGTCACACATGCAGAAAACAGACTATGGCTGCTTAACAGGAAAGGTGAGGTGGGGTGATACATAAAACAAGGGTATCAAATTAGCTCAGATACCATTCCATAAACCCAATATGTAGTAGACAAGACCTACTCCTTGCTCAGAGAACTGGACTCAACACGCCCTATTCACCGCACAAGAATATATCTGACTAATAATAATCGTAAAACCTATGTATTGATATCTCTCTGTTAGTGTGTCAAGTGGGTGTAAAGCGGCATAAACACAGCAGTGAAAAGCAGCTAAACCCCATTATAAAAATAAATTACTTTGAAACACCCATGAAACAAAGACAGTGAAAGAGAGAGAAATTCTTACACAATGCGTTCAGGGGCTGTGATGCAACCTGGATTGACCATATCTAGACGCACAGCTGGATGAGACATAAGGGTGGACACTCTTGGGGCTGAGAGGTTTGGTGAGGTTGGGTGAGCAAACACAGACCCTTTAAAGGAATACTGCGTGGTACCCATCGCATGGGTCCCAAATCTCCAGGTTCAAGGGCATCTTCCTACATCAAAAACATGCATGAGAAACCCAGAAGATGGTACACCGTGTGATGGGGAAAGGTTTCTAAAACGCACCTCATTTCTCATCTCCTTGTGCCCGGGTTCGCCATTCCAGCCGCTTTACAAGCAAGCTCCCTACTTGGAGCATGAGCACCTTTAACCTCCTGTTCCATACAGGTTGCAATTTGTCCTGAGGATAAACGGGAAGACGTGGAACCAACGAGAGACTAGCTCTTGGTGTTGGGACAGGCACAGGTCACTCAATTTTCCCATCAGAAAGAAGAATTAACCACAGGCTCAGCCTGACCCCCGGAACCAGAACAGGGCCTGAAGCCATTCTGCGATTTTGCGGCCAGCTCCCATAAAAACGAGTTGTAAAATGGAGGTTCAGGGCACTGCAATTCACAAACCTGCAGAGTTATAAATGATAACTCTCGTCCACAAACATATTGAGGGAAGGCAAAGAAGAGGATTTGAAATCAAGGCAGAATTGCAGGAAACAGATTTCAGGAAGTAGATACGAATCGCCTTTAAAGCACATGAAAAGCGGCAAAACGTTGACAATGATGCCCTTGGCCAAAAAGGGCGTATGCGTTTTTTCCTGAATATATTCAGGAAAAAACGCATACGCCCTTTTTGGCCAACCAAGCAACCTGGAAAGGCAAATCAGCGCTACAAAGAAGTCTCGCTTCCCATCGGTCAAAAGGGCCATGCTGAAAAAAGTGTCAAAACCAGAAATGCAGGACAGGCCATGGAGAAATGGGAGCCTTGCTACACTGATGGGCGGGATGTAAATTGCCAAGAGCCACTCTGGAGAAGTGTCCGGTGAGTCCTGAAACATCTGAAAAACACAGCTTAGAGAGCATAGGGCACTTCCACTCATGGGGGTATAAATTGGGAAAATTAAAAATCAGCAAGACACAAGCACCCCAAAGTTTAGGGCTGCTCTGTTGACCAGGACCTCCACTTCATTCCACCTTAAATATCCCAGGAAAGAGAAAAATGGATAAAGAAGTTGTGGTCCTTATGTACAATGGAATATCACTCAGCCAGGAAATCAATGTCGTAAGGTTAGTAGCAGCATGATGAGTGGATTTAGGTATGACGATTCTAAGTGAAATAAGTCACACAGAAAAGGACACTACTCATAAGGTATCACTGATAGAGGGAATGTAAAAACCGTTACACTTGAACTGAATTACAAAACAGAACAGAGTCACACATGCAGAAAACACACTATGGCTGCTTAACGGGAAAGGTGAGGTGGGGTGATACATAAAACAAGGGTATCAAATTAGCTCAGATACCGTTCCATAAACCCAATATGTAATAGACAAGACCTACTCCTTGCTCAGAGAACTGGACTCAACACGCCCTATTCACCGCACAAGAATATATCTGACTAATAATAATCGTAAAACCTATGTATTGATATCTCTCTGTTAGTGTGTCAAGTGGGTGTAAAGCGGCATAAACACAGCAGTGAAAAGCAGCTAAACCCCATTATAAAAATAAATTACTTTGAAACCACCATGAAACAAAGACAGTGAAAGAGAGAGAAATTCTTACACAATGCGTTCAGGGGCTGTGATGCAACCTGGATGGACCATATCTAGACGCACAGCTGGATGAGACATAAGGGTGGACACTCTTGGGGCTGAGAGGTTTGGTGAGGTTGGGTGAGCAAACGCAGACCCTTTAAAGGAATACTGCGTGGTACCCATCGCATGGGTCCCAAATCTCCAGGTTCAAGGGCATCTTCCTACATCAAAAACATGCATGAGAAACCCAGAAGATGGTACACCGTGTGATGGGGAAAGGTTTCTAAAACGCACCTCATTTCTCATCTCCTTGTGCCCGGGTTCGCCATTCCAGCCGCTTTACTAGCAAGCTCCCTACTTGGAGCATCAGCACCTTTAACCTCCTGTTCCGTACAGGTTGCAATTTGTCCTGAGGATAAACGGGAAGACGTGGAACCAACGAGAGACTAGCTCTTGGTGTTGGGACAGGCACAGGTCACTCTATTTTCCCATCAGAAAGAAGAATTAACCACAGGCTCAGCCTGACCCCCGGAACCAGAACAGGGCCTGAAGCCATTCTGCGATTTTGCGGCCAGCTCCCATAAAAACGAGTTGTAAAATGGAGGTTCAGGGCACTGCAATTCACAAACCTGCAGAGTTATAAATGATAACTCTCGTCCACAAACATATTGAAGGAAGGCAAAGAAGAGGATTTGAAATCAAGGCAGAATTGCAGGAAACAGATTTCAGGAGGTAGATACGAATCGCCTTTAAAGCACATGAAAAGCGGCAAAACGTTGACAATGATGCCCTTGGCCAAAAAGGGCGTATGCGTTTTTTCCTGAATATATTCAGGAAAAAACGCATACGCCCTTTTTGGCCAACCAAGCAACCTGGAAAGGCAAATCAGCGCTACAAAGAAGTCTCGCTTCCCATCGGTCAAAAGGGCCATGCTGAAAAAAGTGTCAAAACCAGAAATGCAGGACAGGCCATGGAGAAATGGGAGCCTTGCTACACTGATGGGCGGGATGTAAATTGCCAAGAGCCACTCTGGAGAAGTGTCCGGTGAGTCCTGAAACATCTGAAAAACACAGCTTAGAGAGCATAGGGCACTTCCACTCATGGGGGTATAAATTGGGAAAATTAAAAATCAGCAAGACACAAGCACCCCAAAGTTTAGGGCTGCTCTGTTGACCAGGACCTCCACTTCATTCCACCTTAAATATCCCAGGAAAGAGAAAAATGGATAAAGAAGTTGTGGTCCTTATGTACAATGGAATATCACTCAGCCAGGAAATCAATGTCGTAAGGTTAGTAGCAGCATGATGAGTGGATTTAGGTATGACGATTCTAAGTGAAATAAGTCACACAGAAAAGGACACTTCTCATAAGGTATCACTGATAGAGGGAATGTAAAAACCGTTACACTTGAACTGAATTACAAAACAGAACAGAGTCACACATGCAGAAAACACACTATGGCTGCTTAACGGGAAAGGTGAGGTGGGGTGATACATAAAACAAGGGTATCAAATTAGCTCAGATACCGTTCCATAAACCCAATATGTAATAGACAAGACCTACTCCTTGCTCAGAGAACTGGACTCAACACGCCCTATTCACCGCACAAGAATATATCTGACTAATAATAATCGTAAAACCTATGTATTGATATCTCTCTGTTAGTGTGTCAAGTGGGTGTAAAGCGGCATAAACACAGCAGTGAAAAGCAGCTAAACCCCATTATAAAAATAAATTACTTTGAAACCACCATGAAACAAAGACAGTGAAAGAGAGAGAAATTCTTACACAATGCGTTCAGGGGCTGTGATGCAACCTGGATTGACCATATCTAGACGCACAGCTGGATGAGACATAAGGGTGGACACTCTTGGGGCTGAGAGGTTTGGTGAGGTTGGGTGAGCAAACGCAGACCCTTTAAAGGAATACTGCGTGGTACCCATCGCATGGGTCCCAAATCTCCAGGTTCAAGGGCATCTTCCTACATCAAAAACATGCATGAGAAACCCAGAAGATGGTACACCGTGTGATGGGGAAAGGTTTCTAAAACGCACCTCATTTCTCATCTCCTTGTGCCCGGGTTCGCCATTCCAGCCGCTTTACTAGCAAGCTCCCTACTTGGAGCATCAGCACCTTTAACCTCCTGTTCCGTACAGGTTGCAATTTGTCCTGAGGATAAACGGGAAGACGTGGAACCAACGAGAGACTAGCTCTTGGTGTTGGGACAGGCACAGGTCACTCTATTTTCCCATCAGAAAGAAGAATTAACCACAGGCTCAGCCTGACCCCCGGAACCAGAACAGGGCCTGAAGCCATTCTGCGATTTTGCCGCCAGCTCCCATAAAAACGAGTTGTAAAATGGAGGTTCAGGGCACTGCAATTCACAAACCTGCAGAGTTATAAATGATAACTCTCGTCCACAAACATATTGAGGGAAGGCAAAGAAGAGGATTTGAAATCAAGGCAGAATTGCAGGAAACAGATTTCAGGAGGTAGATACGAATCGCCTTTAAAGTACATGAAAAGCGGCAAAACGTTGACAATGATGCCCTTGGCCAAAAAGGGCGTATGCGTTTTTTCCTGAATATATTCAGGAAAAAACGCATACGCCCTTTTTGGCCAACCAAGCCACCTGGAAAGGCAAATCAGCGCTACAAAGAAGTCTCGCTTCCCATCGGTCAAAAGGGCCATGCTGAAAAAAGTGTCAAAACCAGAAATGCAGGACAGGCCATGGAGAAATGGGAGCCTTGCTACACTGATGGGCGGGATGTAAATTGCCAAGAGCCACTCTGGAGAAGTGTCCGGTGAATCCTGAAACATCTGAAAAACACAGCTTAGAGAGCATAGGGCACTTCCACTCATGGGGGTATAAATTGGGAAAATTAAAAATCAGCAAGACACAAGCACCCCAAAGTTTAGGGCTGCTCTGTTGACCAGGACCTCCACTTCATTCCACCTTAAATATCCCAGGAAAGAGAAAAATGGATAAAGAAGTTGTGGTCCTTATGTACAATGGAATATCACTCAGCCAGGAAATCAATGTCGTAAGGTTAGTAGCAGCATGATGAGTGGATTTAGGTATGACGATTCTAAGTGAAATAAGTCACACAGAAAAGGACACTACTCATAAGGTATCACTGATAGAGGGAATGTAAAAACCGTTACACTTGAACTGAATTACAAAACAGAACAGAGTCACACATGCAGAAAACACACTATGGCTGCTTAACGGGAAAGGTGAGGTGGGGTGATACATAAAACAAGGGTATCAAATTAGCTCAGATACCGTTCCATAAACCCAATATGTAATAGACAAGACCTACTCCTTGCTCAGAGAACTGGACTCAACACGCCCTATTCACCGCACAAGAATATATCTGACTAATAATAATCGTAAAACCTATGTATTGATATCTCTCTGTTAGTGTGTCAAGTGGGTGTAAAGCGGCATAAACACAGCAGTGAAAAGCAGCTAAACCCCAGTATAAAAATAAATTACTTTGAAACCACCATGAAACAAAGACAGTGAAAGAGAGAGAAATTCTTACACAATGCGTTCAGGGGCTGTGATGCAACCTGGATTGACCATATCTAGACGCACAGCTGGATGAGACATAAGGGTGGACACTCTTGGGGCTGAGAGGTTTGGTGAGGTTGGGTGAGCAAACGCAGACCCTTTAAAGGAATACTGCGTGGTACCCATCGCATGGGTCCCAAATCTCCAGGTTCAAGGGCATCTTCCTACATCAAAAACATGCATGAGAAACCCAGAAGATGGTACACCGTGTGATGGGGAAAGGTTTCTAAAACGCACCTCATTTCTCATCTCCTTGTGCCCGGGTTCGCCATTCCAGCCGCTTTACTAGCAAGCTCCCTACTTGGAGCATGAGCACCTTTAACCTCCTGTTCCGTACAGGTTGCAATTTGTCCTGAGGATAAACGGGAAGACGTGGAACCAACGAGAGACTAGCTCTTGGTGTTGGGACAGGCACAGGTCACTCAATTTTCCCATCAGAAAGAAGAATTAACCACAGGCTCAGCCTGCCCCCCGGAACCAGAACAGGGCCTGAAGCCATTCTGCGATTTTGCGGCCAGCTCCAATAAAAACGAGTTGTAAAATGGAGGTTCAGGGCACTGCAATTCACAAACCTGCAGAGTTATAAATGATAACTCTCGTCCACAAACATATTGAGGGAAGGCAAAGAAGAGGATTTGAAATCAAGGCAGAATTGCAGGAAACAGATTTCAGGAAGTAGATAAGAATCGCCTTTAAAGCACATGAAAAGCGGCAAAACGTTGACAATGATGCCCTTGGCCAAAAAGGGCGTATGCGTTTTTTCCTGAATATATTCAGGAAAAAACGCATACGCCCTTTTTGGCCAACCAAGCAACCTGGAAAGGCAAATCAGCGCTACAAAGAAGTCTCGCTTCCCATCGGTCAAAAGGGCCATGCTGAAAAAAGTGTCAAAACCAGAAATGCAGGACAGGCCATGGAGAAATGGGAGCCTTGCTACACTGATGGGCGGGATGTAAATTGCCAAGAGCCACTCTGGAGAAGTGTCCGGTGAGTCCTGAAACATCTGAAAAACACAGCTTAGAGAGCATAGGGCACTTCCACTCATGGGGGTATAAATTGGGAAAATTAAAAATCAGCAAGACACAAGCACCCCAAAGTTTAGGGCTGCTCTGTTGACCAGGACCTCCACTTCATTCCACCTTAAATATCCCAGGAAAGAGAAAAATGGATAAAGAAGTTGTGGTCCTTATGTACAATGGAATATCACTCAGCCAGGAAATCAATGTCGTAAGGTTAGTAGCAGCATGATGAGTGGATTTAGGTATGACGATTCTAAGTGAAATAAGTCACACAGAAAAGGACACTTCTCATAAGGTATCACTGATAGAGGGAATGTAAAAACCGTTACACTTGAACTGAATTACAAAACAGAACAGAGTCACACATGCAGAAAACACACTATGGCTGCTTAACGGGAAAGGTGAGGTGGGGTGATACATAAAACAAGGGTATCAAATTAGCTCAGATACCGTTCCATAAACCCAATATGTAATAGACAAGACCTACTCCTTGCTCAGAGAACTGGACTCAACACGCCCTATTCACCGCACAAGAATATATCTGACTAATAATAATCGTAAAACCTATGTATTGATATCTCTCTGTTAGTGTGTCAAGTGGGTGTAAAGCGGCATAAACACAGCAGTGAAAAGCAGCTAAACCCCATTATAAAAATAAATTACTTTGAAACCACCATGAAACAAAGACAGTGAAAGAGAGAGAAATTCTTACACAATGCGTTCAGGGGCTGTGATGCAACCTGGATTGACCATATCTAGACGCACAGCTGGATGAGACATAAGGGTGGACACTCTTGGGGCTGAGAGGTTTGGTGAGGTTGGGTGAGCAAACGCAGACCCTTTAAAGGAATACTGCGTGGTACCCATCGCATGGGTCCCAAATCTCCAGGTTCAAGGGCATCTTCCTACATCAAAAACATGCATGAGAAACCCAGAAGATGGTACACCGTGTGATGGGGAAAGGTTTCTAAAACGCACCTCATTTCTCATCTCCTTGTGCCCGGGTTCGCCATTCCAGCCGCTTTACTAGCAAGCTCCCTACTTGGAGCATCAGCACCTTTAACCTCCTGTTCCGTACAGGTTGCAATTTGTCCTGAGGATAAACGGGAAGACGTGGAACCAACGAGAGACTAGCTCTTGGTGTTGGGACAGGCACAGGTCACTCTATTTTCCCATCAGAAAGAAGAATTAACCACAGGCTCAGCCTGACCCCCGGAACCAGAACAGGGCCTGAAGCCATTCTGCGATTTTGCCGCCAGCTCCCATAAAAACGAGTTGTAAAATGGAGGTTCAGGGCACTGCAATTCACAAACCTGCAGAGTTATAAATGATAACTCTCGTCCACAAACATATTGAGGGAAGGCAAAGAAGAGGATTTGAAATCAAGGCAGAATTGCAGGAAACAGATTTCAGGAGGTAGATACGAATCGCCTTTAAAGCACATGAAAAGCGGCAAAACGTTGACAATGATGCCCTTGGCCAAAAAGGGCGTATGCGTTTTTTCCTGAATATATTCAGGAAAAAACGCATACGCCCTTTTTGGCCAACCAAGCCACCTGGAAAGGCAAATCAGCGCTACAAAGAAGTCTCGCTTCCCATCGGTCAAAAGGGCCATGCTGAAAAAAGTGTCAAAACCAGAAATGCAGGACAGGCCATGGAGAAATGGGAGCCTTGCTACACTGATGGGCGGGATGTAAATTGCCAAGAGCCACTCTGGAGAAGTGTCCAGTGAGTCCTGAAACATCTGAAAAACACAGCTTAGAGAGCATAGGGCACTTCCACTCATGGGGGTATAAATTGGGAAAATTAAAAATCAGCAAGACACAAGCACCCCAAAGTTTAGGGCTGCTCTGTTGACCAGGACCTCCACTTCATTCCACCTTAAATATCCCAGGAAAGAGAAAAATGGATAAAGAAGTTGTGGTCCTTATGTACAATGGAATATCACTCAGCCAGGAAATCAATGTCGTAAGGTTAGTAGCAGCATGATGAGTGGATTTAGGTATGACGATTCTAAGTGAAATAAGTCACACAGAAAAGGACACTTCTCATAAGGTATCACTGATAGAGGGAATGTAAAAACCGTTACACTTGAACTGAATTACAAAACAGAACAGAGTCACACATGCAGAAAACAGACTATGGCTGCTTAACAGGAAAGGTGAGGTGGGGTGATACATAAAACAAGGGTATCAAATTAGCTCAGATACCATTCCATAAACCCAATATGTAGTAGACAAGACCTACTCCTTGCTCAGAGAACTGGACTCAACACGCCCTATTCACCGCACAAGAATATATCTGACTAATAATAATCGTAAAACCTATGTATTGATATCTCTCTGTTAGTGTGTCAAGTGGGTGTAAAGCGGCATAAACACAGCAGTGAAAAGCAGCTAAACCCCATTATAAAAATAAATTACTTTGAAACACCCATGAAACAAAGACAGTGAAAGAGAGAGAAATTCTTACACAATGCGTTCAGGGGCTGTGATGCAACCTGGATTGACCATATCTAGACGCACAGCTGGATGAGACATAAGGGTGGACACTCTTGGGGCTGAGAGGTTTGGTGAGGTTGGGTGAGCAAACGCAGACCCTTTAAAGGAATACTGCGTGGTACCCATCGCATGGGTCCCAAATCTCCAGGTTCAAGGGCATCTTCCTACATCAAAAACATGCATGAGAAACCCAGAAGATGGTACACCGTGTGATGGGGAAAGGTTTCTAAAACGCACCTCATTTCTCATCTCCTTGTGCCCGGGTTCGCCATTCCAGCCGCTTTACAAGCAAGCTCCCTACTTGGAGCATGAGCACCTTTAACCTCCTGTTCCGTAGAGGTTGCAATTTGTCCTGAGGATAAACGGGAAGACGTGGAACCAACGAGAGACTAGCTCTTGGTGTTGGGACAGGCACAGGTCACTCTATTTTCCCATCAGAAAGAAGAATTAACCACAGGCTCAGCCTGACCCCCGGAACCAGAACAGGGCCTGAAGCCATTCTGCGATTTTGCCGCCAGCTCCCATAAAAACGAGTTGTAAAATGGAGGTTCAGGGCACTGCAATTCACAAACCTGCAGAGTTATAAATGATAACTCTCGTCCACAAACATATTGAGGGAAGGCAAAGAAGAGGATTTGAAATCAAGGCAGAATTGCAGGAAACAGATTTCAGGAGGTAGATACGAATCGCCTTTAAAGCACATGAAAAGCGGCAAAACGTTGACAATGATGCCCTTGGCCAAAAAGGGCGTATGCGTTTTTTCCTGAATATATTCAGGAAAAAACGCATACGCCCTTTTTGGCCAACCAAGCCACCTGGAAAGGCAAATCAGCGCTACAAAGAAGTCTCGCTTCCCATCGGTCAAAAGGGCCATGCTGAAAAAAGTGTCAAAACCAGAAATGCAGGACAGGCCATGGAGAAATGGGAGCCTTGCTACACTGATGGGCGGGATGTAAATTGCCAAGAGCCACTCTGGAGAAGTGTCCGGTGAGTCCTGAAACATCTGAAAAACACAGCTTAGAGAGCATAGGGCACTTCCACTCATGGGGGTATAAATTGGGAAAATTAAAAATCAGCAAGACACAAGCACCCCAAAGTTTAGGGCTGCTCTGTTGACCAGGACCTCCACTTCATTCCACCTTAAATATCCCAGGAAAGAGAAAAATGGATAAAGAAGTTGTGGTCCTTATGTACAATGGAATATCACTCAGCCAGGAAATCAATGTCGTAAGGTTAGTAGCAGCATGATGAGTGGATTTAGGTATGACGATTCTAAGTGAAATAAGTCACACAGAAAAGGACACTTCTCATAAGGTATCACTGATAGAGGGAATGTAAAAACCGTTACACTTGAACTGAATTACAAAACAGAACAGAGTCACACATGCAGAAAACAGACTATGGCTGCTTAACAGGAAAGGTGAGGTGGGGTGATACATAAAACAAGGGTATCAAATTAGCTCAGATACCATTCCATAAACCCAATATGTAGTAGACAAGACCTACTCCTTGCTCAGAGAACTGGACTCAACACGCCCTATTCACCGCACAAGAATATATCTGACTAATAATAATCGTAAAACCTATGTATTGATATCTCTCTGTTAGTGTGTCAAGTGGGTGTAAAGCGGCATAAACACAGCAGTGAAAAGCAGCTAAACCCCATTATAAAAATAAATTACTTTGAAACACCCATGAAACAAAGACAGTGAAAGAGAGAGAAATTCTTACACAATGCGTTCAGGGGCTGTGATGCAACCTGGATTGACCATATCTAGACGCACAGCTGGATGAGACATAAGGGTGGACACTCTTGGGGCTGAGAGGTTTGGTGAGGTTGGGTGAGCAAACGCAGACCCTTTAAAGGAATACTGCGTGGTACCCATCGCATGGGTCCCAAATCTCCAGGTTCAAGGGCATCTTCCTACATCAAAAACATGCATGAGAAACCCAGAAGATGGTACACCGTGTGATGGGGAAAGGTTTCTAAAACGCACCTCATTTCTCATCTCCTTGTGCCCGGGTTCGCCATTCCAGCCGCTTTACAAGCAAGCTCCCTACTTGGAGCATGAGCACCTTTAACCTCCTGTTCCGTAGAGGTTGCAATTTGTCCTGAGGATAAACGGGAAGACGTGGAACCAACGAGAGACTAGCTCTTGGTGTTGGGACAGGCACAGGTCACTCTATTTTCCCATCAGAAAGAAGAATTAACCACAGGCTCAGCCTGACCCCCGGAACCAGAACAGGGCCTGAAGCCATTCTGCGATTTTGCCGCCAGCTCCCATAAAAACGAGTTGTAAAATGGAGGTTCAGGGCACTGCAATTCACAAACCTGCAGAGTTATAAATGATAACTCTCGTCCACAAACATATTGAGGGAAGGCAAAGAAGAGGATTTGAAATCAAGGCAGAATTGCAGGAAACAGATTTCAGGAGGTAGATACGAATCGCCTTTAAAGCACATGAAAAGCGGCAAAACGTTGACAATGATGCCCTTGGCCAAAAAGGGCGTATGCGTTTTTTCCTGAATATATTCAGGAAAAAACGCATACGCCCTTTTTGGCCAACCAAGCCACCTGGAAAGGCAAATCAGCGCTACAAAGAAGTCTCGCTTCCCATCGGTCAAAAGGGCCATGCTGAAAAAAGTGTCAAAACCAGAAATGCAGGACAGGCCATGGAGAAATGGGAGCCTTGCTACACTGATGGGCGGGATGTAAATTGCCAAGAGCCACTCTGGAGAAGTGTCCGGTGAGTCCTGAAACATCTGAAAAACACAGCTTAGAGAGCATAGGGCACTTCCACTCATGGGGGTATAAATTGGGAAAATTAAAAATCAGCAAGACACAAGCACCCCAAAGTTTAGGGCTGCTCTGTTGACAAGGACCTCCACTTCATTCCACCTTAAATATCCAAGGAAAGAGAAAAATGGATAAAGAAGTTGTGGTCCTTATGTACAATGGAATATCACTCAGCCAGGAAATCAATGTCGTAAGGTTAGTAGCAGCATGATGAGTGGATTTAGGTATGACGATTCTAAGTGAAATAAGTCACACAGAAAAGGACACTTCTCATAAGGTATCACTGATAGAGGGAATGTAAAAACCGTTACACTTGAACTGAATTACAAAACAGAACAGAGTCACACATGCAGAAAACACACTATGGCTGCTTAACGGGAAAGGTGAGGTGGGGTGATACATAAAACAAGGGTATCAAATTAGCTCAGATACCGTTCCATAAACCCAATATGTAATAGACAAGACCTACTCCTTGCTCAGAGAACTGGACTCAACACGCCCTATTCACCGCACAAGAATATATCTGACTAATAATAATCGTAAAACCTATGTATTGATATCTCTCTGTTAGTGTGTCAAGTGGGTGTAAAGCGGCATAAACACAGCAGTGAAAAGCAGCTAAACCCCATTATAAAAATAAATTACTTTGAAACCACCATGAAACAAAGACAGTGAAAGAGAGAGAAATTCTTACACAATGCGTTCAGGGGCTGTGATGCAACCTGGATTGACCATATCTAGACGCACAGCTGGATGAGACATAAGGGTGGACACTCTTGGGGCTGAGAGGTTTGGTGAGGTTGGGTGAGCAAACGCAGACCCTTTAAAGGAATACTGCGTGGTACCCATCGCATGGGTCCCAAATCTCCAGGTTCAAGGGCATCTTCCTACATCAAAAACATGCATGAGAAACCCAGAAGATGGTACACCGTGTGATGGGGAAAGGTTTCTAAAACGCACCTCATTTCTCATCTCCTTGTGCCCGGGTTCGCCATTCCAGCCGCTTTACTAGCAAGCTCCCTACTTGGAGCATCAGCACCTTTAACCTCCTGTTCCGTACAGGTTGCAATTTGTCCTGAGGATAAACGGGAAGACGTGGAACCAACGAGAGACTAGCTCTTGGTGTTGGGACAGGCACAGGTCACTCTATTTTCCCATCAGAAAGAAGAATTAACCACAGGCTCAGCCTGACCCCCGGAACCAGAACAGGGCCTGAAGCCATTCTGCGATTTTGCCGCCAGCTCCCATAAAAACGAGTTGTAAAATGGAGGTTCAGGGCACTGCAATTCACAAACCTGCAGAGTTATAAATGATAACTCTCGTCCACAAACATATTGAGGGAAGGCAAAGAAGAGGATTTGAAATCAAGGCAGAATTGCAGGAAACAGATTTCAGGAGGTAGATACGAATCGCCTTTAAAGCACATGAAAAGCGGCAAAACGTTGACAATGATGCCCTTGGCCAAAAAGGGCGTATGCGTTTTTTCCTGAATATATTCAGGAAAAAACGCATACGCCCTTTTTGGCCAACCAAGCCACCTGGAAAGGCAAATCAGCGCTACAAAGAAGTCTCGCTTCCCATCGGTCAAAAGGTCCATGCTGAAAAAAGTGTCAAAACCAGAAATGCAGGACAGGCCATGGAGAAATGGGAGCCTTGCTACACTGATGGGCGGGATGTAAATTGCCAAGAGCCACTCTGGAGAAGTGTCCAGTGAGTCCTGAAACATCTGAAAAACACAGCTTAGAGAGCATAGGGCACTTCCACTCATGGGGGTATAAATTGGGAAAATTAAAAATCAGCAAGACACAAGCACCCCAAAGTTTAGGGCTGCTCTGTTGACCAGGACCTCCACTTCATTCCACCTTAAATATCCCAGGAAAGAGAAAAATGGATAAAGAAGTTGTGGTCCTTATGTACAATGGAATATCACTCAGCCAGGAAATCAATGTCGTAAGGTTAGTAGCAGCATGATGAGTGGATTTAGGTATGACGATTCTAAGTGAAATAAGTCACACAGAAAAGGACACTTCTCATAAGGTATCACTGATAGAGGGAATGTAAAAACCGTTACACTTGAACTGAATTACAAAACAGAACAGAGTCACACATGCAGAAAACAGACTATGGCTGCTTAACAGGAAAGGTGAGGTGGGGTGATACATAAAACAAGGGTATCAAATTAGCTCAGATACCGTTCCATAAACCCAATATGTAATAGACAAGACCTACTCCTTGCTCAGAGAACTGGACTCAACACGCCCTATTCACCGCACAAGAATATATCTGACTAATAATAATCGTAAAACCTATGTATTGATATCTCTCTGTTAGTGTGTCAAGTGGGTGTAAAGCGGCATAAACACAGCAGTGAAAAGCAGCTAAACCCCATTATAAAAATAAATTACTTTGAAACACCCATGAAACAAAGACAGTGAAAGAGAGAGAAATTCTTACACAATGCGTTCAGGGGCTGTGATGCAACCTGGATTGACCATATCTAGACGCACAGCTGGATGAGACATAAGGGTGGACACTCTTGGGGCTGAGAGGTTTGGTGAGGTTGGGTGAGCAAACGCAGACCCTTTAAAGGAATACTGCGTGGTACCCATCGCATGGGTCCCAAATCTCCAGGTTCAAGGGCATCTTCCTACATCAAAAACATGCATGAGAAACCCAGAAGATGGTACACCGTGTGATGGGGAAAGGTTTCTAAAACGCACCTCATTTCTCATCTCCTTGTGCCCGGGTTCGCCATTCCAGCCGCTTTACTAGCAAGCTCCCTACTTGGAGCATCAGCACCTTTAACCTCCTGTTCCGTACAGGTTGCAATTTGTCCTGAGGATAAACGGGAAGACGTGGAACCAACGAGAGACTAGCTCTTGGTGTTGGGACAGGCACAGGTCACTCAATTTTCCCATCAGAAAGAAGAATTAACCACAGGCTCAGCCTGCCCCCCGGAACCAGAACAGGGCCTGAAGCCATTCTGCGATTTTGCGGCCAGCTCCCATAAAAACGAGTTGTAAAATGGAGGTTCAGGGCACTGCAATTCACAAACCTGCAGAGTTATAAATGATAACTCTCGTCCACAAACATATTGAGGGAAGGCAAAGAAGAGGATTTGAAATCAAGGCAGAATTGCAGGAAACAGATTTCAGGAAGTAGATACGAATCGCCTTTAAAGCACATGAAAAGCGGCAAAACGTTGACAATGATGCCCTTGGCCAAAAAGGGCGTATGCGTTTTTTCCTGAATATATTCAGGAAAAAACGCATACGCCCTTTTTGGCCAACCAAGCAACCTGGAAAGGCAAATCAGCGCTACAAAGAAGTCTCGCTTCCCATCGGTCAAAAGGGCCATGCTGAAAAAAGTGTCAAAACCAGAAATGCAGGACAGGCCATGGAGAAATGGGAGCCTTGCTACACTGATGGGCGGGATGTAAATTGCCAAGAGCCACTCTGGAGAAGTGTCCGGTGAGTCCTGAAACATCTGAAAAACACAGCTTAGAGAGCATAGGGCACTTCCACTCATGGGGGTATAAATTGGGAAAATTAAAAATCAGCAAGACACAAGCACCCCAAAGTTTAGGGCTGCTCTGTTGACCAGGACCTCCACTTCATTCCACCTTAAATATCCCAGGAAAGAGAAAAATGGATAAAGAAGTTGTGGTCCTTATGTACAATGGAATATCACTCAGCCAGGAAATCAATGTCGTAAGGTTAGTAGCAGCATGATGAGTGGATTTAGGTATGACGATTCTAAGTGAAATAAGTCACACAGAAAAGGACACTTCTCATAAGGTATCACTGATAGAGGGAATGTAAAAACCGTTACACTTGAACTGAATTACAAAACAGAACAGAGTCACACATGCAGAAAACACACTATGGCTGCTTAACGGGAAAGGTGAGGTGGGGTGATACATAAAACAAGGGTATCAAATTAGCTCAGATACCGTTCCATAAACCCAATATGTAATAGACAAGACCTACTCCTTGCTCAGAGAACTGGACTCAACACGCCCTATTCACCGCACAAGAATATATCTGACTAATAATAATCGTAAAACCTATGTATTGATATCTCTCTGTTAGTGTGTCAAGTGGGTGTAAAGCGGCATAAACACATCATTGAAAAGCAGCTAAACCCCATTATAAAAATAAATTACTTTGAAACCACCATGAAACAAAGACAGTGAAAGAGAGAGAAATTCTTACACAATGCATTCAGGGGCTGTGATGCAACCTGGATTGACCATATCTAGACGCACAGCTGGATGAGACATAAGGGTGGACACTCTTGGGGCTGAGAGGTTTGGTGAGGTTGGGTGAGCAAACGCAGACCCTTTAAAGGAATACTGCGTGGTACCCATCGCATGGGTCCCAAATCTCCAGGTTCAAGGGCATCTTCCTACATCAAAAACATGCATGAGAAACCCAGAAGATGGTACACCGTGTGATGGGGAAAGGTTTCTAAAACGCACCTCATTTCTCATCTCCTTGTGCCCGGGTTCGCCATTCCAGCCGCTTTACTAGCAAGCTCCCTACTTGGAGCATCAGCACCTTTAACCTCCTGTTCCGTACAGGTTGCAATTTGTCCTGAGGATAAACGGGAAGACGTGGAACCAACGAGAGACTAGCTCTTGGTGTTGGGACAGGCACAGGTCACTCTATTTTCCCATCAGAAAGAAGAATTAACCACAGGCTCAGCCTGACCCCCGGAACCAGAACAGGGCCTGAAGCCATTCTGCGATTTTGCCGCCAGCTCCCATAAAAACGAGTTGTAAAATGGAGGTTCAGGGCACTGCAATTCACAAACCTGCAGAGTTATAAATGATAACTCTCGTCCACAAACATATTGAGGGAAGGCAAAGAAGAGGATTTGAAATCAAGGCAGAATTGCAGGAAACAGATTTCAGGAGGTAGATACGAATCGCCTTTAAAGCACATGAAAAGCGGCAAAACGTTGACAATGATGCCCTTGGCCAAAAAGGGCGTATGCGTTTTTTCCTGAATATATTCAGGAAAAAACGCATACGCCCTTTTTGGCCAACCAAGCCACCTGGAAAGGCAAATCAGCGCTACAAAGAAGTCTCGCTTCCCATCGGTCAAAAGGGCCATGCTGAAAAAAGTGTCAAAACCAGAAATGCAGGACAGGCCATGGAGAAATGGGAGCCTTGCTACACTGATGGGCGGGATGTAAATTGCCAAGAGCCACTCTGGAGAAGTGTCCAGTGAGTCCTGAAACATCTGAAAAACACAGCTTAGAGAGCATAGGGCACTTCCACTCATGGGGGTATAAATTGGGAAAATTAAAAATCAGCAAGACACAAGCACCCCAAAGTTTAGGGCTGCTCTGTTGACCAGGACCTCCACTTCATTCCACCTTAAATATCCCAGGAAAGAGAAAAATGGATAAAGAAGTTGTGGTCCTTATGTACAATGGAATATCACTCAGCCAGGAAATCAATGTCGTAAGGTTAGTAGCAGCATGATGAGTGGATTTAGGTATGACGATTCTAAGTGAAATAAGTCACACAGAAAAGGACACTTCTCATAAGGTATCACTGATAGAGGGAATGTAAAAACCGTTACACTTGAACTGAATTACAAAACAGAACAGAGTCACACATGCAGAAAACAGACTATGGCTGCTTAACAGGAAAGGTGAGGTGGGGTGATACATAAAACAAGGGTATCAAATTAGCTCAGATACCATTCCATAAACCCAATATGTAGTAGACAAGACCTACTCCTTGCTCAGAGAACTGGACTCAACACGCCCTATTCACCGCACAAGAATATATCTGACTAATAATAATCGTAAAACCTATGTATTGATATCTCTCTGTTAGTGTGTCAAGTGGGTGTAAAGCGGCATAAACACAGCAGTGAAAAGCAGCTAAACCCCATTATAAAAATAAATTACTTTGAAACACCCATGAAACAAAGACAGTGAAAGAGAGAGAAATTCTTACACAATGCGTTCAGGGGCTGTGATGCAACCTGGATTGACCATATCTAGACGCACAGCTGGATGAGACATAAGGGTGGACACTCTTGGGGCTGAGAGGTTTGGTGAGGTTGGGTGAGCAAACGCAGACCCTTTAAAGGAATACTGCGTGGTACCCATCGCATGGGTCCCAAATCTCCAGGTTCAAGGGCATCTTCCTACATCAAAAACATGCATGAGAAACCCAGAAGATGGTACACCGTGTGATGGGGAAAGGTTTCTAAAACGCACCTCATTTCTCATCTCCTTGTGCCCGGGTTCGCCATTCCAGCCGCTTTACTAGCAAGCTCCCTACTTGGAGCATGAGCACCTTTAACCTCCTGTTCCGTACAGGTTGCAATTTGTCCTGAGGATAAACGGGAAGACGTGGAACCAACGAGAGACTAGCTCTTGGTGTTGGGACAGGCACAGGTCACTCAATTTTCCCATCAGAAAGAAGAATTAACCACAGGCTCAGCCTGACCCCCGGAACCAGAACAGGGCCTGAAGCCATTCTGCGATTTTGCGGCCAGCTCCCATAAAAACGAGTTGTAAAATGGAGGTTCAGGGCACTGCAATTCACAAACCTGCAGAGTTATAAATGATAACTCTCGTCCACAAACATATTGAGGGAAGGCAAAGAAGAGGATTTGAAATCAAGGCAGAATTGCAGGAAACAGATTTCAGGAAGTAGATACGAATCGCCTTTAAAGCACATGAAAAGCGGCAAAACGTTGACAATGATGCCCTTGGCCAAAAAGGGCGTATGCGTTTTTTCCTGAATATATTCAGGAAAAAACGCATACGCCCTTTTTGGCCAACCAAGCAACCTGGAAAGGCAAATCAGCGCTACAAAGAAGTCTCGCTTCCCATCGGTCAAAAGGGCCATGCTGAAAAAAGTGTCAAAACCAGAAATGCAGGACAGGCCATGGAGAAATGGGAGCCTTGCTACACTGATGGGCGGGATGTAAATTGCCAAGAGCCACTCTGGAGAAGTGTCCGGTGAGTCCTGAAACATCTGAAAAACACAGCTTAGAGAGCATAGGGCACTTCCACTCATGGGGGTATAAATTGGGAAAATTAAAAATCAGCAAGACACAAGCACCCCAAAGTTTAGGGCTGCTCTGTTGACCAGGACCTCCACTTCATTCCACCTTAAATATCCCAGGAAAGAGAAAAATGGATAAAGAAGTTGTGGTCCTTATGTACAATGGAATATCACTCAGCCAGGAAATCAATGTCGTAAGGTTAGTAGCAGCATGATGAGTGGATTTAGGTATGACGATTCTAAGTGAAATAAGTCACACAGAAAAGGACACTTCTCATAAGGTATCACTGATAGAGGGAATGTAAAAACCGTTACACTTGAACTGAATTACAAAACAGAACAGAGTCACACATGCAGAAAACACACTATGGCTGCTTAACGGGAAAGGTGAGGTGGGGTGATACATAAAACAAGGGTATCAAATTAGCTCAGATACCGTTCCATAAACCCAATATGTAATAGACAAGACCTACTCCTTGCTCAGAGAACTGGACTCAACACGCCCTATTCACCGCACAAGAATATATCTGACTAATAATAATCGTAAAACCTATGTATTGATATCTCTCTGTTAGTGTGTCAAGTGGGTGTAAAGCGGCATAAACACATCATTGAAAAGCAGCTAAACCCCATTATAAAAATAAATTACTTTGAAACCACCATGAAACAAAGACAGTGAAAGAGAGAGAAATTCTTACACAATGCGTTCAGGGGCTGTGATGCAACCTGGATTGACCATATCTAGACGCACAGCTGGATGAGACATAAGGGTGGACACTCTTGGGGCTGAGAGGTTTGGTGAGGTTGGGTGAGCAAACGCAGACCCTTTAAAGGAATACTGCGTGGTACCCATCGCATGGGTCCCAAATCTCCAGGTTCAAGGGCATCTTCCTACATCAAAAACATGCATGAGAAACCCAGAAGATGGTACACCGTGTGATGGGGAAAGGTTTCTAAAACGCACCTCATTTCTCATCTCCTTGTGCCCGGGTTCGCCATTCCAGCCGCTTTACTAGCAAGCTCCCTACTTGGAGCATCAGCACCTTTAACCTCCTGTTCCGTACAGGTTGCAATTTGTCCTGAGGATAAACGGGAAGACGTGGAACCAACGAGAGACTAGCTCTTGGTGTTGGGACAGGCACAGGTCACTCTATTTTCCCATCAGAAAGAAGAATTAACCACAGGCTCAGCCTGACCCCCGGAACCAGAACAGGGCCTGAAGCCATTCTGCGATTTTGCCGCCAGCTCCCATAAAAACGAGTTGTAAAATGGAGGTTCAGGGCACTGCAATTCACAAACCTGCAGAGTTATAAATGATAACTCTCGTCCACAAACATATTGAGGGAAGGCAAAGAAGAGGATTTGAAATCAAGGCAGAATTGCAGGAAACAGATTTCAGGAGGTAGATACGAATCGCCTTTAAAGCACATGAAAAGCGGCAAAACGTTGACAATGATGCCCTTGGCCAAAAAGGGCGTATGCGTTTTTTCCTGAATATATTCAGGAAAAAACGCATACGCCCTTTTTGGCCAACCAAGCCACCTGGAAAGGCAAATCAGCGCTACAAAGAAGTCTCGCTTCCCATCGGTCAAAAGGGCCATGCTGAAAAAAGTGTCAAAACCAGAAATGCAGGACAGGCCATGGAGAAATGGGAGCCTTGCTACACTGATGGGCGGGATGTAAATTGCCAAGAGCCACTCTGGAGAAGTGTCCAGTGAGTCCTGAAACATCTGAAAAACACAGCTTAGAGAGCATAGGGCACTTCCACTCATGGGGGTATAAATTGGGAAAATGAAAAATCAGCAAGACACAAGCACCCCAAAGTTTAGGGCTGCTCTGTTGACCAGGACCTCCACTTCATTCCACCTTAAATATCCCAGGAAAGAGAAAAATGGATAAAGAAGTTGTGGTCCTTATGTACAATGGAATATCACTCAGCCAGGAAATCAATGTCGTAAGGTTAGTAGCAGCATGATGAGTGGATTTAGGTATGACGATTCTAAGTGAAATAAGTCACACAGAAAAGGACACTTCTCATAAGGTATCACTGATAGAGGGAATGTAAAAACCGTTACACTTGAACTGAATTACAAAACAGAACAGAGTCACACATGCAGAAAACAGACTATGGCTGCTTAACAGGAAAGGTGAGGTGGGGTGATACATAAAACAAGGGTATCAAATTAGCTCAGATACCATTCCATAAACCCAATATGTAGTAGACAAGACCTACTCCTTGCTCAGAGAACTGGACTCAACACGCCCTATTCACCGCACAAGAATATATCTGACTAATAATAATCGTAAAACCTATGTATTGATATCTCTCTGTTAGTGTGTCAAGTGGGTGTAAAGCGGCATAAACACAGCAGTGAAAAGCAGCTAAACCCCATTATAAAAATAAATTACTTTGAAACACCCATGAAACAAAGACAGTGAAAGAGAGAGAAATTCTTACACAATGCGTTCAGGGGCTGTGATGCAACCTGGATTGACCATATCTAGACGCACAGCTGGATGAGACATAAGGGTGGACACTCTTGGGGCTGAGAGGTTTGGTGAGGTTGGGTGAGCAAACGCAGACCCTTTAAAGGAATACTGCGTGGTACCCATCGCATGGGTCCCAAATCTCCAGGTTCAAGGGCATCTTCCTACATCAAAAACATGCATGAGAAACCCAGAAGATGGTACACCGTGTGATGGGGAAAGGTTTCTAAAACGCACCTCATTTCTCATCTCCTTGTGCCCGGGTTCGCCATTCCAGCCGCTTTACTAGCAAGCTCCCTACTTGGAGCATCAGCACCTTTAACCTCCTGTTCCGTACAGGTTGCAATTTGTCCTGAGGATAAACGGGAAGACGTGGAACCAACGAGAGACTAGCTCTTGGTGTTGGGACAGGCACAGGTCACTCAATTTTCCCATCAGAAAGAAGAATTAACCACAGGCTCAGCCTGACCCCCGGAACCAGAACAGGGCCTGAAGCCATTCTGCGATTTTGCGGCCAGCTCCCATAAAAACGAGTTGTAAAATGGAGGTTCAGGGCACTGCAATTCACAAACCTGCAGAGTTATAAATGATAACTCTCGTCCACAAACATATTGAGGGAAGGCAAAGAAGAGGATTTGAAATCAAGGCAGAATTGCAGGAAACAGATTTCAGGAAGTAGATACGAATCGCCTTTAAAGCACATGAAAAGCGGCAAAACGTTGACAATGATGCCCTTGGCCAAAAAGGGCGTATGCGTTTTTTCCTGAATATATTCAGGAAAAAACGCATACGCCCTTTTTGGCCAACCAAGCAACCTGGAAAGGCAAATCAGCGCTACAAAGAAGTCTCGCTTCCCATCGGTCAAAAGGGCCATGCTGAAAAAAGTGTCAAAACCAGAAATGCAGGACAGGCCATGGAGAAATGGGAGCCTTGCTACACTGATGGGCGGGATGTAAATTGCCAAGAGCCACTCTGGAGAAGTGTCCGGTGAGTCCTGAAACATCTGAAAAACACAGCTTAGAGAGCATAGGGCACTTCCACTCATGGGGGTATAAATTGGGAAAATTAAAAATCAGCAAGACACAAGCACCCCAAAGTTTAGGGCTGCTCTGTTGACCAGGACCTCCACTTCATTCCACCTTCAATATCCCAGGAAAGAGAAAAATGGATAAAGAAGTTGTGGTCCTTATGTACAATGGAATATCACTCAGCCAGGAAATCAATGTCGTAAGGTTAGTAGCAGCATGATGAGTGGATTTAGGTATGACGATTCTAAGTGAAATAAGTCACACAGAAAAGGACACTTCTCATAAGGTATCACTGATAGAGGGAATGTAAAAACCGTTACACTTGAACTGAATTACAAAACAGAACAGAGTCACACATGCAGAAAACACACTATGGCTGCTTAACGGGAAAGGTGAGGTGGGGTGATACATAAAACAAGGGTATCAAATTAGCTCAGATACCGTTCCATAAACCCAATATGTAATAGACAAGACCTACTCCTTGCTCAGAGAACTGGACTCAACACGCCCTATTCACCGCACAAGAATATATCTGACTAATAATAATCGTAAAACCTATGTATTGATATCTCTCTGTTAGTGTGTCAAGTGGGTGTAAAGCGGCATAAACACATCATTGAAAAGCAGCTAAACCCCATTATAAAAATAAATTACTTTGAAACCACCATGAAACAAAGACAGTGAAAGAGAGAGAAATTCTTACACAATGCGTTCAGGGGCTGTGATGCAACCTGGATTGACCATATCTAGACGCACAGCTGGATGAGACATAAGGGTGGACACTCTTGGGGCTGAGAGGTTTGGTGAGGTTGGGTGAGCAAACGCAAACCCTTTAAAGGAATACTGCGTGGTACCCATCGCATGGGTCCCAAATCTCCAGGTTCAAGGGCATCTTCCTACATCAAAAACATGCATGAGAAACCCAGAAGATGGTACACCGTGTGATGGGGAAAGGTTTCTAAAACGCACCTCATTTCTCATCTCCTTGTGCCCGGGTTCGCCATTCCAGCCGCTTTACTAGCAAGCTCCCTACTTGGAGCATCAGCACCTTTAACCTCCTGTTCCGTACAGGTTGCAATTTGTCCTGAGGATAAACGGGAAGACGTGGAACCAACGAGAGACTAGCTCTTGGTGTTGGGACAGGCACAGGTCACTCTATTTTCCCATCAGAAAGAAGAATTAACCACAGGCTCAGCCTGACCCCCGGAACCAGAACAGGGCCTGAAGCCATTCTGCGATTTTGCGGCCAGCTCCCATAAAAACGAGTTGTAAAATGGAGGTTCAGGGCACTGCAATTCACAAACCTGCAGAGTTATAAATGATAACTCTCGTCCACAAACATATTGAGGGAAGGCAAAGAAGAGGATTTGAAATCAAGGCAGAATTGCAGGAAACAGATTTCAGGAGGTAGATACGAATCGCCTTTAAAGCACATGAAAAGCGGCAAAACGTTGACAATGATGCCCTTGGCCAAAAAGGGCGTATGCGTTTTTTCCTGAATATATTCAGGAAAAAACGCATACGCCCTTTTTGGCCAACCAAGCCACCTGGAAAGGCAAATCAGCGCTACAAAGAAGTCTCGCTTCCCATCGGTCAAAAGGGCCATGCTGAAAAAAGTGTCAAAACCAGAAATGCAGGACAGGCCATGGAGAAATGGGAGCCTTGCTACACTGATGGGCGGGATGTAAATTGCCAAGAGCCACTCTGGAGAAGTGTCCAGTGAGTCCTGAAACATCTGAAAAACACAGCTTAGAGAGCATAGGGCACTTCCACTCATGGGGGTATAAATTGGGAAAATGAAAAATCAGCAAGACACAAGCACCCCAAAGTTTAGGGCTGCTCTGTTGACCAGGACCTCCACTTCATTCCACCTTAAATATCCCAGGAAAGAGAAAAATGGATAAAGAAGTTGTGGTCCTTATGTACAATGGAATATCACTCAGCCAGGAAATCAATGTCGTAAGGTTAGTAGCAGCATGATGAGTGGATTTAGGTATGACGATTCTAAGTGAAATAAGTCACACAGAAAAGGACACTTCTCATAAGGTATCACTGATAGAGGGAATGTAAAAACCGTTACACTTGAACTGAATTACAAAACAGAACAGAGTCACACATGCAGAAAACAGACTATGGCTGCTTAACAGGAAAGGTGAGGTGGGGTGATACATAAAACAAGGGTATCAAATTAGCTCAGATACCATTCCATAAACCCAATATGTAGTAGACAAGACCTACTCCTTGCTCAGAGAACTGGACTCAACACGCCCTATTCACCGCACAAGAATATATCTGACTAATAATAATCGTAAAACCTATGTATTGATATCTCTCTGTTAGTGTGTCAAGTGGGTGTAAAGCGGCATAAACACAGCAGTGAAAAGCAGCTAAACCCCATTATAAAAATAAATTACTTTGAAACACCCATGAAACAAAGACAGTGAAAGAGAGAGAAATTCTTACACAATGCGTTCAGGGGCTGTGATGCAACCTGGATTGACCATATCTAGACGCACAGCTGGATGAGACATAAGGGTGGACACTCTTGGGGCTGAGAGGTTTGGTGAGGTTGGGTGAGCAAACGCAGACCCTTTAAAGGAATACTGCGTGGTACCCATCGCATGGGTCCCAAATCTCCAGGTTCAAGGGCATCTTCCTACATCAAAAACATGCATGAGAAACCCAGAAGATGGTACACCGTGTGATGGGGAAAGGTTTCTAAAACGCACCTCATTTCTCATCTCCTTGTGCCCGGGTTCGCCATTCCAGCCGCTTTACTAGCAAGCTCCCTACTTGGAGCATCAGCACCTTTAACCTCCTGTTCCATACAGGTTGCAATTTGTCCTGAGGATAAACGGGAAGACGTGGAACCAACGAGAGACTAGCTCTTGGTGTTGGGACAGGCACAGGTCACTCAATTTTCCCATCAGAAAGAAGAATTAACCACAGGCTCAGCCTGCCCCCCGGAACCAGAACAGGGCCTGAAGCCATTCTGCGATTTTGCGGCCAGCTCCCATAAAAACGAGTTGTAAAATGGAGGTTCAGGGCACTGCAATTCACAAACCTGCAGAGTTATAAATGATAACTCTCGTCCACAAACATATTGAGGGAAGGCAAAGAAGAGGATTTGAAATCAAGGCAGAATTGCAGGAAACAGATTTCAGGAGGTAGATACGAATCGCCTTTAAAGCACATGAAAAGCGGCAAAACTTTGACAATGATGCCCTTGGCCAAAAAGGGCGTATGCGTTTTTTCCTGAATATATTCAGGAAAAAACGCATACGCCCTTTTTGGCCAACCAAGCAACCTGGAAAGGCAAATCAGCGCTACAAAGAAGTCTCGCTTCCCATCGGTCAAAAGGGCCATGCTGAAAAAAGTGTCAAAACCAGAAATGCAGGACAGGCCATGGAGAAATGGGAGCCTTGCTACACTGATGGGCGGGATGTAAATTGCCAAGAGCCACTCTGGAGAAGTGTCCGGTGAGTCCTGAAACATCTGAAAAACACAGCTTAGAGAGCATAGGGCACTTCCACTCATGGGGGTATAAATTGGGAAAATGAAAAATCAGCAAGACACAAGCACCCCAAAGTTTAGGGCTGCTCTGTTGACCAGGACCTCCACTTCATTCCACCTTAAATATCCCAGGAAAGAGAAAAATGGATAAAGAAGTTGTGGTCCTTATGTACAATGGAATATCACTCAGCCAGGAAATCAATGTCGTAAGGTTAGTAGCAGCATGATGAGTGGATTTAGGTATGACGATTCTAAGTGAAATAAGTCACACAGAAAAGGACACTTCTCATAAGGTATCACTGATAGAGGGAATGTAAAAACCGTTACACTTGAACTGAATTACAAAACAGAACAGAGTCACACATGCAGAAAACAGACTATGGCTGCTTAACAGGAAAGGTGAGGTGGGGTGATACATAAAACAAGGGTATCAAATTAGCTCAGATACCATTCCATAAACCCAATATGTAGTAGACAAGACCTACTCCTTGCTCAGAGAACTGGACTCAACAAGCCCTATTCACCGCACAAGAATATATCTGACTAATAATAATCGTAAAACCTATGTATTGATATCTCTCTGTTAGTGTGTCAAGTGGGTGTAAAGCGGCATAAACACAGCAGTGAAAAGCAGCTAAACCCCATTATAAAAATAAATTACTTTGAAACACCCATGAAACAAAGACAGTGAAAGAGAGAGAAATTCTTACACAATGCGTTCAGGGGCTGTGATGCAACCTGGATTGACCATATCTAGACGCACAGCTGGATGAGACATAAGGGTGGACACTCTTGGGGCTGAGAGGTTTGGTGAGGTTGGGTGAGCAAACGCAGACCCTTTAAAGGAATACTGCGTGGTACCCATCGCATGGGTCCCAAATCTCCAGGTTCAAGGGCATCTTCCTACATCAAAAACATGCATGAGAAACCCAGAAGATGGTACACCGTGTGATGGGGAAAGGTTTCTAAAACGCACCTCATTTCTCATCTCCTTGTGCCCGGGTTCGCCATTCCAGCCGCTTTACTAGCAAGCTCCCTACTTGGAGCATGAGCACCTTTAACCTCCTGTTCCGTACAGGTTGCAATTTGTCCTGAGGATAAACGGGAAGACGTGGAACCAACGAGAGACTAGCTCTTGGTGTTGGGACAGGCACAGGTCACTCAATTTTCCCATCAGAAAGAAGAATTAACCACAGGCTCAGCCTGACCCCCGGAACCAGAACAGGGCCTGAAGCCATTCTGCGATTTTGCGGCCAGCTCCCATAAAAACGAGTTGTAAAATGGAGGTTCAGGGCACTGCAATTCACAAACCTGCAGAGTTATAAATGATAACTCTCGTCCACAAACATATTGAGGGAAGGCAAAGAAGAGGATTTGAAATCAAGGCAGAATTGCAGGAAACAGATTTCAGGAAGTAGATACGAATCGCCTTTAAAGCACATGAAAAGCGGCAAAACGTTGACGATGATGCCCTTGGCCAAAAAGGGCGTATGCGTTTTTTCCTGAATATATTCAGGAAAAAACGCATACGCCCTTTTTGGCCAACCAAGCAACCTGGAAAGGCAAATCAGCGCTACAAAGAAGTCTCGCTTCCCATCGGTCAAAAGGGCCATGCTGAAAAAAGTGTCAAAACCAGAAATGCAGGACAGGCCATGGAGAAATGGGAGCCTTGCTACACTGATGGGCGGGATGTAAATTGCCAAGAGCCACTCTGGAGAAGTGTCCGGTGAGTCCTGAAACATCTGAAAAACACAGCTTAGAGAGCATAGGGCACTTCCACTCATGGGGGTATAAATTGGGAAAATTAAAAATCAGCAAGACACAAGCACCCCAAAGTTTAGGGCTGCTCTGTTGACAAGGACCTCCACTTCATTCCACCTTAAATATCCAAGGAAAGAGAAAAATGGATAAAGAAGTTGTGGTCCTTATGTACAATGGAATATCACTCAGCCAGGAAATCAATGTCGTAAGGTTAGTAGCAGCATGATGAGTGGATTTAGGTATGACGATTCTAAGTGAAATAAGTCACACAGAAAAGGACACTACTCATAAGGTATCACTGATAGAGGGAATGTAAAAACCGTTACACTTGAACTGAATTACAAAACAGAACAGAGTCACACATGCAGAAAACACACTATGGCTGCTTAACGGGAAAGGTGAGGTGGGGTGATACATAAAACAAGGGTATCAAATTAGCTCAGATACCATTCCATAAACCCAATATGTAATAGACAAGACCTACTCCTTGCTCAGAGAACTGGACTCAACACGCCCTATTCAACGCACAAGAATATATCTGATTAATAATAATCGTAAAACCTATGTATTGATATCTCTCTGTTAGTGTGTCAAGTGGGTGTAAAGCGGCATAAACACAGCAGTGAAAAGCAGCTAAACCCCATTATAAAAATAAATTACTTTGAAACACCCATGAAACAAAGACAGTGAAAGAGAGAGAAATTCTTACACAATGCGTTCAGGGGCTGTGATGCAACCTGGATTGACCATATCTAGACGCACAGCTGGATGAGACATAAGGGTGGACACTCTTGGGGCTGAGAGGTTTGGTGAGGTTGGGTGAGCAAACGCAGACCCTTTAAAGGAATACTGCGTGGTACCCATCGCATGGGTCCCAAATCTCCAGGTTCAAGGGCATCTTCCTACATCAAAAACATGCATGAGAAACCCAGAAGATGGTACACCGTGTGATGGGGAAAGGTTTCTAAAACGCACCTCATTTCTCATCTCCTTGTGCCCGGGTTCGCCATTCCAGCCGCTTTACTAGCAAGCTCCCTACTTGGAGCATCAGCACCTTTAACCTCCTGTTCCGTACAGGTTGCAATTTGTCCTGAGGATAAACGGGAAGACGTGGAACCAACGAGAGACTAGCTCTTGGTGTTGGGACAGGCACAGGTCACTCTATTTTCCCATCAGAAAGAAGAATTAACCACAGGCTCAGCCTGACCCCCGGAACCAGAACAGGGCCTGAAGCCATTCTGCGATTTTGCGGCCAGCTCCCATAAAAACGAGTTGTAAAATGGAGGTTCAGGGCACTGCAATTCACAAACCTGCAGAGTTATAAATGATAACTCTCGTCCACAAACATATTGAGGGAAGGCAAAGAAGAGGATTTGAAATCAAGGCAGAATTGCAGGAAACAGATTTCAGGAGGTAGATACGAATCGCCTTTAAAGCACAAGAAAAGCGGCAAAACGTTGACAATGATGCCCTTGGCCAAAAAGGGCGTATGCGTTTTTTCCTGAATATATTCAGGAAAAAACGCATACGCCCTTTTTGGCCAACCAAGCCACCTGGAAAGGCAAATCAGTGCTACAAAGAAGTCTCGCTTCCCATCGGTCAAAAGGGCCATGCTGAAAAAAGTGTCAAAACCAGAAATGCAGGACAGGCCATGGAGAAATGGGAGCCTTGCTACACTGATGGGCGGGATGTAAATTGCCAAGAGCCACTCTGGAGAAGTGTCCGGTGAGTCCTGAAACATCTGAAAAACACAGCTTAGAGAGCATAGGGCACTTCCACTCATGGGGGTATAAATTGGGAAAATTAAAAATCAGCAAGACACAAGCACCCCAAAGTTTAGGGCTGCTCTGTTGACCAGGACCTCCACTTCATTCCACCTTAAATATCCAAGGAAAGAGAAAAATGGATAAAGAAGTTGTGGTCCTTATGTACAATGGAATATCACTCAGCCAGGAAATCAATGTCGTAAGGTTAGTAGCAGCATGATGAGTGGATTTAGGTATGACGATTCTAAGTGAAATAAGTCACACAGAAAAGGACACTTCTCATAAGGTATCACTGATAGAGGGAATGTAAAAACCGTTACACTTGAACTGAATTACAAAACAGAACAGAGTCACACATGCAGAAAACACACTATGGCTGCTTAACGGGAAAGGTGAGGTGGGGTGATACATAAAACAAGGGTATCAAATTAGCTCAGATACCGTTCCATAAACCCAATATGTAATAGACAAGACCTACTCCTTGCTCAGAGAACTGGACTCAACACGCCCTATTCACCGCACAAGAATATATCTGACTAATAATAATCGTAAAACCTATGTATTGATATCTCTCTGTTAGTGTGTCAAGTGGGTGTAAAGCGGCATAAACACAGCAGTGAAAAGCAGCTAAACCCCATTATAAAAATAAATTACTTTGAAACCACCATGAAACAAAGACAGTGAAAGAGAGAGAAATTCTTACACAATGCGTTCAGGGGCTGTGATGCAACCTGGATTGACCATATCTAGACGCACAGCTGGATGAGACATAAGGGTGGACACTCTTGGGGCTGAGAGGTTTGGTGAGGTTGGGTGAGCAAACGCAGACCCTTTAAAGGAATACTGCGTGGTACCCATCGCATGGGTCCCAAATCTCCAGGTTCAAGGGCATCTTCCTACATCAAAAACATGCATGAGAAACCCAGAAGATGGTACACCGTGTGATGGGGAAAGGTTTCTAAAACGCACCTCATTTCTCATCTCCTTGTGCCCGGGTTCGCCATTCCAGCCGCTTTACTAGCAAGCTCCCTACTTGGAGCATCAGCACCTTTAACCTCCTGTTCCGTACAGGTTGCAATTTGTCCTGAGGATAAACGGGAAGACGTGGAACCAACGAGAGACTAGCTCTTGGTGTTGGGACAGGCACAGGTCACTCTATTTTCCCATCAGAAAGAAGAATTAACCACAGGCTCAGCCTGCCCCCCGGAACCAGAACAGGGCCTGAAGCCATTCTGCGATTTTGCGGCCAGCTCCCATAAAAACGAGTTGTAAAATGGAGGTTCAGGGCACTGCAATTCACAAACCTGCAGAGTTATAAATGATAACTCTCGTCCACAAACATATTGAGGGAAGGCAAAGAAGAGGATTTGAAATCAAGGCAGAATTGCAGGAAACAGATTTCAGGAGGTAGATACGAATCGCCTTTAAAGCACATGAAAAGCGGCAAAACGTTGACAATGATGCCCTTGGCCAAAAAGGGCGTATGCGTTTTTTCCTGAATATATTCAGGAAAAAACGCATACGCCCTTTTTGGCCAACCAAGCCACCTGGAAAGGCAAATCAGCGCTACAAAGAAGTCTCGCTTCCCATCGGTCAAAAGGGCCATGCTGAAAAAAGTGTCAAAACCAGAAATGCAGGACAGGCCATGGAGAAATGGGAGCCTTGCTACACTGATGGGCGGGATGTAAATTGCCAAGAGCCACTCTGGAGAAGTGTCCGGTGAGTCCTGAAACATCTGAAAAACACAGCTTAGAGAGCATAGGGCACTTCCACTCATGGGGGTATAAATTGGGAAAATGAAAAATCAGCAAGACACAAGCACCCCAAAGTTTAGGGCTGCTCTGTTGACCAGGACCTCCACTTCATTCCACCTTAAATATCCCAGGAAAGAGAAAAATGGATAAAGAAGTTGTGGTCCTTATGTACAATGGAATATCACTCAGCCAGGAAATCAATGTCGTAAGGTTAGTAGCAGCATGATGAGTGGATTTAGGTATGACGATTCTAAGTGAAATAAGTCACACAGAAAAGGACACTTCTCATAAGGTATCACTGATAGAGGGAATGTAAAAACCGTTACACTTGAACTGAATTACAAAACAGAACAGAGTCACACATGCAGAAAACAGACTATGGCTGCTTAACAGGAAAGGTGAGGTGGGGTGATACATAAAACAAGGGTATCAAATTAGCTCAGATACCATTCCATAAACCCAATATGTAGTAGACAAGACCTACTCCTTGCTCAGAGAACTGGACTCAACACGCCCTATTCACCGCACAAGAATATATCTGACTAATAATAATCGTAAAACCTATGTATTGATATCTCTCTGTTAGTGTGTCAAGTGGGTGTAAAGCGGCATAAACACAGCAGTGAAAAGCAGCTAAACCCCATTATAAAAATAAATTACTTTGAAACACCCATGAAACAAAGACAGTGAAAGAGAGAGAAATTCTTACACAATGCGTTCAGGGGCTGTGATGCAACCTGGATTGACCATATCTAGACGCACAGCTGGATGAGGCATAAGGGTGGACACTCTTGGGGCTGAGAGGTTTGGTGAGGTTGGGTGAGCAAACGCAGACCCTTTAAAGGAATACTGCGTGGTACCCATCGCATGGGTCCCAAATCTCCAGGTTCAAGGGCATCTTCCTACATCAAAAACATGCATGAGAAACCCAGAAGATGGTACACCGTGTGATGGGGAAAGGTTTCTAAAACGCACCTCATTTCTCATCTCCTTGTGCCCGGGTTCGCCATTCCAGCCGCTTTACTAGCAAGCTCCCTACTTGGAGCATGAGCACCTTTAACCTCCTGTTCCGTACAGGTTGCAATTTGTCCTGAGGATAAACGGGAAGACGTGGAACCAACGAGAGACTAGCTCTTGGTGTTGGGACAGGCACAGGTCACTCAATTTTCCCATCAGAAAGAAGAATTAACCACAGGCTCAGCCTGACCCCCGGAACCAGAACAGGGCCTGAAGCCATTCTGCGATTTTGCGGCCAGCTCCCATAAAAACGAGTTGTAAAATGGAGGTTCAGGGCACTGCAATTCACAAACCTGCAGAGTTATAAATGATAACTCTCGTCCACAAACATATTGAGGGAAGGCAAAGAAGAGGATTTGAAATCAAGGCAGAATTGCAGGAAACAGATTTCAGGAAGTAGATACGAATCGCCTTTAAAGCACATGAAAAGCGGCAAAACGTTGACAATGATGCCCTTGGCCAAAAAGGGCGTATGCGTTTTTTCCTGAATATATTCAGGAAAAAACGCATACGCCCTTTTTGGCCAACCAAGCAACCTGGAAAGGCAAATCAGCGCTACAAAGAAGTCTCGCTTCCCATCGGTCAAAAGGGCCATGCTGAAAAAAGTGTCAAAACCAGAAATGCAGGACAGGCCATGGAGAAATGGGAGCCTTGCTACACTGATGGGCGGGATGTAAATTGCCAAGAGCCACTCTGGAGAAGTGTCCGGTGAGTCCTGAAACATCTGAAAAACACAGCTTAGAGAGCATAGGGCACTTCCACTCATGGGGGTATAAATTGGGAAAATTAAAAATCAGCAAGACACAAGCACCCCAAAGTTTAGGGCTGCTCTGTTGACCAGGACCTCCACTTCATTCCACCTTAAATATCCCAGGAAAGAGAAAAATGGATAAAGAAGTTGTGGTCCTTATGTACAATGGAATATCACTCAGCCAGGAAATCAATGTCGTAAGGTTAGTAGCAGCATGATGAGTGGATTTAGGTATGACGATTCTAAGTGAAATAAGTCACACAGAAAAGGACACTTCTCATAAGGTATCACTGATAGAGGGAATGTAAAAACCGTTACACTTGAACTGAATTACAAAACAGAACAGAGTCACACATGCAGAAAACACACTATGGCTGCTTAACGGGAAAGGTGAGGTGGGGTGATACATAAAACAAGGGTATCAAATTAGCTCAGATACCGTTCCATAAACCCAATATGTAATAGACAAGACCTACTCCTTGCTCAGAGAACTGGACTCAACACGCCCTATTCACCGCACAAGAATATATCTGACTAATAATAATCGTAAAACCTATGTATTGATATCTCTCTGTTAGTGTGTCAAGTGGGTGTAAAGCGGCATAAACACATCATTGAAAAGCAGCTAAACCCCATTATAAAAATAAATTACTTTGAAACCACCATGAAACAAAGACAGTGAAAGAGAGAGAAATTCTTACACAATGCGTTCAGGGGCTGTGATGCAACCTGGATTGACCATATCTAGACGCACAGCTGGATGAGACATAAGGGTGGACACTCTTGGGGCTGAGAGGTTTGGTGAGGTTGGGTGAGCAAACGCAGACCCTTTAAAGGAATACTGCGTGGTACCCATCGCATGGGTCCCAAATCTCCAGGTTCAAGGGCATCTTCCTACATCAAAAACATGCATGAGAAACCCAGAAGATGGTACACCGTGTGATGGGGAAAGGTTTCTAAAACGCACCTCATTTCTCATCTCCTTGTGCCCGGGTTCGCCATTCCAGCCGCTTTACTAGCAAGCTCCCTACTTGGAGCATCAGCACCTTTAACCTCCTGTTCCGTACAGGTTGCAATTTGTCCTGAGGATAAACGGGAAGACGTGGAACCAACGAGAGACTAGCTCTTGGTGTTGGGACAGGCACAGGTCACTCTATTTTCCCATCAGAAAGAAGAATTAACCACAGGCTCAGCCTGACCCCCGGAACCAGAACAGGGCCTGAAGCCATTCTGCGATTTTGCCGCCAGCTCCCATAAAAACGAGTTGTAAAATGGAGGTTCAGGGCACTGCAATTCACAAACCTGCAGAGTTATAAATGATAACTCTCGTCCACAAACATATTGAGGGAAGGCAAAGAAGAGGATTTGAAATCAAGGCAGAATTGCAGGAAACAGATTTCAGGAGGTAGATACGAATCGCCTTTAAAGCACATGAAAAGCGGCAAAACGTTGACAATGATGCCCTTGGCCAAAAAGGGCGTATGCGTTTTTTCCTGAATATATTCAGGAAAAAACGCATACGCCCTTTTTGGCCAACCAAGCCACCTGGAAAGGCAAATCAGCGCTACAAAGAAGTCTCGCTTCCCATCGGTCAAAAGGGCCATGCTGAAAAAAGTGTCAAAACCAGAAATGCAGGACAGGCCATGGAGAAATGGGAGCCTTGCTACACTGATGGGCGGGATGTAAATTGCCAAGAGCCACTCTGGAGAAGTGTCCAGTGAGTCCTGAAACATCTGAAAAACACAGCTTAGAGAGCATAGGGCACTTCCACTCATGGGGGTATAAATTGGGAAAATGAAAAATCAGCAAGACACAAGCACCCCAAAGTTTAGGGCTGCTCTGTTGACCAGGACCTCCACTTCATTCCACCTTAAATATCCCAGGAAAGAGAAAAATGGATAAAGAAGTTGTGGTCCTTATGTACAATGGAATATCACTCAGCCAGGAAATCAATGTCGTAAGGTTAGTAGCAGCATGATGAGTGGATTTAGGTATGACGATTCTAAGTGAAATAAGTCACACAGAAAAGGACACTTCTCATAAGGTATCACTGATAGAGGGAATGTAAAAACCGTTACACTTGAACTGAATTACAAAACAGAACAGAGTCACACATGCAGAAAACAGACTATGGCTGCTTAACAGGAAAGGTGAGGTGGGGTGATACATAAAACAAGGGTATCAAATTAGCTCAGATACCATTCCATAAACCCAATATGTAGTAGACAAGACCTACTCCTTGCTCAGAGAACTGGACTCAACACGCCCTATTCACCGCACAAGAATATATCTGACTAATAATAATCGTAAAACCTATGTATTGATATCTCTCTGTTAGTGTGTCAAGTGGGTGTAAAGCGGCATAAACACAGCAGTGAAAAGCAGCTAAACCCCATTATAAAAATAAATTACTTTGAAACACCCATGAAACAAAGACAGTGAAAGAGAGAGAAATTCTTACACAATGCGTTCAGGGGCTGTGATGCAACCTGGATTGACCATATCTAGACGCACAGCTGGATGAGACATAAGGGTGGACACTCTTGGGGCTGAGAGGTTTGGTGAGGTTGGGTGAGCAAACGCAGACCCTTTAAAGGAATACTGCGTGGTACCCATCGCATGGGTCCCAAATCTCCAGGTTCAAGGGCATCTTCCTACATCAAAAACATGCATGAGAAACCCAGAAGATGGTACACCGTGTGATGGGGAAAGGTTTCTAAAACGCACCTCATTTCTCATCTCCTTGTGCCCGGGTTCGCCATTCCAGCCGCTTTACTAGCAAGCTCCCTACTTGGAGCATCAGCACCTTTAACCTCCTGTTCCGTACAGGTTGCAATTTGTCCTGAGGATAAACGGGAAGACGTGGAACCAACGAGAGACTAGCTCTTGGTGTTGGGACAGGCACAGGTCACTCAATTTTCCCATCAGAAAGAAGAATTAACCACAGGCTCAGCCTGACCCCCGGAACCAGAACAGGGCCTGAAGCCATTCTGCGATTTTGCGGCCAGCTCCCATAAAAACGAGTTGTAAAATGGAGGTTCAGGGCACTGCAATTCACAAACCTGCAGAGTTATAAATGATAACTCTCGTCCACAAACATATTGAGGGAAGGCAAAGAAGAGGATTTGAAATCAAGGCAGAATTGCAGGAAACAGATTTCAGGAAGTAGATACGAATCGCCTTTAAAGCACATGAAAAGCGGCAAAACGTTGACAATGATGCCCTTGGCCAAAAAGGGCGTATGCGTTTTTTCCTGAATATATTCAGGAAAAAACGCATACGCCCTTTTTGGCCAACCAAGCAACCTGGAAAGGCAAATCAGCGCTACAAAGAAGTCTCGCTTCCCATCGGTCAAAAGGGCCATGCTGAAAAAAGTGTCAAAACCAGAAATGCAGGACAGGCCATGGAGAAATGGGAGCCTTGCTACACTGATGGGCGGGATGTAAATTGCCAAGAGCCACTCTGGAGAAGTGTCCGGTGAGTCCTGAAACATCTGAAAAACACAGCTTAGAGAGCATAGGGCACTTCCACTCATGGGGGTATAAATTGGGAAAATTAAAAATCAGCAAGACACAAGCACCCCAAAGTTTAGGGCTGCTCTGTTGACCAGGACCTCCACTTCATTCCACCTTCAATATCCCAGGAAAGAGAAAAATGGATAAAGAAGTTGTGGTCCTTATGTACAATGGAATATCACTCAGCCAGGAAATCAATGTCGTAAGGTTAGTAGCAGCATGATGAGTGGATTTAGGTATGACGATTCTAAGTGAAATAAGTCACACAGAAAAGGACACTTCTCATAAGGTATCACTGATAGAGGGAATGTAAAAACCGTTACACTTGAACTGAATTACAAAACAGAACAGAGTCACACATGCAGAAAACACACTATGGCTGCTTAACGGGAAAGGTGAGGTGGGGTGATACATAAAACAAGGGTATCAAATTAGCTCAGATACCGTTCCATAAACCCAATATGTAATAGACAAGACCTACTCCTTGCTCAGAGAACTGGACTCAACACGCCCTATTCACCGCACAAGAATATATCTGACTAATAATAATCGTAAAACCTATGTATTGATATCTCTCTGTTAGTGTGTCAAGTGGGTGTAAAGCGGCATAAACACATCATTGAAAAGCAGCTAAACCCCATTATAAAAATAAATTACTTTGAAACCACCATGAAACAAAGACAGTGAAAGAGAGAGAAATTCTTACACAATGCGTTCAGGGGCTGTGATGCAACCTGGATTGACCATATCTAGACGCACAGCTGGATGAGACATAAGGGTGGACACTCTTGGGGCTGAGAGGTTTGGTGAGGTTGGGTGAGCAAACGCAAACCCTTTAAAGGAATACTGCGTGGTACCCATCGCATGGGTCCCAAATCTCCAGGTTCAAGGGCATCTTCCTACATCAAAAACATGCATGAGAAACCCAGAAGATGGTACACCGTGTGATGGGGAAAGGTTTCTAAAACGCACCTCATTTCTCATCTCCTTGTGCCCGGGTTCGCCATTCCAGCCGCTTTACTAGCAAGCTCCCTACTTGGAGCATCAGCACCTTTAACCTCCTGTTCCGTACAGGTTGCAATTTGTCCTGAGGATAAACGGGAAGACGTGGAACCAACGAGAGACTAGCTCTTGGTGTTGGGACAGGCACAGGTCACTCTATTTTCCCATCAGAAAGAAGAATTAACCACAGGCTCAGCCTGACCCCCGGAACCAGAACAGGGCCTGAAGCCATTCTGCGATTTTGCGGCCAGCTCCCATAAAAACGAGTTGTAAAATGGAGGTTCAGGGCACTGCAATTCACAAACCTGCAGAGTTATAAATGATAACTCTCGTCCACAAACATATTGAGGGAAGGCAAAGAAGAGGATTTGAAATCAAGGCAGAATTGCAGGAAACAGATTTCAGGAGGTAGATACGAATCGCCTTTAAAGCACATGAAAAGCGGCAAAACGTTGACAATGATGCCCTTGGCCAAAAAGGGCGTATGCGTTTTTTCCTGAATATATTCAGGAAAAAACGCATACGCCCTTTTTGGCCAACCAAGCCACCTGGAAAGGCAAATCAGCGCTACAAAGAAGTCTCGCTTCCCATCGGTCAAAAGGGCCATGCTGAAAAAAGTGTCAAAACCAGAAATGCAGGACAGGCCATGGAGAAATGGGAGCCTTGCTACACTGATGGGCGGGATGTAAATTGCCAAGAGCCACTCTGGAGAAGTGTCCAGTGAGTCCTGAAACATCTGAAAAACACAGCTTAGAGAGCATAGGGCACTTCCACTCATGGGGGTATAAATTGGGAAAATGAAAAATCAGCAAGACACAAGCACCCCAAAGTTTAGGGCTGCTCTGTTGACCAGGACCTCCACTTCATTCCACCTTAAATATCCCAGGAAAGAGAAAAATGGATAAAGAAGTTGTGGTCCTTATGTACAATGGAATATCACTCAGCCAGGAAATCAATGTCGTAAGGTTAGTAGCAGCATGATGAGTGGATTTAGGTATGACGATTCTAAGTGAAATAAGTCACACAGAAAAGGACACTTCTCATAAGGTATCACTGATAGAGGGAATGTAAAAACCGTTACACTTGAACTGAATTACAAAACAGAACAGAGTCACACATGCAGAAAACAGACTATGGCTGCTTAACAGGAAAGGTGAGGTGGGGTGATACATAAAACAAGGGTATCAAATTAGCTCAGATACCATTCCATAAACCCAATATGTAGTAGACAAGACCTACTCCTTGCTCAGAGAACTGGACTCAACACGCCCTATTCACCGCACAAGAATATATCTGACTAATAATAATCGTAAAACCTATGTATTGATATCTCTCTGTTAGTGTGTCAAGTGGGTGTAAAGCGGCATAAACACAGCAGTGAAAAGCAGCTAAACCCCATTATAAAAATAAATTACTTTGAAACACCCATGAAACAAAGACAGTGAAAGAGAGAGAAATTCTTACACAATGCGTTCAGGGGCTGTGATGCAACCTGGATTGACCATATCTAGACGCACAGCTGGATGAGACATAAGGGTGGACACTCTTGGGGCTGAGAGGTTTGGTGAGGTTGGGTGAGCAAACGCAGACCCTTTAAAGGAATACTGCGTGGTACCCATCGCATGGGTCCCAAATCTCCAGGTTCAAGGGCATCTTCCTACATCAAAAACATGCATGAGAAACCCAGAAGATGGTACACCGTGTGATGGGGAAAGGTTTCTAAAACGCACCTCATTTCTCATCTCCTTGTGCCCGGGTTCGCCATTCCAGCCGCTTTACTAGCAAGCTCCCTACTTGGAGCATCAGCACCTTTAACCTCCTGTTCCATACAGGTTGCAATTTGTCCTGAGGATAAACGGGAAGACGTGGAACCAACGAGAGACTAGCTCTTGGTGTTGGGACAGGCACAGGTCACTCAATTTTCCCATCAGAAAGAAGAATTAACCACAGGCTCAGCCTGCCCCCCGGAACCAGAACAGGGCCTGAAGCCATTCTGCGATTTTGCGGCCAGCTCCCATAAAAACGAGTTGTAAAATGGAGGTTCAGGGCACTGCAATTCACAAACCTGCAGAGTTATAAATGATAACTCTCGTCCACAAACATATTGAGGGAAGGCAAAGAAGAGGATTTGAAATCAAGGCAGAATTGCAGGAAACAGATTTCAGGAGGTAGATACGAATCGCCTTTAAAGCACATGAAAAGCGGCAAAACTTTGACAATGATGCCCTTGGCCAAAAAGGGCGTATGCGTTTTTTCCTGAATATATTCAGGAAAAAACGCATACGCCCTTTTTGGCCAACCAAGCAACCTGGAAAGGCAAATCAGCGCTACAAAGAAGTCTCGCTTCCCATCGGTCAAAAGGGCCATGCTGAAAAAAGTGTCAAAACCAGAAATGCAGGACAGGCCATGGAGAAATGGGAGCCTTGCTACACTGATGGGCGGGATGTAAATTGCCAAGAGCCACTCTGGAGAAGTGTCCGGTGAGTCCTGAAACATCTGAAAAACACAGCTTAGAGAGCATAGGGCACTTCCACTCATGGGGGTATAAATTGGGAAAATGAAAAATCAGCAAGACACAAGCACCCCAAAGTTTAGGGCTGCTCTGTTGACCAGGACCTCCACTTCATTCCACCTTAAATATCCCAGGAAAGAGAAAAATGGATAAAGAAGTTGTGGTCCTTATGTACAATGGAATATCACTCAGCCAGGAAATCAATGTCGTAAGGTTAGTAGCAGCATGATGAGTGGATTTAGGTATGACGATTCTAAGTGAAATAAGTCACACAGAAAAGGACACTTCTCATAAGGTATCACTGATAGAGGGAATGTAAAAACCGTTACACTTGAACTGAATTACAAAACAGAACAGAGTCACACATGCAGAAAACAGACTATGGCTGCTTAACAGGAAAGGTGAGGTGGGGTGATACATAAAACAAGGGTATCAAATTAGCTCAGATACCATTCCATAAACCCAATATGTAGTAGACAAGACCTACTCCTTGCTCAGAGAACTGGACTCAACAAGCCCTATTCACCGCACAAGAATATATCTGACTAATAATAATCGTAAAACCTATGTATTGATATCTCTCTGTTAGTGTGTCAAGTGGGTGTAAAGCGGCATAAACACAGCAGTGAAAAGCAGCTAAACCCCATTATAAAAATAAATTACTTTGAAACACCCATGAAACAAAGACAGTGAAAGAGAGAGAAATTCTTACACAATGCGTTCAGGGGCTGTGATGCAACCTGGATTGACCATATCTAGACGCACAGCTGGATGAGACATAAGGGTGGACACTCTTGGGGCTGAGAGGTTTGGTGAGGTTGGGTGAGCAAACGCAGACCCTTTAAAGGAATACTGCGTGGTACCCATCGCATGGGTCCCAAATCTCCAGGTTCAAGGGCATCTTCCTACATCAAAAAGATGCATGAGAAACCCAGAAGATGGTACACCGTGTGATGGGGAAAGGTTTCTAAAACGCACCTCATTTCTCATCTCCTTGTGCCCGGGTTCGCCATTCCAGCCGCTTTACTAGCAAGCTCCCTACTTGGAGCATGAGCACCTTTAACCTCCTGTTCCGTACAGGTTGCAATTTGTCCTGAGGATAAACGGGAAGACGTGGAACCAACGAGAGACTAGCTCTTGGTGTTGGGACAGGCACAGGTCACTCAATTTTCCCATCAGAAAGAAGAATTAACCACAGGCTCAGCCTGACCCCCGGAACCAGAACAGGGCCTGAAGCCATTCTGCGATTTTGCGGCCAGCTCCCATAAAAACGAGTTGTAAAATGGAGGTTCAGGGCACTGCAATTCACAAACCTGCAGAGTTATAAATGATAACTCTCGTCCACAAACATATTGAGGGAAGGCAAAGAAGAGGATTTGAAATCAAGGCAGAATTGCAGGAAACAGATTTCAGGAAGTAGATACGAATCGCCTTTAAAGCACATGAAAAGCGGCAAAACGTTGACGATGATGCCCTTGGCCAAAAAGGGCGTATGCGTTTTTTCCTGAATATATTCAGGAAAAAACGCATACGCCCTTTTTGGCCAACCAAGCAACCTGGAAAGGCAAATCAGCGCTACAAAGAAGTCTCGCTTCCCATCGGTCAAAAGGGCCATGCTGAAAAAAGTGTCAAAACCAGAAATGCAGGACAGGCCATGGAGAAATGGGAGCCTTGCTACACTGATGGGCGGGATGTAAATTGCCAAGAGCCACTCTGGAGAAGTGTCCGGTGAGTCCTGAAACATCTGAAAAACACAGCTTAGAGAGCATAGGGCACTTCCACTCATGGGGGTATAAATTGGGAAAATTAAAAATCAGCAAGACACAAGCACCCCAAAGTTTAGGGCTGCTCTGTTGACAAGGACCTCCACTTCATTCCACCTTAAATATCCAAGGAAAGAGAAAAATGGATAAAGAAGTTGTGGTCCTTATGTACAATGGAATATCACTCAGCCAGGAAATCAATGTCGTAAGGTTAGTAGCAGCATGATGAGTGGATTTAGGTATGACGATTCTAAGTGAAATAAGTCACACAGAAAAGGACACTACTCATAAGGTATCACTGATAGAGGGAATGTAAAAACCGTTACACTTGAACTGAATTACAAAACAGAACAGAGTCACACATGCAGAAAACACACTATGGCTGCTTAACGGGAAAGGTGAGGTGGGGTGATACATAAAACAAGGGTATCAAATTAGCTCAGATACCATTCCATAAACCCAATATGTAATAGACAAGACCTACTCCTTGCTCAGAGAACTGGACTCAACACGCCCTATTCAACGCACAAGAATATATCTGATTAATAATAATCGTAAAACCTATGTATTGATATCTCTCTGTTAGTGTGTCAAGTGGGTGTAAAGCGGCATAAACACAGCAGTGAAAAGCAGCTAAACCCCATTATAAAAATAAATTACTTTGAAACACCCATGAAACAAAGACAGTGAAAGAGAGAGAAATTCTTACACAATGCGTTCAGGGGCTGTGATGCAACCTGGATTGACCATATCTAGACGCACAGCTGGATGAGACATAAGGGTGGACACTCTTGGGGCTGAGAGGTTTGGTGAGGTTGGGTGAGCAAACGCAGACCCTTTAAAGGAATACTGCGTGGTACCCATCGCATGGGTCCCAAATCTCCAGGTTCAAGGGCATCTTCCTACATCAAAAACATGCATGAGAAACCCAGAAGATGGTACACCGTGTGATGGGGAAAGGTTTCTAAAACGCACCTCATTTCTCATCTCCTTGTGCCCGGGTTCGCCATTCCAGCCGCTTTACTAGCAAGCTCCCTACTTGGAGCATCAGCACCTTTAACCTCCTGTTCCGTACAGGTTGCAATTTGTCCTGAGGATAAACGGGAAGACGTGGAACCAACGAGAGACTAGCTCTTGGTGTTGGGACAGGCACAGGTCACTCTATTTTCCCATCAGAAAGAAGAATTAACCACAGGCTCAGCCTGACCCCCGGAACCAGAACAGGGCCTGAAGCCATTCTGCGATTTTGCGGCCAGCTCCCATAAAAACGAGTTGTAAAATGGAGGTTCAGGGCACTGCAATTCACAAACCTGCAGAGTTATAAATGATAACTCTCGTCCACAAACATATTGAGGGAAGGCAAAGAAGAGGATTTGAAATCAAGGCAGAATTGCAGGAAACAGATTTCAGGAGGTAGATACGAATCGCCTTTAAAGCACAAGAAAAGCGGCAAAACGTTGACAATGATGCCCTTGGCCAAAAAGGGCGTATGCGTTTTTTCCTGAATATATTCAGGAAAAAACGCATACGCCCTTTTTGGCCAACCAAGCCACCTGGAAAGGCAAATCAGTGCTACAAAGAAGTCTCGCTTCCCATCGGTCAAAAGGGCCATGCTGAAAAAAGTGTCAAAACCAGAAATGCAGGACAGGCCATGGAGAAATGGGAGCCTTGCTACACTGATGGGCGGGATGTAAATTGCCAAGAGCCACTCTGGAGAAGTGTCCGGTGAGTCCTGAAACATCTGAAAAACACAGCTTAGAGAGCATAGGGCACTTCCACTCATGGGGGTATAAATTGGGAAAATTAAAAATCAGCAAGACACAAGCACCCCAAAGTTTAGGGCTGCTCTGTTGACCAGGACCTCCACTTCATTCCACCTTAAATATCCAAGGAAAGAGAAAAATGGATAAAGAAGTTGTGGTCCTTATGTACAATGGAATATCACTCAGCCAGGAAATCAATGTCGTAAGGTTAGTAGCAGCATGATGAGTGGATTTAGGTATGACGATTCTAAGTGAAATAAGTCACACAGAAAAGGACACTTCTCATAAGGTATCACTGATAGAGGGAATGTAAAAACCGTTACACTTGAACTGAATTACAAAACAGAACAGAGTCACACATGCAGAAAACACACTATGGCTGCTTAACGGGAAAGGTGAGGTGGGGTGATACATAAAACAAGGGTATCAAATTAGCTCAGATACCGTTCCATAAACCCAATATGTAATAGACAAGACCTACTCCTTGCTCAGAGAACTGGACTCAACACGCCCTATTCACCGCACAAGAATATATCTGACTAATAATAATCGTAAAACCTATGTATTGATATCTCTCTGTTAGTGTGTCAAGTGGGTGTAAAGCGGCATAAACACAGCAGTGAAAAGCAGCTAAACCCCATTATAAAAATAAATTACTTTGAAACCACCATGAAACAAAGACAGTGAAAGAGAGAGAAATTCTTACACAATGCGTTCAGGGGCTGTGATGCAACCTGGATTGACCATATCTAGACGCACAGCTGGATGAGACATAAGGGTGGACACTCTTGGGGCTGAGAGGTTTGGTGAGGTTGGGTGAGCAAACGCAGACCCTTTAAAGGAATACTGCGTGGTACCCATCGCATGGGTCCCAAATCTCCAGGTTCAAGGGCATCTTCCTACATCAAAAACATGCATGAGAAACCCAGAAGATGGTACACCGTGTGATGGGGAAAGGTTTCTAAAACGCACCTCATTTCTCATCTCCTTGTGCCCGGGTTCGCCATTCCAGCCGCTTTACTAGCAAGCTCCCTACTTGGAGCATCAGCACCTTTAACCTCCTGTTCCGTACAGGTTGCAATTTGTCCTGAGGATAAACGGGAAGACGTGGAACCAACGAGAGACTAGCTCTTGGTGTTGGGACAGGCACAGGTCACTCTATTTTCCCATCAGAAAGAAGAATTAACCACAGGCTCAGCCTGCCCCCCGGAACCAGAACAGGGCCTGAAGCCATTCTGCGATTTTGCGGCCAGCTCCCATAAAAACGAGTTGTAAAATGGAGGTTCAGGGCACTGCAATTCACAAACCTGCAGAGTTATAAATGATAACTCTCGTCCACAAACATATTGAGGGAAGGCAAAGAAGAGGATTTGAAATCAAGGCAGAATTGCAGGAAACAGATTTCAGGAGGTAGATACGAATCGCCTTTAAAGCACATGAAAAGCGGCAAAACGTTGACAATGATGCCCTTGGCCAAAAAGGGCGTATGCGTTTTTTCCTGAATATATTCAGGAAAAAACGCATACGCCCTTTTTGGCCAACCAAGCCACCTGGAAAGGCAAATCAGCGCTACAAAGAAGTCTCGCTTCCCATCGGTCAAAAGGGCCATGCTGAAAAAAGTGTCAAAACCAGAAATGCAGGACAGGCCATGGAGAAATGGGAGCCTTGCTACACTGATGGGCGGGATGTAAATTGCCAAGAGCCACTCTGGAGAAGTGTCCGGTGAGTCCTGAAACATCTGAAAAACACAGCTTAGAGAGCATAGGGCACTTCCACTCATGGGGGTATAAATTGGGAAAATGAAAAATCAGCAAGACACAAGCACCCCAAAGTTTAGGGCTGCTCTGTTGACCAGGACCTCCACTTCATTCCACCTTAAATATCCCAGGAAAGAGAAAAATGGATAAAGAAGTTGTGGTCCTTATGTACAATGGAATATCACTCAGCCAGGAAATCAATGTCGTAAGGTTAGTAGCAGCATGATGAGTGGATTTAGGTATGACGATTCTAAGTGAAATAAGTCACACAGAAAAGGACACTTCTCATAAGGTATCACTGATAGAGGGAATGTAAAAACCGTTACACTTGAACTGAATTACAAAACAGAACAGAGTCACACATGCAGAAAACAGACTATGGCTGCTTAACAGGAAAGGTGAGGTGGGGTGATACATAAAACAAGGGTATCAAATTAGCTCAGATACCATTCCATAAACCCAATATGTAGTAGACAAGACCTACTCCTTGCTCAGAGAACTGGACTCAACACGCCCTATTCACCGCACAAGAATATATCTGACTAATAATAATCGTAAAACCTATGTATTGATATCTCTCTGTTAGTGTGTCAAGTGGGTGTAAAGCGGCATAAACACAGCAGTGAAAAGCAGCTAAACCCCATTATAAAAATAAATTACTTTGAAACACCCATGAAACAAAGACAGTGAAAGAGAGAGAAATTCTTACACAATGCGTTCAGGGGCTGTGATGCAACCTGGATTGACCATATCTAGACGCACAGCTGGATGAGGCATAAGGGTGGACACTCTTGGGGCTGAGAGGTTTGGTGAGGTTGGGTGAGCAAACGCAGACCCTTTAAAGGAATACTGCGTGGTACCCATCGCATGGGTCCCAAATCTCCAGGTTCAAGGGCATCTTCCTACATCAAAAACATGCATGAGAAACCCAGAAGATGGTACACCGTGTGATGGGGAAAGGTTTCTAAAACGCACCTCATTTCTCATCTCCTTGTGCCCGGGTTCGCCATTCCAGCCGCTTTACTAGCAAGCTCCCTACTTGGAGCATGAGCACCTTTAACCTCCTGTTCCGTACAGGTTGCAATTTGTCCTGAGGATAAACGGGAAGACGTGGAACCAACGAGAGACTAGCTCTTGGTGTTGGGACAGGCACAGGTCACTCAATTTTCCCATCAGAAAGAAGAATTAACCACAGGCTCAGCCTGACCCCCGGAACCAGAACAGGGCCTGAAGCCATTCTGCGATTTTGCGGCCAGCTCCCATAAAAACGAGTTGTAAAATGGAGGTTCAGGGCACTGCAATTCACAAACCTGCAGAGTTATAAATGATAACTCTCGTCCACAAACATATTGAGGGAAGGCAAAGAAGAGGATTTGAAATCAAGGCAGAATTGCAGGAAACAGATTTCAGGAAGTAGATACGAATCGCCTTTAAAGCACATGAAAAGCGGCAAAACGTTGACAATGATGCCCTTGGCCAAAAAGGGCGTATGCGTTTTTTCCTGAATATATTCAGGAAAAAACGCATACGCCCTTTTTGGCCAACCAAGCAACCTGGAAAGGCAAATCAGCGCTACAAAGAAGTCTCGCTTCCCATCGGTCAAAAGGGCCATGCTGAAAAAAGTGTCAAAACCAGAAATGCAGGACAGGCCATGGAGAAATGGGAGCCTTGCTACACTGATGGGCGGGATGTAAATTGCCAAGAGCCACTCTGGAGAAGTGTCCGGTGAGTCCTGAAACATCTGAAAAACACAGCTTAGAGAGCATAGGGCACTTCCACTCATGGGGGTATAAATTGGGAAAATGAAAAATCAGCAAGACACAAGCACCCCAAAGTTTAGGGCTGCTCTGTTGACCAGGACCTCCACTTCATTCCACCTTAAATATCCCAGGAAAGAGAAAAATGGATAAAGAAGTTGTGGTCCTTATGTACAATGGAATATCACTCAGCCAGGAAATCAATGTCGTAAGGTTAGTAGCAGCATGATGAGTGGATTTAGGTATGACGATTCTAAGTGAAATAAGTCACACAGAAAAGGACACTTCTCATAAGGTATCACTGATAGAGGGAATGTAAAAACCGTTACACTTGAACTGAATTACAAAACAGAACAGAGTCACACATGCAGAAAACAGACTATGGCTGCTTAACAGGAAAGGTGAGGTGGGGTGATACATAAAACAAGGGTATCAAATTAGCTCAGATACCATTCCATAAACCCAATATGTAGTAGACAAGACCTACTCCTTGCTCAGAGAACTGGACTCAACACGCCCTATTCACCGCACAAGAATATATCTGACTAATAATAATCGTAAAACCTATGTATTGATATCTCTCTGTTAGTGTGTCAAGTGGGTGTAAAGCGGCATAAACACAGCAGTGAAAAGCAGCTAAACCCCATTATAAAAATAAATTACTTTGAAACACCCATGAAACAAAGACAGTGAAAGAGAGAGAAATTCTTACACAATGCGTTCAGGGGCTGTGATGCAACCTGGATTGACCATATCTAGACGCACAGCTGGATGAGACATAAGGGTGGACACTCTTGGGGCTGAGAGGTTTGGTGAGGTTGGGTGAGCAAACGCAGACCCTTTAAAGGAATACTGCGTGGTACCCATCGCATGGGTCCCAAATCTCCAGGTTCAAGGGCATCTTCCTACATCAAAAACATGCATGAGAAACCCAGAAGATGGTACACCGTGTGATGGGGAAAGGTTTCTAAAACGCACCTCATTTCTCATCTCCTTGTGCCCGGGTTCGCCATTCCAGCCGCTTTACTAGCAAGCTCCCTACTTGGAGCATCAGCACCTTTAACCTCCTGTTCCATACAGGTTGCAATTTGTCCTGAGGATAAACGGGAAGACGTGGAACCAACGAGAGACTAGCTCTTGGTGTTGGGACAGGCACAGGTCACTCAATTTTCCCATCAGAAAGAAGAATTAACCACAGGCTCAGCCTGCCCCCCGGAACCAGAACAGGGCCTGAAGCCATTCTGCGATTTTGCGGCCAGCTCCCATAAAAACGAGTTGTAAAATGGAGGTTCAGGGCACTGCAATTCACAAACCTGCAGAGTTATAAATGATAACTCTCGTCCACAAACATATTGAGGGAAGGCAAAGAAGAGGATTTGAAATCAAGGCAGAATTGCAGGAAACAGATTTCAGGAGGTAGATACGAATCGCCTTTAAAGCACATGAAAAGCGGCAAAACTTTGACAATGATGCCCTTGGCCAAAAAGGGCGTATGCGTTTTTTCCTGAATATATTCAGGAAAAAACGCATACGCCCTTTTTGGCCAACCAAGCAACCTGGAAAGGCAAATCAGCGCTACAAAGAAGTCTCGCTTCCCATCGGTCAAAAGGGCCATGCTGAAAAAAGTGTCAAAACCAGAAATGCAGGACAGGCCATGGAGAAATGGGAGCCTTGCTACACTGATGGGCGGGATGTAAATTGCCAAGAGCCACTCTGGAGAAGTGTCCGGTGAGTCCTGAAACATCTGAAAAACACAGCTTAGAGAGCATAGGGCACTTCCACTCATGGGGGTATAAATTGGGAAAATGAAAAATCAGCAAGACACAAGCACCCCAAAGTTTAGGGCTGCTCTGTTGACCAGGACCTCCACTTCATTCCACCTTAAATATCCCAGGAAAGAGAAAAATGGATAAAGAAGTTGTGGTCCTTATGTACAATGGAATATCACTCAGCCAGGAAATCAATGTCGTAAGGTTAGTAGCAGCATGATGAGTGGATTTAGGTATGACGATTCTAAGTGAAATAAGTCACACAGAAAAGGACACTTCTCATAAGGTATCACTGATAGAGGGAATGTAAAAACCGTTACACTTGAACTGAATTACAAAACAGAACAGAGTCACACATGCAGAAAACAGACTATGGCTGCTTAACAGGAAAGGTGAGGTGGGGTGATACATAAAACAAGGGTATCAAATTAGCTCAGATACCATTCCATAAACCCAATATGTAGTAGACAAGACCTACTCCTTGCTCAGAGAACTGGACTCAACAAGCCCTATTCACCGCACAAGAATATATCTGACTAATAATAATCGTAAAACCTATGTATTGATATCTCTCTGTTAGTGTGTCAAGTGGGTGTAAAGCGGCATAAACACAGCAGTGAAAAGCAGCTAAACCCCATTATAAAAATAAATTACTTTGAAACACCCATGAAACAAAGACAGTGAAAGAGAGAGAAATTCTTACACAATGCGTTCAGGGGCTGTGATGCAACCTGGATTGACCATATCTAGACGCACAGCTGGATGAGACATAAGGGTGGACACTCTTGGGGCTGAGAGGTTTGGTGAGGTTGGGTGAGCAAACGCAGACCCTTTAAAGGAATACTGCGTGGTACCCATCGCATGGGTCCCAAATCTCCAGGTTCAAGGGCATCTTCCTACATCAAAAACATGCATGAGAAACCCAGAAGATGGTACACCGTGTGATGGGGAAAGGTTTCTAAAACGCACCTCATTTCTCATCTCCTTGTGCCCGGGTTCGCCATTCCAGCCGCTTTACTAGCAAGCTCCCTACTTGGAGCATGAGCACCTTTAACCTCCTGTTCCGTACAGGTTGCAATTTGTCCTGAGGATAAACGGGAAGACGTGGAACCAACGAGAGACTAGCTCTTGGTGTTGGGACAGGCACAGGTCACTCAATTTTCCCATCAGAAAGAAGAATTAACCACAGGCTCAGCCTGACCCCCGGAACCAGAACAGGGCCTGAAGCCATTCTGCGATTTTGCGGCCAGCTCCCATAAAAACGAGTTGTAAAATGGAGGTTCAGGGCACTGCAATTCACAAACCTGCAGAGTTATAAATGATAACTCTCGTCCACAAACATATTGAGGGAAGGCAAAGAAGAGGATTTGAAATCAAGGCAGAATTGCAGGAAACAGATTTCAGGAAGTAGATACGAATCGCCTTTAAAGCACATGAAAAGCGGCAAAACGTTGACGATGATGCCCTTGGCCAAAAAGGGCGTATGCGTTTTTTCCTGAATATATTCAGGAAAAAACGCATACGCCCTTTTTGGCCAACCAAGCAACCTGGAAAGGCAAATCAGCGCTACAAAGAAGTCTCGCTTCCCATCGGTCAAAAGGGCCATGCTGAAAAAAGTGTCAAAACCAGAAATGCAGGACAGGCCATGGAGAAATGGGAGCCTTGCTACACTGATGGGCGGGATGTAAATTGCCAAGAGCCACTCTGGAGAAGTGTCCGGTGAGTCCTGAAACATCTGAAAAACACAGCTTAGAGAGCATAGGGCACTTCCACTCATGGGGGTATAAATTGGGAAAATTAAAAATCAGCAAGACACAAGCACCCCAAAGTTTAGGGCTGCTCTGTTGACAAGGACCTCCACTTCATTCCACCTTAAATATCCAAGGAAAGAGAAAAATGGATAAAGAAGTTGTGGTCCTTATGTACAATGGAATATCACTCAGCCAGGAAATCAATGTCGTAAGGTTAGTAGCAGCATGATGAGTGGATTTAGGTATGACGATTCTAAGTGAAATAAGTCACACAGAAAAGGACACTACTCATAAGGTATCACTGATAGAGGGAATGTAAAAACCGTTACACTTGAACTGAATTACAAAACAGAACAGAGTCACACATGCAGAAAACACACTATGGCTGCTTAACGGGAAAGGTGAGGTGGGGTGATACATAAAACAAGGGTATCAAATTAGCTCAGATACCATTCCATAAACCCAATATGTAATAGACAAGACCTACTCCTTGCTCAGAGAACTGGACTCAACACGCCCTATTCAACGCACAAGAATATATCTGATTAATAATAATCGTAAAACCTATGTATTGATATCTCTCTGTTAGTGTGTCAAGTGGGTGTAAAGCGGCATAAACACAGCAGTGAAAAGCAGCTAAACCCCATTATAAAAATAAATTACTTTGAAACACCCATGAAACAAAGACAGTGAAAGAGAGAGAAATTCTTACACAATGCGTTCAGGGGCTGTGATGCAACCTGGATTGACCATATCTAGACGCACAGCTGGATGAGACATAAGGGTGGACACTCTTGGGGCTGAGAGGTTTGGTGAGGTTGGGTGAGCAAACGCAGACCCTTTAAAGGAATACTGCGTGGTACCCATCGCATGGGTCCCAAATCTCCAGGTTCAAGGGCATCTTCCTACATCAAAAACATGCATGAGAAACCCAGAAGATGGTACACCGTGTGATGGGGAAAGGTTTCTAAAACGCACCTCATTTCTCATCTCCTTGTGCCCGGGTTCGCCATTCCAGCCGCTTTACTAGCAAGCTCCCTACTTGGAGCATCAGCACCTTTAACCTCCTGTTCCGTACAGGTTGCAATTTGTCCTGAGGATAAACGGGAAGACGTGGAACCAACGAGAGACTAGCTCTTGGTGTTGGGACAGGCACAGGTCACTCTATTTTCCCATCAGAAAGAAGAATTAACCACAGGCTCAGCCTGCCCCCCGGAACCAGAACAGGGCCTGAAGCCATTCTGCGATTTTGCGGCCAGCTCCCATAAAAACGAGTTGTAAAATGGAGGTTCAGGGCACTGCAATTCACAAACCTGCAGAGTTATAAATGATAACTCTCGTCCACAAACATATTGAGGGAAGGCAAAGAAGAGGATTTGAAATCAAGGCAGAATTGCAGGAAACAGATTTCAGGAGGTAGATACGAATCGCCTTTAAAGCACAAGAAAAGCGGCAAAACGTTGACAATGATGCCCTTGGCCAAAAAGGGCGTATGCGTTTTTTCCTGAATATATTCAGGAAAAAACGCATACGCCCTTTTTGGCCAACCAAGCCACCTGGAAAGGCAAATCAGTGCTACAAAGAAGTCTCGCTTCCCATCGGTCAAAAGGGCCATGCTGAAAAAAGTGTCAAAACCAGAAATGCAGGACAGGCCATGGAGAAATGGGAGCCTTGCTACACTGATGGGCGGGATGTAAATTGCCAAGAGCCACTCTGGAGAAGTGTCCGGTGAGTCCTGAAACATCTGAAAAACACAGCTTAGAGAGCATAGGGCACTTCCACTCATGGGGGTATAAATTGGGAAAATTAAAAATCAGCAAGACACAAGCACCCCAAAGTTTAGGGCTGCTCTGTTGACCAGGACCTCCACTTCATTCCACCTTAAATATCCAAGGAAAGAGAAAAATGGATAAAGAAGTTGTGGTCCTTATGTACAATGGAATATCACTCAGCCAGGAAATCAATGTCGTAAGGTTAGTAGCAGCATGATGAGTGGATTTAGGTATGACGATTCTAAGTGAAATAAGTCACACAGAAAAGGACACTACTCATAAGGTATCACTGATAGAGGGAATGTAAAAACCGTTACACTTGAACTGAATTACAAAACAGAACAGAGTCACACATGCAGAAAACACACTATGGCTGCTTAACGGGAAAGGTGAGGTGGGGTGATACATAAAACAAGGGTATCAAATTAGCTCAGATACCATTCCATAAACCCAATATGTAATAGACAAGACCTACTCCTTGCTCAGAGAACTGGACTCAACACGCCCTATTCAACGCACAAGAATATATCTGATTAATAATAATCGTAAAACCTATGTATTGATATCTCTCTGTTAGTGTGTCAAGTGGGTGTAAAGCGGCATAAACACAGCAGTGAAAAGCAGCTAAACCCCATTATAAAAATAAATTACTTTGAAACACCCATGAAACAAAGACAGTGAAAGAGAGAGAAATTCTTACACAATGCGTTCAGGGGCTGTGATGCAACCTGGATTGACCATATCTAGACGCACAGCTGGATGAGACATAAGGGTGGACACTCTTGGGGCTGAGAGGTTTGGTGAGGTTGGGTGAGCAAACGCAGACCCTTTAAAGGAATACTGCGTGGTACCCATCGCATGGGTCCCAAATCTCCAGGTTCAAGGGCATCTTCCTACATCAAAAACATGCATGAGAAACCCAGAAGATGGTACACCGTGTGATGGGGAAAGGTTTCTAAAACGCACCTCATTTCTCATCTCCTTGTGCCCGGGTTCGCCATTCCAGCCGCTTTACTAGCAAGCTCCCTACTTGGAGCATCAGCACCTTTAACCTCCTGTTCCGTACAGGTTGCAATTTGTCCTGAGGATAAACGGGAAGACGTGGAACCAACGAGAGACTAGCTCTTGGTGTTGGGACAGGCACAGGTCACTCTATTTTCCCATCAGAAAGAAGAATTAACCACAGGCTCAGCCTGCCCCCCGGAACCAGAACAGGGCCTGAAGCCATTCTGCGATTTTGCGGCCAGCTCCCATAAAAACGAGTTGTAAAATGGAGGTTCAGGGCACTGCAATTCACAAACCTGCAGAGTTATAAATGATAACTCTCGTCCACAAACATATTGAGGGAAGGCAAAGAAGAGGATTTGAAATCAAGGCAGAATTGCAGGAAACAGATTTCAGGAGGTAGATACGAATCGCCTTTAAAGCACAAGAAAAGCGGCAAAACGTTGACAATGATGCCCTTGGCCAAAAAGGGCGTATGCGTTTTTTCCTGAATATATTCAGGAAAAAACGCATACGCCCTTTTTGGCCAACCAAGCCACCTGGAAAGGCAAATCAGTGCTACAAAGAAGTCTCGCTTCCCATCGGTCAAAAGGGCCATGCTGAAAAAAGTGTCAAAACCAGAAATGCAGGACAGGCCATGGAGAAATGGGAGCCTTGCTACACTGATGGGCGGGATGTAAATTGCCAAGAGCCACTCTGGAGAAGTGTCCGGTGAGTCCTGAAACATCTGAAAAACACAGCTTAGAGAGCATAGGGCACTTCCACTCATGGGGGTATAAATTGGGAAAATTAAAAATCAGCAAGACACAAGCACCCCAAAGTTTAGGGCTGCTCTGTTGACCAGGACCTCCACTTCATTCCACCTTAAATATCCAAGGAAAGAGAAAAATGGATAAAGAAGTTGTGGTCCTTATGTACAATGGAATATCACTCAGCCAGGAAATCAATGTCGTAAGGTTAGTAGCAGCATGATGAGTGGATTTAGGTATGACGATTCTAAGTGAAATAAGTCACACAGAAAAGGACACTTCTCATAAGGTATCACTGATAGAGGGAATGTAAAAACCGTTACACTTGAACTGAATTACAAAACAGAACAGAGTCACACATGCAGAAAACACACTATGGCTGCTTAACGGGAAAGGTGAGGTGGGGTGATACATAAAACAAGGGTATCAAATTAGCTCAGATACCGTTCCATAAACCCAATATGTAATAGACAAGACCTACTCCTTGCTCAGAGAACTGGACTCAACACGCCCTATTCACCGCACAAGAATATATCTGACTAATAATAATCGTAAAACCTATGTATTGATATCTCTCTGTTAGTGTGTCAAGTGGGTGTAAAGCGGCATAAACACAGCAGTGAAAAGCAGCTAAACCCCATTATAAAAATAAATTACTTTGAAACCACCATGAAACAAAGACAGTGAAAGAGAGAGAAATTCTTACACAATGCGTTCAGGGGCTGTGATGCAACCTGGATTGACCATATCTAGACGCACAGCTGGATCAGACATAAGGGTGGACACTCTTGGGGCTGAGAGGTTTGGTGAGGTTGGGTGAGCAAACGCAGACCCTTTAAAGGAATACTGCGTGGTACCCATCGCATGGGTCCCAAATCTACAGGTTCAAGGGCATCTTCCTACATCAAAAACATGCATGAGAAACCCAGAAGATGGTACACCGTGTGATGGGGAAAGGTTTCTAAAACGCACCTCATTTCTCATCTCCTTGTGCCCGGGTTCGCCATTCCAGCCGCTTTACTAGCAAGCTCCCTACTTGGAGCATCAGCACCTTTAACCTCCTGTTCCGTACAGGTTGCAATTTGTCCTGAGGATAAACGGGAAGACGTGGAACCAACGAGAGACTAGCTCTTGGTGTTGGGACAGGCACAGGTCACTCAATTTTCCCATCAGAAAGAAGAATTAACCACAGGCTCAGCCTGCCCCCCGGAACCAGAACAGGGCCTGAAGCCATTCTGCGATTTTGCGGCCAGCTCCCATAAAAACGAGTTGTAAAATGGAGGTTCAGGGCACTGCAATTCACAAACCTGCAGAGTTATAAATGATAACTCTCGTCCACAAACATATTGAGGGAAGGCAAAGAAGAGGATTTGAAATCAAGGCAGAATTGCAGGAAACAGATTTCAGGAAGTAGATACGAATCGCCTTTAAAGCACATGAAAAGCGGCAAAACGTTGACAATGATGCCCTTGGCCAAAAAGGGCGTATGCGTTTTTTCCTGAATATATTCAGGAAAAAACGCATACGCCCTTTTTGGCCAACCAAGCCACCTGGAAAGGCAAATCAGCGCTACAAAGAAGTCTCGCTTCCCATCGGTCAAAAGGGCCATGCTGAAAAAAGTGTCAAAACCAGAAATGCAGGACAGGCCATGGAGAAATGGGAGCCTTGCTACACTGATGGGCGGGATGTAAATTGCCAAGAGCCACTCTGGAGAAGTGTCCGGTGAGTCCTGAAACATCTGAAAAACACAGCTTAGAGAGCATAGGGCACTTCCACTCATGGGGGTATAAATTGGGAAAATTAAAAATCAGCAAGACACAAGCACCCCAAAGTTTAGGGCTGCTCTGTTGACCAGGACCTCCACTTCATTCCACCTTAAATATCCCAGGAAAGAGAAAAATGGATAAAGAAGTTGTGGTCCTTATGTACAATGGAATATCACTCAGCCAGGAAATCAATGTCGTAAGGTTAGTAGCAGCATGATGAGTGGATTTAGGTATGACGATTCTAAGTGAAATAAGTCACACAGAAAAGGACACTTCTCATAAGGTATCACTGATAGAGGGAATGTAAAAACCGTTACACTTGAACTGAATTACAAAACAGAACAGAGTCACACATGCAGAAAACACACTATGGCTGCTTAACAGGAAAGGTGAGGTGGGGTGATACATAAAACAAGGGTATCAAATTAGCTCAGATACCGTTCCATAAACCCAATATGTAATAGACAAGACCTACTCCTTGCTCAGAGAACTGGACTCAACACGCCCTATTCACCGCACAAGAATATATCTGACTAATAATAATCGTAAAACCTATGTATTGATATCTCTCTGTTAGTGTGTCAAGTGGGTGTAAAGCGGCATAAACACAGCAGTGAAAAGCAGCTAAACCCCATTATAAAAATAAATTACTTTGAAACCACCATGAAACAAAGACAGTGAAAGAGAGAGAAATTCTTACACAATGCGTTCAGGGGCTGTGATGCAACCTGGATTGACCATATCTAGACGCACAGCTGGATCAGACATAAGGGTGGACACTCTTGGGGCTGAGAGGTTTGGTGAGGTTGGGTGAGCAAACGCAGACCCTTTAAAGGAATACTGCGTGGTACCCATCGCATGGGTCCCAAATCTCCAGGTTCAAGGGCATCTTCCTACATCAAAAACATGCATGAGAAACCCAGAAGATGGTACACCGTGTGATGGGGAAAGGTTTCTAAAACGCACCTCATTTCTCATCTCCTTGTGCCCGGGTTCGCCATTCCAGCCGCTTTACTAGCAAGCTCCCTACTTGGAGCATCAGCACCTTTAACCTCCTGTTCCGTACAGGTTGCAATTTGTCCTGAGGATAAACGGGAAGACGTGGAACCAACGAGAGACTAGCTCTTGGTGTTGGGACAGGCACAGGTCACTCTATTTTCCCATCAGAAAGAAGAATTAACCACAGGCTCAGCCTGACCCCCGGAACCAGAACAGGGCCTGAAGCCATTCTGCGATTTTGCGGCCAGCTCCCATAAAAACGAGTTGTAAAATGGAGGTTCAGGGCACTGCAATTCACAAACCTGCAGAGTTATAAATGATAACTCTCGTCCACAAACATATTGAGGGAAGGCAAAGAAGAGGATTTGAAATCAAGGCAGAATTGCAGGAAACAGATTTCAGGAGGTAGATACGAATCGCCTTTAAAGCACATGAAAAGCGGCAAAACGTTGACAATGATGCCCTTGGCCAAAAAGGGCGTATGCGTTTTTTCCTGAATATATTCAGGAAAAAACGCATACGCCCTTTTTGGCCAACCAAGCCACCTGGAAAGGCAAATCAGCGCTACAAAGAAGTCTCGCTTCCCATCGGTCAAAAGGGCCATGCTGAAAAAAGTGTCAAAACCAGAAATGCAGGACAGGCCATGGAGAAATGGGAGCCTTGCTACACTGATGGGCGGGATGTAAATTGCCAAGAGCCACTCTGGAGAAGTGTCCGGTGAGTCCTGAAACATCTGAAAAACACAGCTTAGAGAGCATAGGGCACTTCCACTCATGGGGGTATAAATTGGGAAAATGAAAAATCAGCAAGACACAAGCACCCCAAAGTTTAGGGCTGCTCTGTTGACCAGGACCTCCACTTCATTCCACCTTAAATATCCCAGGAAAGAGAAAAATGGATAAAGAAGTTGTGGTCCTTATGTACAATGGAATATCACTCAGCCAGGAAATCAATGTCGTAAGGTTAGTAGCAGCATGATGAGTGGATTTAGGTATGACGATTCTAAGTGAAATAAGTCACACAGAAAAGGACACTTCTCATAAGGTATCACTGATAGAGGGAATGTAAAAACCGTTATACTTGAACTGAATTACAAAACAGAACAGAGTCACACATGCAGAAAACAGACTATGGCTGCTTAACAGGAAAGGTGAGGTGGGGTGATACATAAAACAAGGGTATCAAATTAGCTCAGATACCATTCCATAAACCCAATATGTAGTAGACAAGACCTACTCCTTGCTCAGATAACTGGACTCAACACGCCCTATTCACCGCACAAGAATATATCTGACTAATAATAATCGTAAAACCTATGTATTGATATCTCTCTGTTAGTGTGTCAAGTGGGTGTAAAGCGGCATAAACACAGCAGTGAAAAGCAGCTAAACCCCATTATAAAAATAAATTACTTTGAAACACCCATGAAACAAAGACAGTGAAAGAGAGAGAAATTCTTACACAATGCGTTCAGGGGCTGTGATGCAACCTGGATTGACCATATCTAGACGCACAGCTGGATGAGGCATAAGGGTGGACACTCTTGGGGCTGAGAGGTTTGGTGAGGTTGGGTGAGCAAACGCAGACCCTTTAAAGGAATACTGCGTGGTACCCATCGCATGGGTCCCAAATCTCCAGGTTCAAGGGCATCTTCCTACATCAAAAACATGCATGAGAAACCCAGAAGATGGTACACCGTGTGATGGGGAAAGGTTTCTAAAACGCACCTCATTTCTCATCTCCTTGTGCCCGGGTTCGCCATTCCTGCCACTTTACTAGCAAGCTCCCTACTTGGAGCATCAGCACCTTTAACCTCCTGTTCCATACAGGTTGCAATTTGTCCTGAGGATAAACGGGAAGACGTGGAACCAACGAGAGACTAGCTCTTGGTGTTGGGACAGGCACAGGTCACTCTATTTTCCCATCAGAAAGAAGAATTAACCACAGGCTCAGCCTGCCCCCCGGAACCAGAACAGGGCCTGAAGCCATTCTGCGATTTTGCGGCCAGCTCCCATAAAAACGAGTTGTAAAATGGAGGTTCAGGGCACTGCAATTCACAAACCTGCAGAGTTATAAATGATAACTGTCGTCCACAAATATATTGAGGGAAGGCAAAGAAGAGGATTTGAAATCAAGGCAGAATTGCAGGAAACAGATTTCAGGAGGTAGATACGAATCGCCTTTAAAGCACATGAAAAGCGGCAAAACGTTGACAATGATGCCCTTGGCCAAAAAGGGCGTATGCGTTTTTTCCTGAATATATTCAGGAAAAAACGCATACGCCCTTTTTGGCCAACCAAGCAACCTGGAAAGGCAAATCAGCGCTACAAAGAAGTCTCGCTTCCCATCGGTCAAAAGGGCCATGCTGAAAAAAGTGTCAAAACCAGAAATGCAGGACAGGCCATGGAGAAATGGGAGCCTTGCTACACTGATGGGCGGGATGTAAATTGCCAAGAGCCACTCTGGAGAAGTGTCCGGTGAGTCCTGAAACATCTGAAAAACACAGCTTAGAGAGCATAGGGCACTTCCACTCATGGGGGTATAAATTGGGAAAATTAAAAATCAGCAAGACACAAGCACCCCAAAGTTTAGGGCTGCTCTGTTGACCAGGACCTCCACTTCATTCCACCTTAAATATCCCAGGAAAGAGAAAAATGGATAAAGAAGTTGTGGTCCTTATGTACAATGGAATATCACTCAGCCAGGAAATCAATGTCGTAAGGTTAGTAGCAGCATGATGAGTGGATTTAGGTACGACGATTCTAAGTGAAATAAGTCACACAGAAAAGGACACTTCTCATAAGGTATCACTGATAGAGGGAATGTAAAAACCGTTACACTTGAACTGAATTACAAAACAGAACAGAGTCACACATGCAGAAAACACACTATGGCTGCTTAACGGGAAAGGTGAGGTGGGGTGATACATAAAACAAGGGTATCAAATTAGCTCAGATACCGTTCCATAAACCCAATATGTAATAGACAAGACCTACTCCTTGCTCAGAGAACTGGACTCAACACGCCCTATTCACCACACAAGAATATATCTGACTAATAATAATCGTAAAACCTATGTATTGATATCTCTCTGTTAGTGTGTCAAGTGGGTGTAAAGCGGCATAAACACAGCAGTGAAAAGCAGCTAAACCCCATTATAAAAATAAATTACTTTGAAACACCCATGAAACAAAGACAGTGAAAGAGAGAGAAATTCTTACACAATGCGTTCAGGGGCTGTGATGCAACCTGGATTGACCATATCTAGACGCACAGCTGGATGAGGCATAAGGGTGGACACTCTTGGGGCTGAGAGGTTTGGTGAGGTTGGGTGAGCAAACGCAGACCCTTTAAAGGAATACTGCGTGGTACCCATCGCATGGGTCCCAAATCTCCAGGTTCAAGGGCATCTTCCTACATCAAAAACATGCATGAGAAACCCAGAAGATGGTACACCGTGTGATGGGGAAAGGTTTCTAAAACGCACCTCATTTCTCATCTCCTTGTGCCCGGGTTCGCCATTCCTGCCACTTTACTAGCAAGCTCCCTACTTGGAGCATCAGCACCTTTAACCTCCTGTTCCATACAGGTTGCAATTTGTCCTGAGGATAAACGGGAAGACGTGGAACCAACGAGAGACTAGCTCTTGGTGTTGGGACAGGCACAGGTCACTCTATTTTCCCATCAGAAAGAAGAATTAACCACAGGCTCAGCCTGCCCCCCGGAACCAGAACAGGGCCTGAAGCCATTCTGCGATTTTGCGGCCAGCTCCCATAAAAACGAGTTGTAAAATGGAGGTTCAGGGCACTGCAATTCACAAAACTGCAGAGTTATAAATGATAACTCTCGTCCACAAATATATTGAGGGAAGGCAAAGAAGAGGATTTGAAATCAAGGCAGAATTGCAGGAAACAGATTTCAGGAGGTAGATTCGAATCGCCTTTAAAGCACATGAAAAGCGGCAAAACGTTGACAATGATGCCCTTGGCCAAAAAGGGCGTATGCGTTTTTTCCTGAATATATTCAGGAAAAAACGCATACGCCCTTTTTGGCCAACCAAGCAACCTGGAAAGGCAAATCAGCGCTACAAAGAAGTCTCGCTTCCCATCGGTCAAAAGGGCCATGCTGAAAAAAGTGTCAAAACCAGAAATGCAGGACAGGCCATGGAGAAATGGGAGCCTTGCTACACTGATGGGCGGGATGTAAATTGCCAAGAGCCACTCTGGAGAAGTGTCCGGTGAGTCCTGAAACATCTGAAAAACACAGCTTAGAGAGCATAGGGCACTTCCACTCATGGGGGTATAAATTGGGAAAATTAAAAATCAGCAAGACACAAGCACCCCAAAGTTTAGGGCTGCTCTGTTGACCAGGACCTCCACTTCATTCCACCTTAAATATCCCAGGAAAGAGAAAAATGGATAAAGAAGTTGTGGTCCTTATGTACAATGGAATATCACTCAGCCAGGAAATCAATGTCGTAAGGTTAGTAGCAGCATGATGAGTGGATTTAGGTACGACGATTCTAAGTGAAATAAGTCACACAGAAAAGGACACTTCTCATAAGGTATCACTGATAGAGGGAATGTAAAAACCGTTACACTTGAACTGAATTACAAAACAGAACAGAGTCACACATGCAGAAAACACACTATGGCTGCTTAACGGGAAAGGTGAGGTGGGGTGATACATAAAACAAGGGTATCAAATTAGCTCAGATACCGTTCCATAAACCCAATATGTAATAGACAAGACCTACTCCTTGCTCAGAGAACTGGACTCAACACGCCCTATTCACCACACAAGAATATATCTGACTAATAATAATCGTAAAACCTATGTATTGATATCTCTCTGTTAGTGTGTCAAGTGGGTGTAAAGCGGCATAAACACAGCAGTGAAAAGCAGCTAAACCCCATTATAAAAATAAATTACTTTGAAACACCCATGAAACAAAGACAGTGAAAGAGAGAGAAATTCTTACACAATGCGTTCAGGGGCTGTGATGCAACCTGGATTGACCATATCTAGACGCACAGCTGGATGAGACATAAGGGTGGACACTCTTGGGGCTGAGAGGTTTGGTGAGGTTGGGTGAGCAAACGCAGACCCTTTAAAGGAATACTGCGTGGTACCCATCGCATGGGTCCCAAATCTCCAGGTTCAAGGGCATCTTCCTACATCAAAAACATGCATGAGAAACCCAGAAGATGGTACACCGTGTGATGGGGAAAGGTTTCTAAAACGCACCTCATTTCTCATCGCCTTGTGCCCGGGTTCGCCATTCCAGCCGCTTTACTAGCAAGCTCCCTACTTGGAGCATCAGCACCTTTAACCTCCTGTTCCATACAGGTTGCAATTTGTCCTGAGGATAAACGGGAAGACGTGGAACCAACGAGAGACTAGCTCTTGGTGTTGGGACAGGCACAGGTCACTCTATTTTCCCATCAGAAAGAAGAATTAACCACAGGCTCAGCCTGCCCCCCGGAACCAGAACAGGGCCTGAAGCCATTCTGCGATTTTGCGGCCAGCTCCCATAAAAACGAGTTGTAAAATGGAGGTTCAGGGCACTGCAATTCACAAAACTGCAGAGTTATAAATGATAACTCTCGTCCACAAATATATTGAGGGAAGGCAAAGAAGAGGATTTGAAATCAAGGCAGAATTGCAGGAAACAGATTTCAGGAGGTAGATTCGAATCGCCTTTAAAGCACATGAAAAGCGGCAAAACGTTGACAATGATGCCCTTGGCCAAAAAGGGCGTATGCGTTTTTTCCTGAATATATTCAGGAAAAAACGCATACGCCCTTTTTGGCCAACCAAGCAACCTGGAAAGGCAAATCAGCGCTACAAAGAAGTCTCGCTTCCCATCGGTCAAAAGGGCCATGCTGAAAAAAGTGTCAAAACCAGAAATGCAGGACAGGCCATGGAGAAATGGGAGCCTTGCTACACTGATGGGCGGGATGTAAATTGCCAAGAGCCACTCTGGAGAAGTGTCCGGTGAGTCCTGAAACATCTGAAAAACACAGCTTAGAGAGCATAGGGCACTTCCACTCATGGGGGTATAAATTGGGAAAATTAAAAATCAGCAAGACACAAGCACCCCAAAGTTTAGGGCTGCTCTATTGACCAGGACCTCCACTTCATTCCACCTTAAATATCCCAGGAAAGAGAAAAATGGATAAAGAAGTTGTGGTCCTTATGTACAATGGAATATCACTCAGCCAGGAAATCAATGTCGTAAGGTTAGTAGCAGCATGATGAGTGGATTTAGGTATGACGATTCTAAGTGAAATAAGTCACACAGAAAAGGACACTTCTCATAAGGTATCACTGATAGAGGGAATGTAAAAACCGTTACACTTGAACTGAATTACAAAACAGAACAGAGTCACACATGCAGAAAACACACTATGGCTGCTTAACGGGAAAGGTGAGGTGGGGTGATACATAAAACAAGGGTATCAAATTAGCTCAGATACCGTTCCATAAACCCAATATGTAATAGACAAGACCTACTCCTTGCTCAGAGAACTGGACTCAACACGCCCTATTCACCGCACAAGAATATATCTGACTAATAATAATCGTAAAACCTATGTATTGATATCTCTCTGTTAGTGTGTCAAGTGGGTGTAAAGCGGCATAAACACAGCAGTGAAAAGCAGCTAAACCCCATTATAAAAATAAATTACTTTGAAACACCCATGAAACAAAGACAGTGAAAGAGAGAGAAATTCTTACACAATGCGTTCAGGGGCTGTGATGCAACCTGGATTGACCATATCTAGACGCACAGCTGGATGAGACATAAGGGTGGACACTCTTGGGGCTGAGAGGTTTGGTGAGGTTGGGTGAGCAAACGCAGACCCTTTAAAGGAATACTGCGTGGTACCCATCGCATGGGTCCCAAATCTCCAGGTTCAAGGGCATCTTCCTACATCAAAAACATGCATGAGAAACCCAGAAGATGGTACACCGTGTGATGGGGAAAGGTTTCTAAAACGCACCTCATTTCTCATCGCCTTGTGCCCGGGTTCGCCATTCCAGCCGCTTTACTAGCAAGCTCCCTACTTGGAGCATCAGCACCTTTAACCTCCTGTTCCATACAGGTTGCAATTTGTCCTGAGGATAAACGGGAAGACGTGGAACCAACGAGAGACTAGCTATTGGTGTTGGGACAGGCACAGGTCACTCTATTTTCCCATCAGAAAGAAGAATTAACCACAGGCTCAGCCTGCCCCCCGGAACCAGAACAGGGCCTGAAGCCATTCTGCGATTTTGCGGCCAGCTCCCATAAAAACGAGTTGTAAAATGGAGGTTCAGGGCACTGCAATTCACAAAACTGCAGAGTTATAAATGATAACTCTCGTCCACAAATATATTGAGGGAAGGCAAAGAAGAGGATTTGAAATCAAGGCAGAATTGCAGGAAACAGATTTCAGGAGGTAGATTCGAATCGCCTTTAAAGCACATGAAAAGCGGCAAAACGTTGACAATGATGCCCTTGGCCAAAAAGGGCGTATGCGTTTTTTCCTGAATATATTCAGGAAAAAACGCATACGCCCTTTTTGGCCAACCAAGCAACCTGGAAAGGCAAATCAGCGCTACAAAGAAGTCTCGCTTCCCATCGGTCAAAAGGGCCATGCTGAAAAAAGTGTCAAAACCAGAAATGCAGGACAGGCCATGGAGAAATGGGAGCCTTGCTACACTGATGGGCGGGATGTAAATTGCCAAGAGCCACTCTGGAGAAGTGTCCGGTGAGTCCTGAAACATCTGAAAAACACAGCTTAGAGAGCATAGGGCACTTCCACTCATGGGGGTATAAATTGGGAAAATTAAAAATCAGCAAGACACAAGCACCCCAAAGTTTAGGGCTGCTCTGTTGACCAGGACCTCCACTTCATTCCACCTTAAATATCCAAGGAAAGAGAAAAATGGATAAAGAAGTTGTGGTCCTTATGTACAATGGAATATCACTCAGCCAGGAAATCAATGTCGTAAGGTTAGTAGCAGCATGATGAGTGGATTTAGGTATGACGATTCTAAGTGAAATAAGTCACACAGAAAAGGACACTACTCATAAGGTATCACTGATAGAGGGAATGTAAAAACCGTTACACTTGAACTGAATTACAAAACAGAACAGAGTCACACATGCAGAAAACACACTATGGCTGCTTAACGGGAAAGGTGAGGTGGGGTGATACATAAAACAAGGGTATCAAATTAGCTCAGATACCATTCCATAAACCCAATATGTAATAGACAAGACCTACTCCTTGCTCAGAGAACTGGACTCAACACGCCCTATTCAACGCACAAGAATATATCTGATTAATAATAATCGTAAAACCTATGTATTGATATCTCTCTGTTAGTGTGTCAAGTGGGTGTAAAGCGGCATAAACACAGCAGTGAAAAGCAGCTAAACCCCATTATAAAAATAAATTACTTTGAAACACCCATGAAACAAAGACAGTGAAAGAGAGAGAAATTCTTACACAATGCGTTCAGGGGCTGTGATGCAACCTGGATTGACCATATCTAGACGCACAGCTGGATGAGACATAAGGGTGGACACTCTTGGGGCTGAGAGGTTTGGTGAGGTTGGGTGAGCAAACGCAGACCCTTTAAAGGAATACTGCGTGGTACCCATCGCATGGGTCCCAAATCTCCAGGTTCAAGGGCATCTTCCTACATCAAAAACATGCATGAGAAACCCAGAAGATGGTACACCGTGTGATGGGGAAAGGTTTCTAAAACGCACCTCATTTCTCATCTCCTTGTGCCCGGGTTCGCCATTCCAGCCGCTTTACTAGCAAGCTCCCTACTTGGAGCATCAGCACCTTTAACCTCCTGTTCCGTACAGGTTGCAATTTGTCCTGAGGATAAACGGGAAGACGTGGAACCAACGAGAGACTAGCTCTTGGTGTTGGGACAGGCACAGGTCACTCTATTTTCCCATCAGAAAGAAGAATTAACCACAGGCTCAGCCTGCCCCCCGGAACCAGAACAGGGCCTGAAGCCATTCTGCGATTTTGCGGCCAGCTCCCATAAAAACGAGTTGTAAAATGGAGGTTCAGGGCACTGCAATTCACAAACCTGCAGAGTTATAAATGATAACTCTCGTCCACAAACATATTGAGGGAAGGCAAAGAAGAGGATTTGAAATCAAGGCAGAATTGCAGGAAACAGATTTCAGGAGGTAGATACGAATCGCCTTTAAAGCACAAGAAAAGCGGCAAAACGTTGACAATGATGCCCTTGGCCAAAAAGGGCGTATGCGTTTTTTCCTGAATATATTCAGGAAAAAACGCATACGCCCTTTTTGGCCAACCAAGCCACCTGGAAAGGCAAATCAGTGCTACAAAGAAGTCTCGCTTCCCATCGGTCAAAAGGGCCATGCTGAAAAAAGTGTCAAAACCAGAAATGCAGGACAGGCCATGGAGAAATGGGAGCCTTGCTACACTGATGGGCGGGATGTAAATTGCCAAGAGCCACTCTGGAGAAGTGTCCGGTGAGTCCTGAAACATCTGAAAAACACAGCTTAGAGAGCATAGGGCACTTCCACTCATGGGGGTATAAATTGGGAAAATTAAAAATCAGCAAGACACAAGCACCCCAAAGTTTAGGGCTGCTCTGTTGACCAGGACCTCCACTTCATTCCACCTTAAATATCCAAGGAAAGAGAAAAATGGATAAAGAAGTTGTGGTCCTTATGTACAATGGAATATCACTCAGCCAGGAAATCAATGTCGTAAGGTTAGTAGCAGCATGATGAGTGGATTTAGGTATGACGATTCTAAGTGAAATAAGTCACACAGAAAAGGACACTTCTCATAAGGTATCACTGATAGAGGGAATGTAAAAACCGTTACACTTGAACTGAATTACAAAACAGAACAGAGTCACACATGCAGAAAACACACTATGGCTGCTTAACGGGAAAGGTGAGGTGGGGTGATACATAAAACAAGGGTATCAAATTAGCTCAGATACCGTTCCATAAACCCAATATGTAATAGACAAGACCTACTCCTTGCTCAGAGAACTGGACTCAACACGCCCTATTCACCGCACAAGAATATATCTGACTAATAATAATCGTAAAACCTATGTATTGATATCTCTCTGTTAGTGTGTCAAGTGGGTGTAAAGCGGCATAAACACAGCAGTGAAAAGCAGCTAAACCCCATTATAAAAATAAATTACTTTGAAACCACCATGAAACAAAGACAGTGAAAGAGAGAGAAATTCTTACACAATGCGTTCAGGGGCTGTGATGCAACCTGGATTGACCATATCTAGACGCACAGCTGGATCAGACATAAGGGTGGACACTCTTGGGGCTGAGAGGTTTGGTGAGGTTGGGTGAGCAAACGCAGACCCTTTAAAGGAATACTGCGTGGTACCCATCGCATGGGTCCCAAATCTACAGGTTCAAGGGCATCTTCCTACATCAAAAACATGCATGAGAAACCCAGAAGATGGTACACCGTGTGATGGGGAAAGGTTTCTAAAACGCACCTCATTTCTCATCTCCTTGTGCCCGGGTTCGCCATTCCAGCCGCTTTACTAGCAAGCTCCCTACTTGGAGCATCAGCACCTTTAACCTCCTGTTCCGTACAGGTTGCAATTTGTCCTGAGGATAAACGGGAAGACGTGGAACCAACGAGAGACTAGCTCTTGGTGTTGGGACAGGCACAGGTCACTCAATTTTCCCATCAGAAAGAAGAATTAACCACAGGCTCAGCCTGCCCCCCGGAACCAGAACAGGGCCTGAAGCCATTCTGCGATTTTGCGGCCAGCTCCCATAAAAACGAGTTGTAAAATGGAGGTTCAGGGCACTGCAATTCACAAACCTGCAGAGTTATAAATGATAACTCTCGTCCACAAACATATTGAGGGAAGGCAAAGAAGAGGATTTGAAATCAAGGCAGAATTGCAGGAAACAGATTTCAGGAAGTAGATACGAATCGCCTTTAAAGCACATGAAAAGCGGCAAAACGTTGACAATGATGCCCTTGGCCAAAAAGGGCGTATGCGTTTTTTCCTGAATATATTCAGGAAAAAACGCATACGCCCTTTTTGGCCAACCAAGCCACCTGGAAAGGCAAATCAGCGCTACAAAGAAGTCTCGCTTCCCATCGGTCAAAAGGGCCATGCTGAAAAAAGTGTCAAAACCAGAAATGCAGGACAGGCCATGGAGAAATGGGAGCCTTGCTACACTGATGGGCGGGATGTAAATTGCCAAGAGCCACTCTGGAGAAGTGTCCGGTGAGTCCTGAAACATCTGAAAAACACAGCTTAGAGAGCATAGGGCACTTCCACTCATGGGGGTATAAATTGGGAAAATTAAAAATCAGCAAGACACAAGCACCCCAAAGTTTAGGGCTGCTCTGTTGACCAGGACCTCCACTTCATTCCACCTTAAATATCCCAGGAAAGAGAAAAATGGATAAAGAAGTTGTGGTCCTTATGTACAATGGAATATCACTCAGCCAGGAAATCAATGTCGTAAGGTTAGTAGCAGCATGATGAGTGGATTTAGGTATGACGATTCTAAGTGAAATAAGTCACACAGAAAAGGACACTTCTCATAAGGTATCACTGATAGAGGGAATGTAAAAACCGTTACACTTGAACTGAATTACAAAACAGAACAGAGTCACACATGCAGAAAACACACTATGGCTGCTTAACAGGAAAGGTGAGGTGGGGTGATACATAAAACAAGGGTATCAAATTAGCTCAGATACCGTTCCATAAACCCAATATGTAATAGACAAGACCTACTCCTTGCTCAGAGAACTGGACTCAACACGCCCTATTCACCGCACAAGAATATATCTGACTAATAATAATCGTAAAACCTATGTATTGATATCTCTCTGTTAGTGTGTCAAGTGGGTGTAAAGCGGCATAAACACAGCAGTGAAAAGCAGCTAAACCCCATTATAAAAATAAATTACTTTGAAACCACCATGAAACAAAGACAGTGAAAGAGAGAGAAATTCTTACACAATGCGTTCAGGGGCTGTGATGCAACCTGGATTGACCATATCTAGACGCACAGCTGGATCAGACATAAGGGTGGACACTCTTGGGGCTGAGAGGTTTGGTGAGGTTGGGTGAGCAAACGCAGACCCTTTAAAGGAATACTGCGTGGTACCCATCGCATGGGTCCCAAATCTCCAGGTTCAAGGGCATCTTCCTACATCAAAAACATGCATGAGAAACCCAGAAGATGGTACACCGTGTGATGGGGAAAGGTTTCTAAAACGCACCTCATTTCTCATCTCCTTGTGCCCGGGTTCGCCATTCCAGCCGCTTTACTAGCAAGCTCCCTACTTGGAGCATCAGCACCTTTAACCTCCTGTTCCGTACAGGTTGCAATTTGTCCTGAGGATAAACGGGAAGACGTGGAACCAACGAGAGACTAGCTCTTGGTGTTGGGACAGGCACAGGTCACTCTATTTTCCCATCAGAAAGAAGAATTAACCACAGGCTCAGCCTGACCCCCGGAACCAGAACAGGGCCTGAAGCCATTCTGCGATTTTGCGGCCAGCTCCCATAAAAACGAGTTGTAAAATGGAGGTTCAGGGCACTGCAATTCACAAACCTGCAGAGTTATAAATGATAACTCTCGTCCACAAACATATTGAGGGAAGGCAAAGAAGAGGATTTGAAATCAAGGCAGAATTGCAGGAAACAGATTTCAGGAGGTAGATACGAATCGCCTTTAAAGCACATGAAAAGCGGCAAAACGTTGACAATGATGCCCTTGGCCAAAAAGGGCGTATGCGTTTTTTCCTGAATATATTCAGGAAAAAACGCATACGCCCTTTTTGGCCAACCAAGCCACCTGGAAAGGCAAATCAGCGCTACAAAGAAGTCTCGCTTCCCATCGGTCAAAAGGGCCATGCTGAAAAAAGTGTCAAAACCAGAAATGCAGGACAGGCCATGGAGAAATGGGAGCCTTGCTACACTGATGGGCGGGATGTAAATTGCCAAGAGCCACTCTGGAGAAGTGTCCGGTGAGTCCTGAAACATCTGAAAAACACAGCTTAGAGAGCATAGGGCACTTCCACTCATGGGGGTATAAATTGGGAAAATGAAAAATCAGCAAGACACAAGCACCCCAAAGTTTAGGGCTGCTCTGTTGACCAGGACCTCCACTTCATTCCACCTTAAATATCCCAGGAAAGAGAAAAATGGATAAAGAAGTTGTGGTCCTTATGTACAATGGAATATCACTCAGCCAGGAAATCAATGTCGTAAGGTTAGTAGCAGCATGATGAGTGGATTTAGGTATGACGATTCTAAGTGAAATAAGTCACACAGAAAAGGACACTTCTCATAAGGTATCACTGATAGAGGGAATGTAAAAACCGTTATACTTGAACTGAATTACAAAACAGAACAGAGTCACACATGCAGAAAACAGACTATGGCTGCTTAACAGGAAAGGTGAGGTGGGGTGATACATAAAACAAGGGTATCAAATTAGCTCAGATACCATTCCATAAACCCAATATGTAGTAGACAAGACCTACTCCTTGCTCAGATAACTGGACTCAACACGCCCTATTCACCGCACAAGAATATATCTGACTAATAATAATCGTAAAACCTATGTATTGATATCTCTCTGTTAGTGTGTCAAGTGGGTGTAAAGCGGCATAAACACAGCAGTGAAAAGCAGCTAAACCCCATTATAAAAATAAATTACTTTGAAACACCCATGAAACAAAGACAGTGAAAGAGAGAGAAATTCTTACACAATGCGTTCAGGGGCTGTGATGCAACCTGGATTGACCATATCTAGACGCACAGCTGGATGAGGCATAAGGGTGGACACTCTTGGGGCTGAGAGGTTTGGTGAGGTTGGGTGAGCAAACGCAGACCCTTTAAAGGAATACTGCGTGGTACCCATCGCATGGGTCCCAAATCTCCAGGTTCAAGGGCATCTTCCTACATCAAAAACATGCATGAGAAACCCAGAAGATGGTACACCGTGTGATGGGGAAAGGTTTCTAAAACGCACCTCATTTCTCATCTCCTTGTGCCCGGGTTCGCCATTCCTGCCACTTTACTAGCAAGCTCCCTACTTGGAGCATCAGCACCTTTAACCTCCTGTTCCATACAGGTTGCAATTTGTCCTGAGGATAAACGGGAAGACGTGGAACCAACGAGAGACTAGCTCTTGGTGTTGGGACAGGCACAGGTCACTCTATTTTCCCATCAGAAAGAAGAATTAACCACAGGCTCAGCCTGCCCCCCGGAACCAGAACAGGGCCTGAAGCCATTCTGCGATTTTGCGGCCAGCTCCCATAAAAACGAGTTGTAAAATGGAGGTTCAGGGCACTGCAATTCACAAACCTGCAGAGTTATAAATGATAACTGTCGTCCACAAATATATTGAGGGAAGGCAAAGAAGAGGATTTGAAATCAAGGCAGAATTGCAGGAAACAGATTTCAGGAGGTAGATACGAATCGCCTTTAAAGCACATGAAAAGCGGCAAAACGTTGACAATGATGCCCTTGGCCAAAAAGGGCGTATGCGTTTTTTCCTGAATATATTCAGGAAAAAACGCATACGCCCTTTTTGGCCAACCAAGCAACCTGGAAAGGCAAATCAGCGCTACAAAGAAGTCTCGCTTCCCATCGGTCAAAAGGGCCATGCTGAAAAAAGTGTCAAAACCAGAAATGCAGGACAGGCCATGGAGAAATGGGAGCCTTGCTACACTGATGGGCGGGATGTAAATTGCCAAGAGCCACTCTGGAGAAGTGTCCGGTGAGTCCTGAAACATCTGAAAAACACAGCTTAGAGAGCATAGGGCACTTCCACTCATGGGGGTATAAATTGGGAAAATTAAAAATCAGCAAGACACAAGCACCCCAAAGTTTAGGGCTGCTCTGTTGACCAGGACCTCCACTTCATTCCACCTTAAATATCCCAGGAAAGAGAAAAATGGATAAAGAAGTTGTGGTCCTTATGTACAATGGAATATCACTCAGCCAGGAAATCAATGTCGTAAGGTTAGTAGCAGCATGATGAGTGGATTTAGGTACGACGATTCTAAGTGAAATAAGTCACACAGAAAAGGACACTTCTCATAAGGTATCACTGATAGAGGGAATGTAAAAACCGTTACACTTGAACTGAATTACAAAACAGAACAGAGTCACACATGCAGAAAACACACTATGGCTGCTTAACGGGAAAGGTGAGGTGGGGTGATACATAAAACAAGGGTATCAAATTAGCTCAGATACCGTTCCATAAACCCAATATGTAATAGACAAGACCTACTCCTTGCTCAGAGAACTGGACTCAACACGCCCTATTCACCACACAAGAATATATCTGACTAATAATAATCGTAAAACCTATGTATTGATATCTCTCTGTTAGTGTGTCAAGTGGGTGTAAAGCGGCATAAACACAGCAGTGAAAAGCAGCTAAACCCCATTATAAAAATAAATTACTTTGAAACACCCATGAAACAAAGACAGTGAAAGAGAGAGAAATTCTTACACAATGCGTTCAGGGGCTGTGATGCAACCTGGATTGACCATATCTAGACGCACAGCTGGATGAGGCATAAGGGTGGACACTCTTGGGGCTGAGAGGTTTGGTGAGGTTGGGTGAGCAAACGCAGACCCTTTAAAGGAATACTGCGTGGTACCCATCGCATGGGTCCCAAATCTCCAGGTTCAAGGGCATCTTCCTACATCAAAAACATGCATGAGAAACCCAGAAGATGGTACACCGTGTGATGGGGAAAGGTTTCTAAAACGCACCTCATTTCTCATCTCCTTGTGCCCGGGTTCGCCATTCCTGCCACTTTACTAGCAAGCTCCCTACTTGGAGCATCAGCACCTTTAACCTCCTGTTCCATACAGGTTGCAATTTGTCCTGAGGATAAACGGGAAGACGTGGAACCAACGAGAGACTAGCTCTTGGTGTTGGGACAGGCACAGGTCACTCTATTTTCCCATCAGAAAGAAGAATTAACCACAGGCTCAGCCTGCCCCCCGGAACCAGAACAGGGCCTGAAGCCATTCTGCGATTTTGCGGCCAGCTCCCATAAAAACGAGTTGTAAAATGGAGGTTCAGGGCACTGCAATTCACAAAACTGCAGAGTTATAAATGATAACTCTCGTCCACAAATATATTGAGGGAAGGCAAAGAAGAGGATTTGAAATCAAGGCAGAATTGCAGGAAACAGATTTCAGGAGGTAGATTCGAATCGCCTTTAAAGCACATGAAAAGCGGCAAAACGTTGACAATGATGCCCTTGGCCAAAAAGGGCGTATGCGTTTTTTCCTGAATATATTCAGGAAAAAACGCATACGCCCTTTTTGGCCAACCAAGCAACCTGGAAAGGCAAATCAGCGCTACAAAGAAGTCTCGCTTCCCATCGGTCAAAAGGGCCATGCTGAAAAAAGTGTCAAAACCAGAAATGCAGGACAGGCCATGGAGAAATGGGAGCCTTGCTACACTGATGGGCGGGATGTAAATTGCCAAGAGCCACTCTGGAGAAGTGTCCGGTGAGTCCTGAAACATCTGAAAAACACAGCTTAGAGAGCATAGGGCACTTCCACTCATGGGGGTATAAATTGGGAAAATTAAAAATCAGCAAGACACAAGCACCCCAAAGTTTAGGGCTGCTCTGTTGACCAGGACCTCCACTTCATTCCACCTTAAATATCCCAGGAAAGAGAAAAATGGATAAAGAAGTTGTGGTCCTTATGTACAATGGAATATCACTCAGCCAGGAAATCAATGTCGTAAGGTTAGTAGCAGCATGATGAGTGGATTTAGGTACGACGATTCTAAGTGAAATAAGTCACACAGAAAAGGACACTTCTCATAAGGTATCACTGATAGAGGGAATGTAAAAACCGTTACACTTGAACTGAATTACAAAACAGAACAGAGTCACACATGCAGAAAACACACTATGGCTGCTTAACGGGAAAGGTGAGGTGGGGTGATACATAAAACAAGGGTATCAAATTAGCTCAGATACCGTTCCATAAACCCAATATGTAATAGACAAGACCTACTCCTTGCTCAGAGAACTGGACTCAACACGCCCTATTCACCACACAAGAATATATCTGACTAATAATAATCGTAAAACCTATGTATTGATATCTCTCTGTTAGTGTGTCAAGTGGGTGTAAAGCGGCATAAACACAGCAGTGAAAAGCAGCTAAACCCCATTATAAAAATAAATTACTTTGAAACACCCATGAAACAAAGACAGTGAAAGAGAGAGAAATTCTTACACAATGCGTTCAGGGGCTGTGATGCAACCTGGATTGACCATATCTAGACGCACAGCTGGATGAGACATAAGGGTGGACACTCTTGGGGCTGAGAGGTTTGGTGAGGTTGGGTGAGCAAACGCAGACCCTTTAAAGGAATACTGCGTGGTACCCATCGCATGGGTCCCAAATCTCCAGGTTCAAGGGCATCTTCCTACATCAAAAACATGCATGAGAAACCCAGAAGATGGTACACCGTGTGATGGGGAAAGGTTTCTAAAACGCACCTCATTTCTCATCGCCTTGTGCCCGGGTTCGCCATTCCAGCCGCTTTACTAGCAAGCTCCCTACTTGGAGCATCAGCACCTTTAACCTCCTGTTCCATACAGGTTGCAATTTGTCCTGAGGATAAACGGGAAGACGTGGAACCAACGAGAGACTAGCTCTTGGTGTTGGGACAGGCACAGGTCACTCTATTTTCCCATCAGAAAGAAGAATTAACCACAGGCTCAGCCTGCCCCCCGGAACCAGAACAGGGCCTGAAGCCATTCTGCGATTTTGCGGCCAGCTCCCATAAAAACGAGTTGTAAAATGGAGGTTCAGGGCACTGCAATTCACAAAACTGCAGAGTTATAAATGATAACTCTCGTCCACAAATATATTGAGGGAAGGCAAAGAAGAGGATTTGAAATCAAGGCAGAATTGCAGGAAACAGATTTCAGGAGGTAGATTCGAATCGCCTTTAAAGCACATGAAAAGCGGCAAAACGTTGACAATGATGCCCTTGGCCAAAAAGGGCGTATGCGTTTTTTCCTGAATATATTCAGGAAAAAACGCATACGCCCTTTTTGGCCAACCAAGCAACCTGGAAAGGCAAATCAGCGCTACAAAGAAGTCTCGCTTCCCATCGGTCAAAAGGGCCATGCTGAAAAAAGTGTCAAAACCAGAAATGCAGGACAGGCCATGGAGAAATGGGAGCCTTGCTACACTGATGGGCGGGATGTAAATTGCCAAGAGCCACTCTGGAGAAGTGTCCGGTGAGTCCTGAAACATCTGAAAAACACAGCTTAGAGAGCATAGGGCACTTCCACTCATGGGGGTATAAATTGGGAAAATTAAAAATCAGCAAGACACAAGCACCCCAAAGTTTAGGGCTGCTCTATTGACCAGGACCTCCACTTCATTCCACCTTAAATATCCCAGGAAAGAGAAAAATGGATAAAGAAGTTGTGGTCCTTATGTACAATGGAATATCACTCAGCCAGGAAATCAATGTCGTAAGGTTAGTAGCAGCATGATGAGTGGATTTAGGTATGACGATTCTAAGTGAAATAAGTCACACAGAAAAGGACACTTCTCATAAGGTATCACTGATAGAGGGAATGTAAAAACCGTTACACTTGAACTGAATTACAAAACAGAACAGAGTCACACATGCAGAAAACACACTATGGCTGCTTAACGGGAAAGGTGAGGTGGGGTGATACATAAAACAAGGGTATCAAATTAGCTCAGATACCGTTCCATAAACCCAATATGTAATAGACAAGACCTACTCCTTGCTCAGAGAACTGGACTCAACACGCCCTATTCACCGCACAAGAATATATCTGACTAATAATAATCGTAAAACCTATGTATTGATATCTCTCTGTTAGTGTGTCAAGTGGGTGTAAAGCGGCATAAACACAGCAGTGAAAAGCAGCTAAACCCCATTATAAAAATAAATTACTTTGAAACACCCATGAAACAAAGACAGTGAAAGAGAGAGAAATTCTTACACAATGCGTTCAGGGGCTGTGATGCAACCTGGATTGACCATATCTAGACGCACAGCTGGATGAGACATAAGGGTGGACACTCTTGGGGCTGAGAGGTTTGGTGAGGTTGGGTGAGCAAACGCAGACCCTTTAAAGGAATACTGCGTGGTACCCATCGCATGGGTCCCAAATCTCCAGGTTCAAGGGCATCTTCCTACATCAAAAACATGCATGAGAAACCCAGAAGATGGTACACCGTGTGATGGGGAAAGGTTTCTAAAACGCACCTCATTTCTCATCGCCTTGTGCCCGGGTTCGCCATTCCAGCCGCTTTACTAGCAAGCTCCCTACTTGGAGCATCAGCACCTTTAACCTCCTGTTCCATACAGGTTGCAATTTGTCCTGAGGATAAACGGGAAGACGTGGAACCAACGAGAGACTAGCTATTGGTGTTGGGACAGGCACAGGTCACTCTATTTTCCCATCAGAAAGAAGAATTAACCACAGGCTCAGCCTGCCCCCCGGAACCAGAACAGGGCCTGAAGCCATTCTGCGATTTTGCGGCCAGCTCCCATAAAAACGAGTTGTAAAATGGAGGTTCAGGGCACTGCAATTCACAAAACTGCAGAGTTATAAATGATAACTCTCGTCCACAAATATATTGAGGGAAGGCAAAGAAGAGGATTTGAAATCAAGGCAGAATTGCAGGAAACAGATTTCAGGAGGTAGATTCGAATCGCCTTTAAAGCACATGAAAAGCGGCAAAACGTTGACAATGATGCCCTTGGCCAAAAAGGGCGTATGCGTTTTTTCCTGAATATATTCAGGAAAAAACGCATACGCCCTTTTTGGCCAACCAAGCAACCTGGAAAGGCAAATCAGCGCTACAAAGAAGTCTCGCTTCCCATCGGTCAAAAGGGCCATGCTGAAAAAAGTGTCAAAACCAGAAATGCAGGACAGGCCATGGAGAAATGGGAGCCTTGCTACACTGATGGGCGGGATGTAAATTGCCAAGAGCCACTCTGGAGAAGTGTCCGGTGAGTCCTGAAACATCTGAAAAACACAGCTTAGAGAGCATAGGGCACTTCCACTCATGGGGGTATAAATTGGGAAAATTAAAAATCAGCAAGACACAAGCACCCCAAAGTTTAGGGCTGCTCTGTTGACCAGGACCTCCACTTCATTCCACCTTAAATATCCCAGGAAAGAGAAAAATGGATAAAGAAGTTGTGGTCCTTATGTACAATGGAATATCACTCAGCCAGGAAATCAATGTCGTAAGGTTAGTAGCAGCATGATGAGTGGATTTAGGTACGACGATTCTAAGTGAAATAAGTCACACAGAAAAGGACACTTCTCATAAGGTATCACTGATAGAGGGAATGTAAAAACCGTTACACTTGAACTGAATTACAAAACAGAACAGAGTCACACATGCAGAAAACACACTATGGCTGCTTAACGGGAAAGGTGAGGTGGGGTGATACATAAAACAAGGGTATCAAATTAGCTCAGATACCGTTCCATAAACCCAATATGTAATAGACAAGACCTACTCCTTGCTCAGAGAACTGGACTCAACACGCCCTATTCACCGCACAAGAATATATCTGACTAATAATAATCGTAAAACCTATGTATTGATATCTCTCTGTTAGTGTGTCAAGTGGGTGTAAAGCGGCATAAACACAGCAGTGAAAAGCAGCTAAACCCCATTATAAAAATAAATTACTTTGAAACACCCATGAAACAAAGACAGTGAAAGAGAGAGAAATTCTTACACAATGCGTTCAGGGGCTGTGATGCAACCTGGATTGACCATATCTAGACGCACAGCTGGATGAGACATAAGGGTGGACACTCTTGGGGCTGAGAGGTTTGGTGAGGTTGGGTGAGCAAACGCAGACCCTTTAAAGGAATACTGCGTGGTACCCATCGCATGGGTCCCAAATCTCCAGGTTCAAGGGCATCTTCCTACATCAAAAACATGCATGAGAAACCCAGAAGATGGTACACCGTGTGATGGGGAAAGGTTTCTAAAACGCACCTCATTTCTCATCTCCTTGTGCCCGGGTTCGCCATTCCAGCCGCTTTACTAGCAAGCTCCCTACTTGGAGCATCAGCACCTTTAACCTCCTGTTCCATACAGGTTGCAATTTGTCCTGAGGATAAACGGGAAGACGTGGAACCAACGAGAGACTAGCTCTTGGTGTTGGGACAGGCACAGGTCACTTTATTTTCCCATCAGAAAGAAGAATTAACCACAGGCTCAGCCTGCCCCCCGGAACCAGAACAGGGCCTGAAGCCATTCTGCGATTTTGCGGCCAGCTCCCATAAAAACGAGTTGTAAAATGGAGGTTCAGGGCACTGCAATTCACAAACCTGCAGAGTTATAAATGATAACTCTCGTCCACAAATATATTGAGGGAAGGCAAAGAAGAGGATTTGAAATCAAGGCAGAATTGCAGGAAACAGATTTCAGGAGGTAGATTCGAATCGCCTTTAAAGCACATGAAAAGCGGCAAAACGTTGACAATGATGCCCTTGGCCAAAAAGGGCGTATGCGTTTTTTCCTGAATATATTCAGGAAAAAACGCATACGCCCTTTTTGGCCAACCAAGCAACCTGGAAAGGCAAATCAGCGCTACAAAGAAGTCTCGCTTCCCATCGGTCAAAAGGGCCATGCTGAAAAAAGTGTCAAAACCAGAAATGCAGGACAGGCCATGGAGAAATGGGAGCCTTGCTACACTGATGGGCGGGATGTAAATTGCCAAGAGCCACTCTGGAGAAGTGTCCGGTGAGTCCTGAAACATCTGAAAAACACAGCTTAGAGAGCATAGGGCACTTCCACTCATGGGGGTATAAATTGGGAAAATTAAAAATCAGCAAGACACAAGCACCCCAAAGTTTAGGGCTGCTCTGTTGACCAGGACCTCCACTTCATTCCACCTTAAATATCCCAGGAAAGAGAAAAATGGATAAAGAAGTTGTGGTCCTTATGTACATTGGAATATCACTCAGCCAGGAAATCAATGTCGTAAGGTTAGTAGCAGCATGATGAGTGGATTTAGGTACGACGATTCTAAGTGAAATAAGTCACACAGAAAAGGACACTTCTCATAAGGTATCACTGATAGAGGGAATGTAAAAACCGTTACACTTGAACTGAATTACAAAACAGAACAGAGTCACACATGCAGAAAACACACTATGGCTGCTTAACGGGAAAGGTGAGGTGGGGTGATACATAAAACAAGGGTATCAAATTAGCTCAGATACCGTTCCATAAACCCAATATGTAATAGACAAGACCTACTCCTGGCTCAGAGAACTGGACTCAACACGCCCTATTCACCGCACAAGAATATATCTGACTAATAATAATCGTAAAACCTATGTATTGATATCTCTCTGTTAGTGTGTCAAGTGGGTGTAAAGCGGCATAAACACAGCAGTGAAAAGCAGCTAAACCCCATTATAAAAATAAATTACTTTGAAACACCCATGAAACAAAGACAGTGAAAGAGAGAGAAATTCTTACACAATGCGTTCAGGGGCTGTGATGCAACCTGGATTGACCATATCTAGACACACAGCTGGATGAGACATAAGGGTGGACACTCTTGGGGCTGAGAGGTTTGGTGAGGTTGGGTGAGCAAACGCAGACCCTTTAAAGGAATACTGCGTGGTACCCATCGCATGGGTCCCAAATCTCCAGGTTCAAGGGCATCTTCCTACATCAAAAACATGCATGAGAAACCCAGAAGATGGTACACCGTGTGATGGGGAAAGGTTTCTAAAACGCACCTCATTTCTCATCTCCTTGTGCCCGGGTTCGCCATTCCAGCCGCTTTACTAGCAAGCTCCCTACTTGGAGCATGAGCACCTTTAACCTCCTGTTCCGTACAGGTTGCAATTTGTCCTGAGGATAAACGGGAAGACGTGGAACCAACGAGAGACTAGCTCTTGGTGTTGGGACAGGCACAGGTCACTCAATTTTCCCATCAGAAAGAAGAATTAACCACAGGCTCAGCCTGACCCCCGGAACCAGAACAGGGCCTGAAGCCATTCTGCGATTTTGCGGCCAGCTCCCATAAAAACGAGTTGTAAAATGGAGGTTCAGGGCACTGCAATTCACAAACCTGCAGAGTTATAAATGATAACTCTCGTCCACAAACATATTGAGGGAAGGCAAAGAAGAGGATTTGAAATCAAGGCAGAATTGCAGGAAACAGATTTCAGGAAGTAGATACGAATCGCCTTTAAAGCACATGAAAAGCGGCAAAACGTTGACAATGATGCCCTTGGCCAAAAAGGGCGTATGCGTTTTTTCCTGAATATATTCAGGAAAAAACGCATACGCCCTTTTTGGCCAACCAAGCCACCTGGAAAGGCAAATCAGCGCTACAAAGAAGTCTCGCTTCCCATCGGTCAAAAGGGCCATGCTGAAAAAAGTGTCAAAACCAGAAATGCAGGACAGGCCATGGAGAAATGGGAGCCTTGCTACACTGATGGGCGGGATGTAAATTGCCAAGAGCCACTCTGGAGAAGTGTCCGGTGAGTCCTGAAACATCTGAAAAACACAGCTTAGAGAGCATAGGGCACTTCCACTCATGGGGGTATAAATTGGGAAAATTAAAAATCAGCAAGACACAAGCACCCCAAAGTTTAGGGCTGCTCTGTTGACCAGGACCTCCACTTCATTCCACCTTAAATATCCCAGGAAAGAGAAAAATGGATAAAGAAGTTGTGGTCCTTATGTACAATGGAATATCACTCAGCCAGGAAATCAATGTCGTAAGGTTAGTAGCAGCATGATGAGTGGATTTAGGTATGACGATTCTAAGTGAAATAAGTCACACAGAAAAGGACACTTCTCATAAGGTATCACTGATAGAGGGAATGTAAAAACCGTTACACTTGAACTGAATTACAAAACAGAACAGAGTCACACATGCAGAAAACAGACTATGGCTGCTTAACAGGAAAGGTGAGGTGGGGTGATACATAAAACAAGGGTATCAAATTAGCTCAGATACCATTCCATAAACCCAATATGTAGTAGACAAGACCTACTCCTTGCTCAGAGAACTGGACTCAACACGCCCTATTCACCGCACAAGAATATATCTGACTAATAATAATCGTAAAACCTATGTATTGATATCTCTCTGTTAGTGTGTCAAGTGGGTGTAAAGCGGCATAAACACAGCAGTGAAAAGCAGCTAAACCCCATTATAAAAATAAATTACTTTGAAACACCCATGAAACAAAGACAGTGAAAGAGAGAGAAATTCTTACACAATGCGTTCAGGGGCTGTGATGCAACCTGGATTGACCATATCTAGACGCACAGCTGGATGAGGCATAAGGGTGGACACTCTTGGGGCTGAGAGGTTTGGTGAGGTTGGGTGAGCAAACGCAGACCCTTTAAAGGAATACTGCGTGGTACCCATCGCATGGGTCCCAAATCTCCAGGTTCAAGGGCATCTTCCTACATCAAAAACATGCATGAGAAACCCAGAAGATGGTACACCGTGTGATGGGGAAAGGTTTCTAAAACGCACCTCATTTCTCATCTCCTTGTGCCCGGGTTCGCCATTCCAGCCGCTTTACTAGCAAGCTCCCTACTTGGAGCATGAGCACCTTTAACCTCCTGTTCCGTACAGGTTGCAATTTGTCCTGAGGATAAACGGGAAGACGTGGAACCAACGAGAGACTAGCTCTTGGTGTTGGGACAGGCACAGGTCACTCAATTTTCCCATCAGAAAGAAGAATTAACCACAGGCTCAGCCTGACCCCCGGAACCAGAACAGGGCCTGAAGCCATTCTGCGATTTTGCGGCCAGCTCCCATAAAAACGAGTTGTAAAATGGAGGTTCAGGGCACTGCAATTCACAAACCTGCAGAGTTATAAATGATAACTCTCGTCCACAAACATATTGAGGGAAGGCAAAGAAGAGGATTTGAAATCAAGGCAGAATTGCAGGAAACAGATTTCAGGAAGTAGATACGAATCGCCTTTAAAGCACATGAAAAGCGGCAAAACGTTGACGATGATGCCCTTGGCCAAAAAGGGCGTATGCGTTTTTTCCTGAATATATTCAGGAAAAAACGCATACGCCCTTTTTGGCCAACCAAGCAACCTGGAAAGGCAAATCAGCGCTACAAAGAAGTCTCGCTTCCCATCGGTCAAAAGGGCCATGCTGAAAAAAGTGTCAAAACCAGAAATGCAGGACAGGCCATGGAGAAATGGGAGCCGTGCTACACTGATGGGCGGGATGTAAATTGCCAAGAGCCACTCTGGAGAAGTGTCCGGTGAGTCCTGAAACATCTGAAAAACACAGCTTAGAGAGCATAGGGCACTTCCACTCATGGGGGTATAAATTGGGAAAATTAAAAATCAGCAAGACACAAGCACCCCAAAGTTTAGGGCTGCTCTGTTGACAAGGACCTCCACTTCATTCCACCTTAAATATCCAAGGAAAGAGAAAAATGGATAAAGAAGTTGTGGTCCTTATGTACAATGGAATATCACTCAGCCAGGAAATCAATGTCGTAAGGTTAGTAGCAGCATGATGAGTGGATTTAGGTATGACGATTCTAAGTGAAATAAGTCACACAGAAAAGGACACTACTCATAAGGTATCACTGATAGAGGGAATGTAAAAACCGTTACACTTGAACTGAATTACAAAACAGAACAGAGTCACACATGCAGAAAACACACTATGGCTGCTTAACGGGAAAGGTGAGGTGGGGTGATACATAAAACAAGGGTATCAAATTAGCTCAGATACCATTCCATAAACCCAATATGTAATAGACAAGACCTACTCCTTGCTCAGAGAACTGGACTCAACACGCCCTATTCAACGCACAAGAATATATCTGATTAATAATAATCGTAAAACCTATGTATTGATATCTCTCTGTTAGTGTGTCAAGTGGGTGTAAAGCGGCATAAACACAGCAGTGAAAAGCAGCTAAACCCCATTATAAAAATAAATTACTTTGAAACACCCATGAAACAAAGACAGTGAAAGAGAGAGAAATTCTTACACAATGCGTTCAGGGGCTGTGATGCAACCTGGATTGACCATATCTAGACGCACAGCTGGATGAGACATAAGGGTGGACACTCTTGGGGCTGAGAGGTTTGGTGAGGTTGGGTGAGCAAACGCAGACCCTTTAAAGGAATACTGCGTGGTACCCATCGCATGGGTCCCAAATCTCCAGGTTCAAGGGCATCTTCCTACATCAAAAACATGCATGAGAAACCCAGAAGATGGTACACCGTGTGATGGGGAAAGGTTTCTAAAACGCACCTCATTTCTCATCTCCTTGTGCCCGGGTTCGCCATTCCAGCCGCTTTACTAGCAAGCTCCCTACTTGGAGCATCAGCACCTTTAACCTCCTGTTCCGTACAGGTTGCAATTTGTCCTGAGGATAAACGGGAAGACGTGGAACCAACGAGAGACTAGCTCTTGGTGTTGGGACAGGCACAGGTCACTCAATTTTCCCATCAGAAAGAAGAATTAACCACAGGCTCAGCCTGCCCCCCGGAACCAGAACAGGGCCTGAAGCCATTCTGCGATTTTGCGGCCAGCTCCCATAAAAACGAGTTGTAAAATGGAGGTTCAGGGCACTGCAATTCACAAACCTGCAGAGTTATAAATGATAACTCTCGTCCACAAACATATTGAGGGAAGGCAAAGAAGAGGATTTGAAATCAAGGCAGAATTGCAGGAAACAGATTTCAGGAAGTAGATACGAATCGCCTTTAAAGCACATGAAAAGCGGCAAAACGTTGACAATGATGCCCTTGGCCAAAAAGGGCGTATGCGTTTTTTCCTGAATATATTCAGGAAAAAACGCATACGCCCTTTTTGGCCAACCAAGCCACCTGGAAAGGCAAATCAGCGCTACAAAGAAGTCTCGCTTCCCATCGGTCAAAAGGGCCATGCTGAAAAAAGTGTCAAAACCAGAAATGCAGGACAGGCCATGGAGAAATGGGAGCCTTGCTACACTGATGGGCGGGATGTAAATTGCCAAGAGCCACTCTGGAGAAGTGTCCGGTGAGTCCTGAAACATCTGAAAAACACAGCTTAGAGAGCATAGGGCACTTCCACTCATGGGGGTATAAATTGGGAAAATGAAAAATCAGCAAGACACAAGCACCCCAAAGTTTAGGGCTGCTCTGTTGACCAGGACCTCCACTTCATTCCACCTTAAATATCCCAGGAAAGAGAAAAATGGATAAAGAAGTTGTGGTCCTTATGTACAATGGAATATCACTCAGCCAGGAAATCAATGTCGTAAGGTTAGTAGCAGCATGATGAGTGGATTTAGGTACGACGATTCTAAGTGAAATAAGTCACACAGAAAAGGACACTTCTCATAAGGTATCACTGATAGAGGGAATGTAAAAACCGTTACACTTGAACTGAATTACAAAACAGAACAGAGTCACACATGCAGAAAACACACTATGGCTGCTTAACGGGAAAGGTGAGGTGGGGTGATACATAAAACAAGGGTATCAAATTAGCTCAGATACCGTTCCATAAACCCAATATGTAATAGACAAGACCTACTCCTTGCTCAGAGAACTGGACTCAACACGCCCTATTCACCACACAAGAATATATCTGACTAATAATAATCGTAAAACCTATGTATTGATATCTCTCTGTTAGTGTGTCAAGTGGGTGTAAAGCGGCATAAACACAGCAGTGAAAAGCAGCTAAACCCCATTATAAAAATAAATTACTTTGAAACACCCATGAAACAAAGACAGTGAAAGAGAGAGAAATTCTTACACAATGCGTTCAGGGGCTGTGATGCAACCTGGATTGAACATATCTAGACGCACAGCTGGATGAGACATAAGGGTGGACACTCTTGGGGCTGAGAGGTTTGGTGAGGTTGGGTGAGCAAACGCAGACCCTTTAAAGGAATACTGCGTGGTACCCATCGCATGGGTCCCAAATCTCCAGGTTCAAGGGCATCTTCCTACATCAAAAACATGCATGAGAAACCCAGAAGATGGTACACCGTGTGATGGGGAAAGGTTTCTAAAACGCACCTCATTTCTCATCTCCTTGTGCCCGGGTTCGCCATTCCAGCCGCTTTACTAGCAAGCTCCCTACTTGGAGCATCAGCACCTTTAACCTCCTGTTCCATACAGGTTGCAATTTGTCCTGAGGATAAACGGGAAGACGTGGAACCAACGAGAGACTAGCTCTTGGTGTTGGGACAGGCACAGGTCACTCTATTTTCCCATCAGAAAGAAGAATTAACCACAGGCTCAGCCTGCCCCCCGGAACCAGAACAGGGCCTGAAGCCATTCTGCGATTTTGCGGCCAGCTCCCATAAAAACGAGTTGTAAAATGGAGGTTCAGGGCACTGCAATTCACAAACCTGCAGAGTTATAAATGATAACTCTCGTCCACAAATATATTGAGGGAAGGCAAAGAAGAGGATTTGAAATCAAGGCAGAATTGCAGGAAACAGATTTCAGGAGGTAGATTCGAATCGCCTTTAAAGCACATGAAAAGCGGCAAAACGTTGACAATGATGCCCTTGGCCAAAAAGGGCGTATGCGTTTTTTCCTGAATATATTCAGGAAAAAACGCATACGCCCTTTTTGGCCAACCAAGCAACCTGGAAAGGCAAATCAGCGCTACAAAGAAGTCTCGCTTCCCATCGGTCAAAAGGGCCATGCTGAAAAAAGTGTCAAAACCAGAAATGCAGGACAGGCCATGGAGAAATGGGAGCCTTGCTACACTGATGGGCGGGATGTAAATTGCCAAGAGCCACTCTGGAGAAGTGTCCGGTGAGTCCTGAAACATCTGAAAAACACAGCTTAGAGAGCATAGGGCACTTCCACTCATGGGGGTATAAATTGGGAAAATTAAAAATCAGCAAGACACAAGCACCCCAAAGTTTAGGGCTGCTCTGTTGACCAGGACCTCCACTTCATTCCACCTTAAATATCCCAGGAAAGAGAAAAATGGATAAAGAAGTTGTGGTCCTTATGTACAATGGAATATCACTCAGCCAGGAAATCAATGTCGTAAGGTTAGTAGCAGCATGATGAGTGGATTTAGGTACGACGATTCTAAGTGAAATAAGTCACACAGAAAAGGACACTTCTCATAAGGTATCACTGATAGAGGGAATGTAAAAACCGTTACACTTGAACTGAATTACAAAACAGAACAGAGTCACACATGCAGAAAACACACTATGGCTGCTTAACGGGAAAGGTGAGGTGGGGTGATACATAAAACAAGGGTATCAAATTAGCTCAGATACCGTTCCATAAACCCAATATGTAATAGACAAGACCTACTCCTTGCTCAGAGAACTGGACTCAACACGCCCTATTCACCGCACAAGAATATATCTGACTAATAATAATCGTAAAACCTATGTATTGATATCTCTCTGTTAGTGTGTCAAGTGGGTGTAAAGCGGCATAAACACAGCAGTGAAAAGCAGCTAAACCCCATTATAAAAATAAATTACTTTGAAACACCCATGAAACAAAGACAGTGAAAGAGAGAGAAATTCTTACACAATGCGTTCAGGGGCTGTGATGCAACCTGGATTGACCATATCTAGACGCACAGCTGGATGAGATATAAGGGTGGACACTCTTGGGGCTGAGAGGTTTGGTGAGGTTGGGTGAGCAAACGCAGACCCTTTAAAGGAATACTGCGTGGTACCCATCGCATGGGTCCCAAATCTCCAGGTTCAAGGGCATCTTCCTACATCAAAAACATGCATGAGAAACCCAGAAGATGGTACACCGTGTGATGGGGAAAGGTTTCTAAAACGCACCTCATTTCTCATCGCCTTGTGCCCGGGTTCGCCATTCCAGCCGCTTTACTAGCAAGCTCCCTACTTGGAGCATCAGCACCTTTAACCTCCTGTTCCATACAGGTTGCAATTTGTCCTGAGGATAAACGGGAAGACGTGGAACCAACGAGAGACTAGCTCTTGGTGTTGGGACAGGCACAGGTCACTCTATTTTCCCATCAGAAAGAAGAATTAACCACAGGCTCAGCCTGCCCCCCGGAACCAGAACAGGGCCTGAAGCCATTCTGCGATTTTGCGGCCAGCTCCCATAAAAACGAGTTGTAAAATGGAGGTTCAGGGCACTGCAATTCACAAACCTGCAGAGTTATAAATGATAACTCTCGTCCACAAATATATTGAGGGAAGGCAAAGAAGAGGATTTGAAATCAAGGCAGAATTGCAGGAAACAGATTTCAGGAGGTAGATTCGAATCGCCTTTAAAGCACATGAAAAGCGGCAAAACGTTGACAATGATGCCCTTGGCCAAAAAGGACGTATGCGTTTTTTCCTGAATATATTCAGGAAAAAACGCATACGCCCTTTTTGGCCAACCAAGCAACCTGGAAAGGCAAATCAGCGCTACAAAGAAGTCTCGCTTCCCATCGGTCAAAAGGGCCATGCTGAAAAAAGTGTCAAAACCAGAAATGCAGGACAGGCCATGGAGAAATGGGAGCCTTGCTACACTGATGGGCGGGATGTAAATTGCCAAGAGCCACTCTGGAGAAGTGTCCGGTGAGTCCTGAAACATCTGAAAAACACAGCTTAGAGAGCATAGGGCACTTCCACTCATGGGGGTATAAATTGGGAAAATGAAAAATCAGCAAGACACAAGCACCCCAAAGTTTAGGGCTGCTCTGTTGACCAGGACCTCCACTTCATTCCACCTTAAATATCCCAGGAAAGAGAAAAATGGATAAAGAAGTTGTGGTCCTTATGTACAATGGAATATCACTCAGCCAGGAAATCAATGTCGTAAGGTTAGTAGCAGCATGATGAGTGGATTTAGGTACGACGATTCTAAGTGAAATAAGTCACACAGAAAAGGACACTTCTCATAAGGTATCACTGATAGAGGGAATGTAAAAACCGTTACACTTGAACTGAATTACAAAACAGAACAGAGTCACACATGCAGAAAACACACTATGGCTGCTTAACGGGAAAGGTGAGGTGGGGTGATACATAAAACAAGGGTATCAAATTAGCTCAGATACCGTTCCATAAACCCAATATGTAATAGACAAGACCTACTCCTTGCTCAGAGAACTGGACTCAACACGCCCTATTCACCGCACAACAATATATCTGACTAATGATAATCGTAAAACCTATGTATTGATATCTCTCTGTTAGTGTGTCAAGTGGGTGTAAAGCGGCATAAACACAGCAGTGAAAAGCAGCTAAACCCCATTATAAAAATAAATTACTTTGAAACACCCATGAAACAAAGACAGTGAAAGAGAGAGAAATTCTTACACAATGCGTTCAGGGGCTGTGATGCAACCTGGATTGACCATATCTAGACGCACAGCTGGATGAGACATAAGGGTGGACACTCTTGGGGCTGAGAGGTTTGGTGAGGTTGGGTGAGCAAACGCAGACCCTTTAAAGGAATACTGCGTGGTACCCATCGCATGGGTCCCAAATCTCCAGGTTCAAGGGCATCTTCCTACATCAAAAACATGCATGAGAAACCCAGAAGATGGTACACCGTGTGATGGGGAAAGGTTTCTAAAACGCACCTCATTTCTCATCGCCTTGTGCCCGCGTTCGCCATTCCAGCCGCTTTACTAGCAAGCTCCCTACTTGGAGCATCAGCACCTTTAACCTCCTGTTCCATACAGGTTGCAATTTGTCCTGAGGATAAACGGGAAGACGTGGAACCAACGAGAGACTAGCTCTTGGTGTTGGGACAGGCACAGGTCACTCTATTTTCCCATCAGAAAGAAGAATTAACCACAGGCTCAGCCTGCCCCCCGGAACCAGAACAGGGCCTGAAGCCATTCTGCGATTTTGCGGCCAGCTCCCATAAAAACGAGTTGTAAAATGGAGGTTCAGGGCACTGCAATTCACAAAACTGCAGAGTTATAAATGATAACTCTCGTCCACAAATATATTGAGGGAAGGCAAAGAAGAGGATTTGAAATCAAGGCAGAATTGCAGGAAACAGATTTCAGGAGGTAGATTCGAATCGCCTTTAAAGCACATGAAAAGCGGCAAAACGTTGACAATGATGCCCTTGGCCAAAAAGGGCGTATGCGTTTTTTCCTGAATATATTCAGGAAAAAACGCATACGCCCTTTTTGGCCAACCAAGCAACCTGGAAAGGCAAATCAGCGCTACAAAGAAGTCTCGCTTCCCATCGGTCAAAAGGGCCATGCTGAAAAAAGTGTCAAAACCAGAAATGCAGGACAGGCCATGGAGAAATGGGAGCCTTGCTACACTGATGGGCGGGATGTAAATTGCCAAGAGCCACTCTGGAGAAGTGTCCGGTGAGTCCTGAAACATTTGAAAAACACAGCTTAGAGAGCATAGGGCACTTCCACTCATGGGGGTATAAATTGGGAAAATGAAAAATCAGCAAGACACAAGCACCCCAAAGTTTAGGGCTGCTCTGTTGACCAGGACCTCCACTTCATTCCACCTTAAATATCCCAGGAAAGAGAAAAATGGATAAAGAAGTTGTGGTCCTTATGTACAATGGAATATCACTCAGCCAGGAAATCAATGTCGTAAGGTTAGTAGCAGCATGATGAGTGGATTTAGGTATGACGATTCTAAGTGAAATAAGTCACACAGAAAAGGACACTTCTCATAAGGTATCACTGATAGAGGGAATGTAAAAACCGTTACACTTGAACTGAATTACAAAACAGAACAGAGTCACACATGCAGAAAACAGACTATGGCTGCTTAACAGGAAAGGTGAGGTGGGGTGATACATAAAACAAGGGTATCAAATTAGCTCAGATACCATTCCATAAACCCAATATGTAGTAGACAAGACCTACTCCTTGCTCAGATAACTGGACTCAACACGCCCTATTCACCGCACAAGAATATATCTGACTAATAATAATCGTAAAACCTATGTATTGATATCTCTCTGTTAGTGTGTCAAGTGGGTGTAAAGCGGCATAAACACAGCAGTGAAAAGCAGCTAAACCCCATTATAAAAATAAATTACTTTGAAACACCCATGAAACAAAGACAGTGAAAGAGAGAGAAATTCTTACACAATGCGTTCAGGGGCTGTGATGCAACCTGGATTGACCATATCTAGACGCACAGCTGGATGAGGCATAAGGGTGGACACTCTTGGGGCTGAGAGGTTTGGTGAGGTTGGGTGAGCAAACGCAGACCCTTTAAAGGAATACTGCGTGGTACCCATCGCATGGGTCCCAAATCTCCAGGTTCAAGGGCATCTTCCTACATCAAAAACATGCATGAGAAACCCAGAAGATGGTACACCGTGTGATGGGGAAAGGTTTCTAAAACGCACCTCATTTCTCATCTCCTTGTGCCCGGGTTCGCCATTCCTGCCACTTTACTAGCAAGCTCCCTACTTGGAGCATCAGCACCTTTAACCTCCTGTTCCATACAGGTTGCAATTTGTCCTGAGGATAAACGGGAAGACGTGGAACCAACGAGAGACTAGCTCTTGGTGTTGGGACAGGCACAGGTCACTCTATTTTCCCATCAGAAAGAAGAATTAACCACAGGCTCAGCCTGCCCCCCGGAACCAGAACAGGGCCTGAAGCCATTCTGCGATTTTGCGGCCAGCTCCCATAAAAACGAGTTGTAAAATGGAGGTTCAGGGCACTGCAATTCACAAACCTGCAGAGTTATAAATGATAACTGTCGTCCACAAATATATTGAGGGAAGGCAAAGAAGAGGATTTGAAATCAAGGCAGAATTGCAGGAAACAGATTTCAGGAGGTAGATTCGAATCGCCTTTAAAGCACATGAAAAGCGGCAAAACGTTGACAATGATGCCCTTGGCCAAAAAGGGCGTATGCGTTTTTTCCTGAATATATTCAGGAAAAAACGCATACGCCCTTTTTGGCCAACCAAGCAACCTGGAAAGGCAAATCAGCGCTACAAAGAAGTCTCGCTTCCCATCGGTCAAAAGGGCCATGCTGAAAAAAGTGTCAAAACCAGAAATGCAGGACAGGCCATGGAGAAATGGGAGCCTTGCTACACTGATGGGCGGGATGTAAATTGCCAAGAGCCACTCTGGAGAAGTGTCCGGTGAGTCCTGAAACATCTGAAAAACACAGCTTAGAGAGCATAGGGCACTTCCACTCATGGGGGTATAAATTGGGAAAATTAAAAATCAGCAAGACACAAGCACCCCAAAGTTTAGGGCTGCTCTGTTGACCAGGACCTCCACTTCATTCCACCTTAAATATCCCAGGAAAGAGAAAAATGGATAAAGAAGTTGTGGTCCTTATGTACAATGGAATATCACTCAGCCAGGAAATCAATGTCGTAAGGTTAGTAGCAGCATGATGAGTGGATTTAGGTACGACGATTCTAAGTGAAATAAGTCACACAGAAAAGGACACTTCTCATAAGGTATCACTGATAGAGGGAATGTAAAAACCGTTACACTTGAACTGAATTACAAAACAGAACAGAGTCACACATGCAGAAAACACACTATGGCTGCTTAACGGGAAAGGTGAGGTGGGGTGATACATAAAACAAGGGTATCAAATTAGCTCAGATACCGTTCCATAAACCCAATATGTAATAGACAAGACCTACTCCTTGCTCAGAGAACTGGACTCAACACGCCCTATTCACCACACAAGAATATATCTGACTAATAATAATCGTAAAACCTATGTATTGATATCTCTCTGTTAGTGTGTCAAGTGGGTGTAAAGCGGCATAAACACAGCAGTGAAAAGCAGCTAAACCCCATTATAAAAATAAATTACTTTGAAACACCCATGAAACAAAGACAGTGAAAGAGAGAGAAATTCTTACACAATGCGTTCAGGGGCTGTGATGCAACCTGGATTGAACATATCTAGACGCACAGCTGGATGAGACATAAGGGTGGACACTCTTGGGGCTGAGAGGTTTGGTGAGGTTGGGTGAGCAAACGCAGACCCTTTAAAGGAATACTGCGTGGTACCCATCGCATGGGTCCCAAATCTCCAGGTTCAAGGGCATCTTCCTACATCAAAAACATGCATGAGAAACCCAGAAGATGGTACACCGTGTGATGGGGAAAGGTTTCTAAAACGCACCTCATTTCTCATCTCCTTGTGCCCGGGTTCGCCATTCCAGCCGCTTTACTAGCAAGCTCCCTACTTGGAGCATCAGCACCTTTAACCTCCTGTTCCATACAGGTTGCAATTTGTCCTGAGGATAAACGGGAAGACGTGGAACCAACGAGAGACTAGCTCTTGGTGTTGGGACAGGCACAGGTCACTCTATTTTCCCATCAGAAAGAAGAATTAACCACAGGCTCAGCCTGCCCCCCGGAACCAGAACAGGGCCTGAAGCCATTCTGCGATTTTGCGGCCAGCTCCCATAAAAACGAGTTGTAAAATGGAGGTTCAGGGCACTGCAATTCACAAACCTGCAGAGTTATAAATGATAACTCTCGTCCACAAATATATTGAGGGAAGGCAAAGAAGAGGATTTGAAATCAAGGCAGAATTGCAGGAAACAGATTTCAGGAGGTAGATTCGAATCGCCTTTAAAGCACATGAAAAGCGGCAAAACGTTGACAATGATGCCCTTGGCCAAAAAGGGCGTATGCGTTTTTTCCTGAATATATTCAGGAAAAAACGCATACGCCCTTTTTGGCCAACCAAGCAACCTGGAAAGGCAAATCAGCGCTACAAAGAAGTCTCGCTTCCCATCGGTCAAAAGGGCCATGCTGAAAAAAGTGTCAAAACCAGAAATGCAGGACAGGCCATGGAGAAATGGGAGCCTTGCTACACTGATGGGCGGGATGTAAATTGCCAAGAGCCACTCTGGAGAAGTGTCCGGTGAGTCCTGAAACATCTGAAAAACACAGCTTAGAGAGCATAGGGCACTTCCACTCATGGGGGTATAAATTGGGAAAATGAAAAATCAGCAAGACACAAGCACCCCAAAGTTTAGGGCTGCTCTGTTGACCAGGACCTCCACTTCATTCCACCTTAAATATCCCAGGAAAGAGAAAAATGGATAAAGAAGTTGTGGTCCTTATGTACAATGGAATATCACTCAGCCAGGAAATCAATGTCGTAAGGTTAGTAGCAGCATGATGAGTGGATTTAGGTACGACGATTCTAAGTGAAATAAGTCACACAGAAAAGGACACTTCTCATAAGGTATCACTGATAGAGGGAATGTAAAAACCGTTACACTTGAACTGAATTACAAAACAGAACAGAGTCACACATGCAGAAAACACACTATGGCTGCTTAACGGGAAAGGTGAGGTGGGGTGATACATAAAACAAGGGTATCAAATTAGCTCAGATACCGTTCCATAAACCCAATATGTAATAGACAAGACCTACTCCTTGCTCAGAGAACTGGACTCAACACGCCCTATTCACCGCACAACAATATATCTGACTAATGATAATCGTAAAACCTATGTATTGATATCTCTCTGTTAGTGTGTCAAGTGGGTGTAAAGCGGCATAAACACAGCAGTGAAAAGCAGCTAAACCCCATTATAAAAATAAATTACTTTGAAACACCCATGAAACAAAGACAGTGAAAGAGAGAGAAATTCTTACACAATGCGTTCAGGGGCTGTGATGCAACCTGGATTGACCATATCTAGACGCACAGCTGGATGAGACATAAGGGTGGACACTCTTGGGGCTGAGAGGTTTGGTGAGGTTGGGTGAGCAAACGCAGACCCTTTAAAGGAATACTGCGTGGTACCCATCGCATGGGTCCCAAATCTCCAGGTTCAAGGGCATCTTCCTACATCAAAAACATGCATGAGAAACCCAGAAGATGGTACACCGTGTGATGGGGAAAGGTTTCTAAAACGCACCTCATTTCTCATCGCCTTGTGCCCGCGTTCGCCATTCCAGCCGCTTTACTAGCAAGCTCCCTACTTGGAGCATCAGCACCTTTAACCTCCTGTTCCATACAGGTTGCAATTTGTCCTGAGGATAAACGGGAAGACGTGGAACCAACGAGAGACTAGCTCTTGGTGTTGGGACAGGCACAGGTCACTCTATTTTCCCATCAGAAAGAAGAATTAACCACAGGCTCAGCCTGCCCCCCGGAACCAGAACAGGGCCTGAAGCCATTCTGCGATTTTGCGGCCAGCTCCCATAAAAACGAGTTGTAAAATGGAGGTTCAGGGCACTGCAATTCACAAAACTGCAGAGTTATAAATGATAACTCTCGTCCACAAATATATTGAGGGAAGGCAAAGAAGAGGATTTGAAATCAAGGCAGAATTGCAGGAAACAGATTTCAGGAGGTAGATTCGAATCGCCTTTAAAGCACATGAAAAGCGGCAAAACGTTGACAATGATGCCCTTGGCCAAAAAGGGCGTATGCGTTTTTTCCTGAATATATTCAGGAAAAAACGCATACGCCCTTTTTGGCCAACCAAGCAACCTGGAAAGGCAAATCAGCGCTACAAAGAAGTCTCGCTTCCCATCGGTCAAAAGGGCCATGCTGAAAAAAGTGTCAAAACCAGAAATGCAGGACAGGCCATGGAGAAATGGGAGCCTTGCTACACTGATGTGCGGGATGTAAATTGCCAAGAGCCACTCTGGAGAAGTGTCCGGTGAGTCCTGAAACATTTGAAAAACACAGCTTAGAGAGCATAGGGCACTTCCACTCATGGGGGTATAAATTGGGAAAATGAAAAATCAGCAAGACACAAGCACCCCAAAGTTTAGGGCTGCTCTGTTGACCAGGACCTCCACTTCATTCCACCTTAAATATCCCAGGAAAGAGAAAAATGGATAAAGAAGTTGTGGTCCTTATGTACAATGGAATATCACTCAGCCAGGAAATCAATGTCGTAAGGTTAGTAGCAGCATGATGAGTGGATTTAGGTATGACGATTCTAAGTGAAATAAGTCACACAGAAAAGGACACTTCTCATAAGGTATCACTGATAGAGGGAATGTAAAAACCGTTACACTTGAACTGAATTACAAAACAGAACAGAGTCACACATGCAGAAAACAGACTATGGCTGCTTAACAGGAAAGGTGAGGTGGGGTGATACATAAAACAAGGGTATCAAATTAGCTCAGATACCATTCCATAAACCCAATATGTAGTAGACAAGACCTACTCCTTGCTCAGATAACTGGACTCAACACGCCCTATTCACCGCACAAGAATATATCTGACTAATAATAATCGTAAAACCTATGTATTGATATCTCTCTGTTAGTGTGTCAAGTGGGTGTAAAGCGGCATAAACACAGCAGTGAAAAGCAGCTAAACCCCATTATAAAAATAAATTACTTTGAAACACCCATGAAACAAAGACAGTGAAAGAGAGAGAAATTCTTACACAATGCGTTCAGGGGCTGTGATGCAACCTGGATTGACCATATCTAGACGCACAGCTGGATGAGGCATAAGGGTGGACACTCTTGGGGCTGAGAGGTTTGGTGAGGTTGGGTGAGCAAACGCAGACCCTTTAAAGGAATACTGCGTGGTACCCATCGCATGGGTCCCAAATCTCCAGGTTCAAGGGCATCTTCCTACATCAAAAACATGCATGAGAAACCCAGAAGATGGTACACCGTGTGATGGGGAAAGGTTTCTAAAACGCACCTCATTTCTCATCTCCTTGTGCCCGGGTTCGCCATTCCTGCCACTTTACTAGCAAGCTCCCTACTTGGAGCATCAGCACCTTTAACCTCCTGTTCCATACAGGTTGCAATTTGTCCTGAGGATAAACGGGAAGACGTGGAACCAACGAGAGACTAGCTCTTGGTGTTGGGACAGGCACAGGTCACTCTATTTTCCCATCAGAAAGAAGAATTAACCACAGGCTCAGCCTGCCCCCTGGAACCAGAACAGGGCCTGAAGCCATTCTGCGATTTTGCGGCCAGCTCCCATAAAAACGAGTTGTAAAATGGAGGTTCAGGGCACTGCAATTCACAAACCTGCAGAGTTATAAATGATAACTGTCGTCCACAAATATATTGAGGGAAGGCAAAGAAGAGGATTTGAAATCAAGGCAGAATTGCAGGAAACAGATTTCAGGAGGTAGATTCGAATCGCCTTTAAAGCACATGAAAAGCGGCAAAACGTTGACAATGATGCCCTTGGCCAAAAAGGGCGTATGCGTTTTTTCCTGAATATATTCAGGAAAAAACGCATACGCCCTTTTTGGCCAACCAAGCAACCTGGAAAGGCAAATCAGCGCTACAAAGAAGTCTCGCTTCCCATCGGTCAAAAGGGCCATGCTGAAAAAAGTGTCAAAACCAGAAATGCAGGACAGGCCATGGAGAAATGGGAGCCTTGCTACACTGATGGGCGGGATGTAAATTGCCAAGAGCCACTCTGGAGAAGTGTCCGGTGAGTCCTGAAACATCTGAAAAACACAGCTTAGAGAGCATAGGGCACTTCCACTCATGGGGGTATAAATTGGGAAAATTAAAAATCAGCAAGACACAAGCACCCCAAAGTTTAGGGCTGCTCTGTTGACCAGGACCTCCACTTCATTCCACCTTAAATATCCCAGGAAAGAGAAAAATGGATAAAGAAGTTGTGGTCCTTATGTACAATGGAATATCACTCAGCCAGGAAATCAATGTCGTAAGGTTAGTAGCAGCATGATGAGTGGATTTAGGTACGACGATTCTAAGTGAAATAAGTCACACAGAAAAGGACACTTCTCATAAGGTATCACTGATAGAGGGAATGTAAAAACCGTTACACTTGAACTGAATTACAAAACAGAACAGAGTCACACATGCAGAAAACACACTATGGCTGCTTAACGGGAAAGGTGAGGTGGGGTGATACATAAAACAAGGGTATCAAATTAGCTCAGATACCGTTCCATAAACCCAATATGTAATAGACAAGACCTACTCCTTGCTCAGAGAACTGGACTCAACACGCCCTATTCACCACACAAGAATATATCTGACTAATAATAATCGTAAAACCTATGTATTGATATCTCTCTGTTAGTGTGTCAAGTGGGTGTAAAGCGGCATAAACACAGCAGTGAAAAGCAGCTAAACCCCATTATAAAAATAAATTACTTTGAAACACCCATGAAACAAAGACAGTGAAAGAGAGAGAAATTCTTACACAATGCGTTCAGGGGCTGTGATGCAACCTGGATTGAACATATCTAGACGCACAGCTGGATGAGACATAAGGGTGGACACTCTTGGGGCTGAGAGGTTTGGTGAGGTTGGGTGAGCAAACGCAGACCCTTTAAAGGAATACTGCGTGGTACCCATCGCATGGGTCCCAAATCTCCAGGTTCAAGGGCATCTTCCTACATCAAAAACATGCATGAGAAACCCAGAAGATGGTACACCGTGTGATGGGGAAAGGTTTCTAAAACGCACCTCATTTCTCATCTCCTTGTGCCCGGGTTCGCCATTCCAGCCGCTTTACTAGCAAGCTCCCTACTTGGAGCATCAGCACCTTTAACCTCCTGTTCCATACAGGTTGCAATTTGTCCTGAGGATAAACGGGAAGACGTGGAACCAACGAGAGACTAGCTCTTGGTGTTGGGACAGGCACAGGTCACTCTATTTTCCCATCAGAAAGAAGAATTAACCACAGGCTCAGCCTGCCCCCCGGAACCAGAACAGGGCCTGAAGCCATTCTGCGATTTTGCGGCCAGCTCCCATAAAAACGAGTTGTAAAATGGAGGTTCAGGGCACTGCAATTCACAAACCTGCAGAGTTATAAATGATAACTCTCGTCCACAAATATATTGAGGGAAGGCAAAGAAGAGGATTTGAAATCAAGGCAGAATTGCAGGAAACAGATTTCAGGAGGTAGATTCGAATCGCCTTTAAAGCACATGAAAAGCGGCAAAACGTTGACAATGATGCCCTTGGCCAAAAAGGGCGTATGCGTTTTTTCCTGAATATATTCAGGAAAAAACGCATACGCCCTTTTTGGCCAACCAAGCAACCTGGAAAGGCAAATCAGCGCTACAAAGAAGTCTCGCTTCCCATCGGTCAAAAGGGCCATGCTGAAAAAAGTGTCAAAACCAGAAATGCAGGACAGGCCATGGAGAAATGGGAGCCTTGCTACACTGATGGGCGGGATGTAAATTGCCAAGAGCCACTCTGGAGAAGTGTCCGGTGAGTCCTGAAACATCTGAAAAACACAGCTTAGAGAGCATAGGGCACTTCCACTCATGGGGGTATAAATTGGGAAAATTAAAAATCAGCAAGACACAAGCACCCCAAAGTTTAGGGCTGCTCTGTTGACCAGGACCTCCACTTCATTCCACCTTAAATATCCCAGGAAAGAGAAAAATGGATAAAGAAGTTGTGGTCCTTATGTACAATGGAATATCACTCAGCCAGGAAATCAATGTCGTAAGGTTAGTAGCAGCATGATGAGTGGATTTAGGTACGACGATTCTAAGTGAAATAAGTCACACAGAAAAGGACACTTCTCATAAGGTATCACTGATAGAGGGAATGTAAAAACCGTTACACTTGAACTGAATTACAAAACAGAACAGAGTCACACATGCAGAAAACACACTATGGCTGCTTAACGGGAAAGGTGAGGTGGGGTGATACATAAAACAAGGGTATCAAATTAGCTCAGATACCGTTCCATAAACCCAATATGTAATAGACAAGACCTACTCCTTGCTCAGAGAACTGGACTCAACACGCCCTATTCACCGCACAAGAATATATCTGACTAATAATAATCGTAAAACCTATGTATTGATATCTCTCTGTTAGTGTGTCAAGTGGGTGTAAAGCGGCATAAACACAGCAGTGAAAAGCAGCTAAACCCCATTATAAAAATAAATTACTTTGAAACACCCATGAAACAAAGACAGTGAAAGAGAGAGAAATTCTTACACAATGCGTTCAGGGGCTGTGATGCAACCTGGATTGACCATATCTAGACGCACAGCTGGATGAGACATAAGGGTGGACACTCTTGGGGCTGAGAGGTTTGGTGAGGTTGGGTGAGCAAACGCAGACCCTTTAAAGGAATACTGCGTGGTACCCATCGCATGGGTCCCAAATCTCCAGGTTCAAGGGCATCCTCCTACATCAAAAACATGCATGAGAAACCCAGAAGATGGTACACCGTGTGATGGGGAAAGGTTTCTAAAACGCACCTCATTTCTCATCGCCTTGTGCCCGGGTTCGCCATTCCAGCCGCTTTACTAGCAAGCTCCCTACTTGGAGCATCAGCACCTTTAACCTCCTGTTCCATACAGGTTGCAATTTGTCCTGAGGATAAACGGGAAGACGTGGAACCAACGAGAGACTAGCTCTTGGTGTTGGGACAGGCACAGGTCACTCTATTTTCCCATCAGAAAGAAGAATTAACCACAGGCTCAGCCTGCCCCCCGGAACCAGAACAGGGCCTGAAGCCATTCTGCGATTTTGCGGCCAGCTCCCATAAAAACGAGTTGTAAAATGGAGGTTCAGGGCACTGCAATTCACAAAACTGCAGAGTTATAAATGATAACTCTCGTCCACAAATATATTGAGGGAAGGCAAAGAAGAGGATTTGAAATCAAGGCAGAATTGCAGGAAACAGATTTCAGGAGGTAGATTCGAATCGCCTTTAAAGCACATGAAAAGCGGCAAAACGTTGACAATGATGCCCTTGGCCAAAAAGGGCGTATGCGTTTTTTCCTGAATATATTCAGGAAAAAACGCATACGCCCTTTTTGGCCAACCAAGCAACCTGGAAAGGCAAATCAGCGCTACAAAGAAGTCTCGCTTCCCATCGGTCAAAAGGGCCATGCTGAAAAAAGTGTCAAAACCAGAAATGCAGGACAGGCCATGGAGAAATGGGAGCCTTGCTACACTGATGGGCGGGATGTAAATTGCCAAGAGCCACTCTGGAGAAGTGTCCGGTGAGTCCTGAAACATCTGAAAAACACAGCTTAGAGAGCATAGGGCACTTCCACTCATGGGGGTATAAATTGGGAAAATTAAAAATCAGCAAGACACAAGCACCCCAAAGTTTAGGGCTGCTCTGTTGACCAGGACCTCCACTTCATTCCACCTTAAATATCCCAGGAAAGAGAAAAATGGATAAAGAAGTTGTGGTCCTTATGTACAATGGAATATCACTCAGCCAGGAAATCAATGTCGTAAGGTTAGTAGCAGCATGATGAGTGGATTTAGGTACGACGATTCTAAGTGAAATAAGTCACACAGAAAAGGACACTTCTCATAAGGTATCACTGATAGAGGGAATGTAAAAACCGTTACACTTGAACTGAATTACAAAACAGAACAGAGTCACACATGCAGAAAACACACTATGGCTGCTTAACGGGAAAGGTGAGGTGGGGTGATACATAAAACAAAGGTATCAAATTAGCTCAGATACCGTTCCATAAACCCAATATGTAATAGACAAGACCTACTCCTTGCTCAGAGAACTGGACTCAACACGCCCTATTCACCGCACAAGAATATATCTGACTAATAATAATCGTAAAACCTATGTATTGATATCTCTCTGTTAGTGTGTCAAGTGGGTGTAAAGCGGCATAAACACAGCAGTGAAAAGCAGCTAAACCCCATTATAAAAATAAATTACTTTGAAACACCCATGAAACAAAGACAGTGAAAGAGAGAGAAATTCTTACACAATGCGTTCAGGGGCTGTGATGCAACCTGGATTGACCATATCTAGACGCACAGCTGGATGAGACATAAGGGTGGACACTCTTGGGGCTGAGAGGTTTGGTGAGGTTGGGTGAGCAAACGCAGACCCTTTAAAGGAATACTGCGTGGTACCCATCGCATGGGTCCCAAATCTCCAGGTTCAAGGGCATCTTCCTACATCAAAAACATGCATGAGAAACCCAGAAGATGGTACACCGTGTGATGGGGAAAGGTTTCTAAAACGCACCTCATTTCTCATCGCCTTGTGCCCGGGTTCGCCATTCCAGCCGCTTTACTAGCAAGCTCCCTACTTGGAGCATCAGCACCTTTAACCTCCTGTTCCATACAGGTTGCAATTTGTCCTGAGGATAAACGGGAAGACGTGGAACCAACGAGAGACTAGCTCTTGGTGTTGGGACAGGCACAGGTCACTCTATTTTCCCATCAGAAAGAAGAATTAACCACAGGCTCAGCCTGCCCCCCGGAACCAGAACAGGGCCTGAAGCCATTCTGCGATTTTGCGGCCAGCTCCCATAAAAACGAGTTGTAAAATGGAGGTTCAGGGCACTGCAATTCACAAAACTGCAGAGTTATAAATGATAACTCTCGTCCACAAATATATTGAGGGAAGGCAAAGAAGAGGATTTGAAATCAAGGCAGAATTGCAGGAAACAGATTTCAGGAGGTAGATTCGAATCGCCTTTAAAGCACATGAAAAGCGGCAAAACGTTGACAATGATGCCCTTGGCCAAAAAGGGCGTATGCGTTTTTTCCTGAATATATTCAGGAAAAAACGCATACGCCCTTTTTGGCCAACCAAGCAACCTGGAAAGGCAAATCAGCGCTACAAAGAAGTCTCGCTTCCCATCGGTCAAAAGGGCCATGCTGAAAAAAGTGTCAAAACCAGAAATGCAGGACAGGCCATGGAGAAATGGGAGCCTTGCTACACTGATGGGCGGGATGTAAATTGCCAAGAGCCACTCTGGAGAAGTGTCCGGTGAGTCCTGAAACATCTGAAAAACACAGCTTAGAGAGCATAGGGCACTTCCACTCATGGGGGTATAAATTGGGAAAATTAAAAATCAGCAAGACACAAGCACCCCAAAGTTTAGGGCTGCTCTGTTGACCAGGACCTCCACTTCATTCCACCTTAAATATCCCAGGAAAGAGAAAAATGGATAAAGAAGTTGTGGTCCTTATGTACAATGGAATATCACTCAGCCAGGAAATCAATGTCGTAAGGTTAGTAGCAGCATGATGAGTGGATTTAGGTACGACGATTCTAAGTGAAATAAGTCACACAGAAAAGGACACTTCTCATAAGGTATCACTGATAGAGGGAATGTAAAAACCGTTACACTTGAACTGAATTACAAAACAGAACAGAGTCACACATGCAGAAAACACACTATGGCTGCTTAACGGGAAAGGTGAGGTGGGGTGATACATAAAACAAGGGTATCAAATTAGCTCAGATACCGTTCCATAAACCCAATATGTAATAGACAAGACCTACTCCTTGCTCAGAGAACTGGACTCAACACGCCCTATTCACCACACAAGAATATATCTGACTAATAATAATCGTAAAACCTATGTATTGATATCTCTCTGTTAGTGTGTCAAGTGGGTGTAAAGCGGCATAAACACAGCAGTGAAAAGCAGCTAAACCCCATTATAAAAATAAATTACTTTGAAACACCCATGAAACAAAGACAGTGAAAGAGAGAGAAATTCTTACACAATGCGTTCAGGGGCTGTGATGCAACCTGGATTGACCATATCTAGACGCACAGCTGGATGAGACATAAGGGTGGACACTCTTGGGGCTGAGAGGTTTGGTGAGGTTGGGTGAGCAAACGCAGACCCTTTAAAGGAATACTGCGTGGTACCCATCGCATGGGTCCCAAATCTCCAGGTTCAAGGGTATCTTCCTACATCAAAAACATGCATGAGAAACCCAGAAGATGGTACACCGTGTGATGGGGAAAGGTTTCTAAAACGCACCTCATTTCTCATCTCCTTGTGCCCGGGTTCGCCATTCCAGCCGCTTTACTAGCAAGCTCCCTACTTGGAGCATCAGCACCTTTAACCTCCTGTTCCATACAGGTTGCAATTTGTCCTGAGGATAAACGGGAAGACGTGGAACCAACGAGAGACTAGCTCTTGGTGTTGGGACAGGCACAGGTCACTCTATTTTCCCATCAGAAAGAAGAATTAACCACAGGCTCAGCCTGCCCCCCGGAACCAGAACAGGGCCTGAAGCCATTCTGCGATTTTGCGGCCAGCTCCCATAAAAACGAGTTGTAAAATGGAGGTTCAGGGCACTGCAATTCACAAACCTGCAGAGTTATAAATGATAACTCTCGTCCACAAATATATTGAGGGAAGGCAAAGAAGAGGATTTGAAATCAAGGCAGAATTGCAGGAAACAGATTTCAGGAGGTAGATTCGAATCGCCTTTAAAGCACATGAAAAGCGGCAAAACGTTGACAATGATGCCCTTGGCCAAAAAGGGCGTATGCGTTTTTTCCTGAATATATTCAGGAAAAAACGCATACGCCCTTTTTGGCCAACCAAGCAACCTGGAAAGGCAAATCAGCGCTACAAAGAAGTCTCGCTTCCCATCGGTCAAAAGGGCCATGCTGAAAAAAGTGTCAAAACCAGAAATGCAGGACAGGCCATGGAGAAATGGGAGCCTTGCTACACTGATGGGCGGGATGTAAATTGCCAAGAGCCACTCTGGAGAAGTGTCCGGTGAGTCCTGAAACATCTGAAAAACACAGCTTAGAGAGCATAGGGCACTTCCACTCATGGGGGTATAAATTGGGAAAATTAAAAATCAGCAAGACACAAGCACCCCAAAGTTTAGGGCTGCTCTGTTGACCAGGACCTCCACTTCATTCCACCTTAAATATCCCAGGAAAGAGAAAAATGGATAAAGAAGTTGTGGTCCTTATGTACAATGGAATATCACTCAGCCAGGAAATCAATGTCGTAAGGTTAGTAGCAGCATGATGAGTGGATTTAGGTACGACGATTCTAAGTGAAATAAGTCACACAGAAAAGGACACTTCTCATAAGGTATCACTGATAGAGGGAATGTAAAAACCGTTACACTTGAACTGAATTACAAAACAGAACAGAGTCACACATGCAGAAAACACACTATGGCTGCTTAACGGGAAAGGTGAGGTGGGGTGATACATAAAACAAAGGTATCAAATTAGCTCAGATACCGTTCCATAAACCCAATATGTAATAGACAAGACCTACTCCTTGCTCAGAGAACTGGACTCAACACGCCCTATTCACCGCACAAGAATATATCTGACTAATAATAATCGTAAAACCTATGTATTGATATCTCTCTGTTAGTGTGTCAAGTGGGTGTAAAGCGGCATAAACACAGCAGTGAAAAGCAGCTAAACCCCATTATAAAAATAAATTACTTTGAAACACCCATGAAACAAAGACAGTGAAAGAGAGAGAAATTCTTACACAATGCGTTCAGGGGCTGTGATGCAACCTGGATTGACCATATCTAGACGCACAGCTGGATGAGACATAAGGGTGGACACTCTTGGGGCTGAGAGGTTTGGTGAGGTTGGGTGAGCAAACGCAGACCCTTTAAAGGAATACTGCGTGGTACCCATCGCATGGGTCCCAAATCTCCAGGTTCAAGGGCATCTTCCTACATCAAAAACATGCATGAGAAACCCAGAAGATGGTACACCGTGTGATGGGGAAAGGTTTCTAAAACGCACCTCATTTCTCATCGCCTTGTGCCCGGGTTCGCCATTCCAGCCGCTTTACTAGCAAGCTCCCTACTTGGAGCATCAGCACCTTTAACCTCCTGTTCCATACAGGTTGCAATTTGTCCTGAGGATAAACGGGAAGACGTGGAACCAACGAGAGACTAGCTCTTGGTGTTGGGACAGGCACAGGTCACTCTATTTTCCCATCAGAAAGAAGAATTAACCACAGGCTCAGCCTGCCCCCCGGAACCAGAACAGGGCCTGAAGCCATTCTGCGATTTTGCGGCCAGCTCCCATAAAAACGAGTTGTAAAATGGAGGTTCAGGGCACTGCAATTCACAAACCTGCAGAGTTATAAATGATAACTCTCGTCCACAAATATATTGAGGGAAGGCAAAGAAGAGGATTTGAAATCAAGGCAGAATTGCAGGAAACAGATTTCAGGAGGTAGATTCGAATCGCCTTTAAAGCACATGAAAAGCGGCAAAACGTTGACAATGATGCCCTTGGCCAAAAAGGGCGTATGCGTTTTTTCCTGAATATATTCAGGAAAAAACGCATACGCCCTTTTTGGCCAACCAAGCAACCTGGAAAGGCAAATCAGCGCTACAAAGAAGTCTCGCTTCCCATCGGTCAAAAGGGCCATGCTGAAAAAAGTGTCAAAACCAGAAATGCAGGACAGGCCATGGAGAAATGGGAGCCTTGCTACACTGATGGGCGGGATGTAAATTGCCAAGAGCCACTCTGGAGAAGTGTCCGGTGAGTCCTGAAACATCTGAAAAACACAGCTTAGAGAGCATAGGGCACTTCCACTCATGGGGGTATAAATTGGGAAAATTAAAAATCAGCAAGACACAAGCACCCCAAAGTTTAGGGCTGCTCTGTTGACCAGGACCTCCACTTCATTCCACCTTAAATATCCCAGGAAAGAGAAAAATGGATAAAGAAGTTGTGGTCCTTATGTACAATGGAATATCACTCAGCCAGGAAATCAATGTCGTAAGGTTAGTAGCAGCATGATGAGTGGATTTAGGTACGACGATTCTAAGTGAAATAAGTCACACAGAAAAGGACACTTCTCATAAGGTATCACTGATAGAGGGAATGTAAAAACCGTTACACTTGAACTGAATTACAAAACAGAACAGAGTCACACATGCAGAAAACACACTATGGCTGCTTAACGGGAAAGGTGAGGTGGGGTGATACATAAAACAAGGGTATCAAATTAGCTCAGATACCGTTCCATAAACCCAATATGTAATAGACAAGACCTACTCCTTGCTCAGAGAACTGGACTCAACACGCCCTATTCACCACACAAGAATATATCTGACTAATAATAATCGTAAAACCTATGTATTGATATCTCTCTGTTAGTGTGTCAAGTGGGTGTAAAGCGGCATAAACACAGCAGTGAAAAGCAGCTAAACCCCATTATAAAAATAAATTACTTTGAAACACCCATGAAACAAAGACAGTGAAAGAGAGAGAAATTCTTACACAATGCGTTCAGGGGCTGTGATGCAACCTGGATTGAACATATCTAGACGCACAGCTGGATGAGACATAAGGGTGGACACTCTTGGGGCTGAGAGGTTTGGTGAGGTTGGGTGAGCAAACGCAGACCCTTTAAAGGAATACTGCGTGGTACCCATCGCATGGGTCCCAAATCTCCAGGTTCAAGGGCATCTTCCTACATCAAAAACATGCATGAGAAACCCAGAAGATGGTACACCGTGTGATGGGGAAAGGTTTCTAAAACGCACCTCATTTCTCATCTCCTTGTGCCCGGGTTCGCCATTCCAGCCGCTTTACTAGCAAGCTCCCTACTTGGAGCATCAGCACCTTTAACCTCCTGTTCCATACAGGTTGCAATTTGTCCTGAGGATAAACGGGAAGACGTGGAACCAACGAGAGACTAGCTCTTGGTGTTGGGACAGGCACAGGTCACTCTATTTTCCCATCAGAAAGAAGAATTAACCACAGGCTCAGCCTGCCCCCCGGAACCAGAACAGGGCCTGAAGCCATTCTGCGATTTTGCGGCCAGCTCCCATAAAAACGAGTTGTAAAATGGAGGTTCAGGGCACTGCAATTCACAAACCTGCAGAGTTATAAATGATAACTCTCGTCCACAAATATATTGAGGGAAGGCAAAGAAGAGGATTTGAAATCAAGGCAGAATTGCAGGAAACAGATTTCAGGAGGTAGATTCGAATCGCCTTTAAAGCACATGAAAAGCGGCAAAACGTTGACAATGATGCCCTTGGCCTAAAAGGGCGTATGCGTTTTTTCCTGAATATATTCAGGAAAAAACGCATACGCCCTTTTTGGCCAACCAAGCAACCTGGAAAGGCAAATCAGCGCTACAAAGAAGTCTCGCTTCCCATCGGTCAAAAGGGCCATGCTGAAAAAAGTGTCAAAACCAGAAATGCAGGACAGGCCATGGAGAAATGGGAGCCTTGCTACACTGATGGGCGGGATGTAAATTGCCAAGAGCCACTCTGGAGAAGTGTCCGGTGAGTCCTGAAACATCTGAAAAACACAGCTTAGAGAGCATAGGGCACTTCCACTCATGGGGGTATAAATTGGGAAAATTAAAAATCAGCAAGACACAAGCACCCCAAAGTTTAGGGCTGCTCTGTTGACCAGGACCTCCACTTCATTCCACCTTAAATATCCCAGGAAAGAGAAAAATGGATAAAGAAGTTGTGGTCCTTATGTACAATGGAATATCACTCAGCCAGGAAATCAATGTCGTAAGGTTAGTAGCAGCATGATGAGTGGATTTAGGTACGACGATTCTAAGTGAAATAAGTCACACAGAAAAGGACACTTCTCATAAGGTATCACTGATAGAGGGAATGTAAAAACCGTTACACTTGAACTGAATTACAAAACAGAACAGAGTCACACATGCAGAAAACACACTATGGCTGCTTAACGGGAAAGGTGAGGTGGGGTGATACATAAAACAAGGGTATCAAATTAGCTCAGATACCGTTCCATAAACCCAATATGTAATAGACAAGACCTACTCCTTGCTCAGAGAACTGGACTCAACACGCCCTATTCACCGCACAAGAATATATCTGACTAATAATAATCGTAAAACCTATGTATTGATATCTCTCTGTTAGTGTGTCAAGTGGGTGTAAAGCGGCATAAACACAGCAGTGAAAAGCAGCTAAACCCCATTATAAAAATAAATTACTTTGAAACACCCATGAAACAAAGACAGTGAAAGAGAGAGAAATTCTTACACAATGCGTTCAGGGGCTGTGATGCAACCTGGATTGACCATATCTAGACGCACAGCTGGATGAGACATAAGGGTGGACACTCTTGGGGCTGAGAGGTTTGGTGAGGTTGGGTGAGCAAACGCAGACCCTTTAAAGGAATACTGCGTGGTACCCATCGCATGGGTCCCAAATCTCCAGGTTCAAGGGCATCCTCCTACATCAAAAACATGCATGAGAAACCCAGAAGATGGTACACCGTGTGATGGGGAAAGGTTTCTAAAACGCACCTCATTTCTCATCGCCTTGTGCCCGGGTTCGCCATTCCAGCCGCTTTACTAGCAAGCTCCCTACTTGGAGCATCAGCACCTTTAACCTCCTGTTCCATACAGGTTGCAATTTGTCCTGAGGATAAACGGGAAGACGTGGAACCAACGAGAGACTAGCTCTTGGTGTTGGGACAGGCACAGGTCACTCTATTTTCCCATCAGAAAGAAGAATTAACCACAGGCTCAGCCTGCCCCCCGGAACCAGAACAGGGCCTGAAGCCATTCTGCGATTTTGCGGCCAGCTCCCATAAAAACGAGTTGTAAAATGGAGGTTCAGGGCACTGCAATTCACAAAACTGCAGAGTTATAAATGATAACTCTCGTCCACAAATATATTGAGGGAAGGCAAAGAAGAGGATTTGAAATCAAGGCAGAATTGCAGGAAACAGATTTCAGGAGGTAGATTCGAATCGCCTTTAAAGCACATGAAAAGCGGCAAAACGTTGACAATGATGCCCTTGGCCAAAAAGGGCGTATGCGTTTTTTCCTGAATATATTCAGGAAAAAACGCATACGCCCTTTTTGGCCAACCAAGCAACCTGGAAAGGCAAATCAGCGCTACAAAGAAGTCTCGCTTCCCATCGGTCAAAAGGGCCATGCTGAAAAAAGTGTCAAAACCAGAAATGCAGGACAGGCCATGGAGAAATGGGAGCCTTGCTACACTGATGGGCGGGATGTAAATTGCCAAGAGCCACTCTGGAGAAGTGTCCGGTGAGTCCTGAAACATCTGAAAAACACAGCTTAGAGAGCATAGGGCACTTCCACTCATGGGGGTATAAATTGGGAAAATTAAAAATCAGCAAGACACAAGCACCCCAAAGTTTAGGGCTGCTCTGTTGACCAGGACCTCCACTTCATTCCACCTTAAATATCCCAGGAAAGAGAAAAATGGATAAAGAAGTTGTGGTCCTTATGTACAATGGAATATCACTCAGCCAGGAAATCAATGTCGTAAGGTTAGTAGCAGCATGATGAGTGGATTTAGGTACGACGATTCTAAGTGAAATAAGTCACACAGAAAAGGACACTTCTCATAAGGTATCACTGATAGAGGGAATGTAAAAACCGTTACACTTGAACTGAATTACAAAACAGAACAGAGTCACACATGCAGAAAACACACTATGGCTGCTTAACGGGAAAGGTGAGGTGGGGTGATACATAAAACAAAGGTATCAAATTAGCTCAGATACCGTTCCATAAACCCAATATGTAATAGACAAGACCTACTCCTTGCTCAGAGAACTGGACTCAACACGCCCTATTCACCGCACAAGAATATATCTGACTAATAATAATCGTAAAACCTATGTATTGATATCTCTCTGTTAGTGTGTCAAGTGGGTGTAAAGCGGCATAAACACAGCAGTGAAAAGCAGCTAAACCCCATTATAAAAATAAATTACTTTGAAACACCCATGAAACAAAGACAGTGAAAGAGAGAGAAATTCTTACACAATGCGTTCAGGGGCTGTGATGCAACCTGGATTGACCATATCTAGACCCACAGCTGGATGAGACATAAGGGTGGACACTCTTGGGGCTGAGAGGTTTGGTGAGGTTGGGTGAGCAAACGCAGACCCTTTAAAGGAATACTGCGTGGTACCCATCGCATGGGTCCCAAATCTCCAGGTTCAAGGGCATCTTCCTACATCAAAAACATGCATGAGAAACCCAGAAGATGGTACACCGTGTGATGGGGAAAGGTTTCTAAAACGCACCTCATTTCTCATCGCCTTGTGCCCGGGTTCGCCATTCCAGCCGCTTTACTAGCAAGCTCCCTACTTGGAGCATCAGCACCTTTAACCTCCTGTTCCATACAGGTTGCAATTTGTCCTGAGGATAAACGGGAAGACGTGGAACCAACGAGAGACTAGCTCTTGGTGTTGGGACAGGCACAGGTCACTCTATTTTCCCATCAGAAAGAAGAATTAACCACAGGCTCAGCCTGCCCCCCGGAACCAGAACAGGGCCTGAAGCCATTCTGCGATTTTGCGGCCAGCTCCCATAAAAACGAGTTGTAAAATGGAGGTTCAGGGCACTGCAATTCACAAACCTGCAGAGTTATAAATGATAACTCTCGTCCACAAATATATTGAGGGAAGGCAAAGAAGAGGATTTGAAATCAAGGCAGAATTGCAGGAAACAGATTTCAGGAGGTAGATTCGAATCGCCTTTAAAGCACATGAAAAGCGGCAAAACGTTGACAATGATGCCCTTGGCCAAAAAGGGCGTATGCGTTTTTTCCTGAATATATTCAGGAAAAAACGCATACGCCCTTTTTGGCCAACCAAGCAACCTGGAAAGGCAAATCAGCGCTACAAAGAAGTCTCGCTTCCCATCGGTCAAAAGGGCCATGCTGAAAAAAGTGTCAAAACCAGAAATGCAGGACAGGCCATGGAGAAATGGGAGCCTTGCTACACTGATGGGCGGGATGTAAATTGCCAAGAGCCACTCTGGAGAAGTGTCCGGTGAGTCCTGAAACATCTGAAAAACACAGCTTAGAGAGCATAGGGCACTTCCACTCATGGGGGTATAAATTGGGAAAATTAAAAATCAGCAAGACACAAGCACCCCAAAGTTTAGGGCTGCTCTGTTGACCAGGACCTCCACTTCATTCCACCTTAAATATCCCAGGAAAGAGAAAAATGGATAAAGAAGTTGTGGTCCTTATGTACATTGGAATATCACTCAGCCAGGAAATCAATGTCGTAAGGTTAGTAGCAGCATGATGAGTGGATTTAGGTACGACGATTCTAAGTGAAATAAGTCACACAGAAAAGGACACTTCTCATAAGGTATCACTGATAGAGGGAATGTAAAAAGCGTTACACTTGAACTGAATTACAAAACAGAACAGAGTCACACATGCAGAAAACACACTATGGCTGCTTAACGGGAAAGGTGAGGTGGGGTGATACATAAAACAAGGGTATCAAATTAGCTCAGATACCGTTCCATAAACCCAATATGTAATAGACAAGACCTACTCCTGGCTCAGAGAACTGGACTCAACACGCCCTATTCACCGCACAAGAATATATCTGACTAATAATAATCGTAAAACCTATGTATTGATATCTCTCTGTTAGTGTGTCAAGTGGGTGTAAAGCGGCATAAACACAGCAGTGAAAAGCAGCTAAACCCCATTATAAAAATAAATTACTTTGAAACACCCATGAAACAAAGACAGTGAAAGAGAGAGAAATTCTTACACAATGCGTTCAGGGGCTGTGATGCAACCTGGATTGACCATATCTAGACGCACAGCTGGATGAGACATAAGGGTGGACACTCTTGGGGCTGAGAGGTTTGGTGAGGTTGGGTGAGCAAACGCAGACCCTTTAAAGGAATACTGCGTGGTACCCATCGCATGGGTCCCAAATCTCCAGGTTCAAGGGCATCCTCCTACATCAAAAACATGCATGAGAAACCCAGAAGATGGTACACCGTGTGATGGGGAAAGGTTTCTAAAACGCACCTCATTTCTCATCGCCTTGTGCCCGGGTTCGCCATTCCAGCCGCTTTACTAGCAAGCTCCCTACTTGGAGCATCAGCACCTTTAACCTCCTGTTCCATACAGGTTGCAATTTGTCCTGAGGATAAACGGGAAGACATGGAACCAACGAGAGACTAGCTCTTGGTGTTGGGACAGGCACAGGTCACTCTATTTTCCCATCAGAAAGAAGAATTAACCACAGGCTCAGCCTGCCCCCCGGAACCAGAACAGGGCCTGAAGCCATTCTGCGATTTTGCGGCCAGCTCCCATAAAAACGAGTTGTAAAATGGAGGTTCAGGGCACTGCAATTCACAAACCTGCAGAGTTATAAATGATAACTCTCGTCCACAAATATATTGAGGGAAGGCAAAGAAGAGGATTTGAAATCAAGGCAGAATTGCAGGAAACAGATTTCAGGAGGTAGATTCGAATCGCCTTTAAAGCACATGAAAAGCGGCAAAACGTTGACAATGATGCCCTTGGCCAAAAAGGGCGTATGCGTTTTTTCCTGAATATATTCAGGAAAAAACGCATACGCCCTTTTTGGCCAACCAAGCAACCTGGAAAGGCAAATCAGCGCTACAAAGAAGTCTCGCTTCCCATCGGTCAAAAGGGCCATGCTGAAAAAAGTGTCAAAACCAGAAATGCAGGACAGGCCATGGAGAAATGGGAGCCTTGCTACACTGATGGGAGGGATGTAAATTGCCAAGAGCCACTCTGGAGAAGTGTCCGGTGAGTCCTGAAACATCTGAAAAACACAGCTTAGAGAGCATAGGGCACTTCCACTCATGGGGGTATAAATTGGGAAAATTAAAAATCAGCAAGACACAAGCACCCCAAAGTTTAGGGCTGCTCTGTTGACCAGGACCTCCACTTCATTCCACCTTAAATATCCCAGGAAAGAGAAAAATGGATAAAGAAGTTGTGGTCCTTATGTACATTGGAATATCACTCAGCCAGGAAATCAATGTCGTAAGGTTAGTAGCAGCATGATGAGTGGATTTAGGTACGACGATTCTAAGTGAAATAAGTCACACAGAAAAGGACACTTCTCATAAGGTATCACTGATAGAGGGAATGTAAAAAGCGTTACACTTGAACTGAATTACAAAACAGAACAGAGTCACACATGCAGAAAACACACTATGGCTGCTTAACGGGAAAGGTGAGGTGGGGTGATACATAAAACAAGGGTATCAAATTAGCTCAGATACCGTTCCATAAACCCAATATGTAATAGACAAGACCTACTCCTGGCTCAGAGAACTGGACTCAACACGCCCTATTCACCGCACAAGAATATATCTGACTAATAATAATCGTAAAACCTATGTATTGATATCTCTCTGTTAGTGTGTCAAGTGGGTGTAAAGCGGCATAAACACAGCAGTGAAAAGCAGCTAAACCCCATTATAAAAATAAATTACTTTGAAACACCCATGAAACAAAGACAGTGAAAGAGAGAGAAATTCTTACACAATGCGTTCAGGGGCTGTGATGCAACCTGGATTGACCATATCTAGACGCACAGCTGGATGAGACATAAGGGTGGACACTCTTGGGGCTGAGAGGTTTGGTGAGGTTGGGTGAGCAAACGCAGACCCTTTAAAGGAATACTGCGTGGTACCCATCGCATGGGTCCCAAATCTCCAGGTTCAAGGGCATCTTCCTACATCAAAAACATGCATGAGAAACCCAGAAGATGGTACACCGTGTGATGGGGAAAGGTTTCTAAAACGCACCTCATTTCTCATCTCCTTGTGCCCGGGTTCGCCATTCCAGCCGCTTTACTAGCAAGCTCCCTACTTGGAGCATCAGCACCTTTAACCTCCTGTTCCATACAGGTTGCAATTTGTCCTGAGGATAAACGGGAAGACATGGAACCAACGAGAGACTAGCTCTTGGTGTTGGGACAGGCACAGGTCACTCTATTTTCCCATCAGAAAGAAGAATTAACCACAGGCTCAGCCTGCCCCCCGGAACCAGAACAGGGCCTGAAGCCATTCTGCGATTTTGCGGCCAGCTCCCATAAAAACGAGTTGTAAAATGGAGGTTCAGGGCACTGCAATTCACAAACCTGCAGAGTTATAAATGATAACTCTCGTCCACAAATATATTGAGGGAAGGCAAAGAAGAGGATTTGAAATCAAGGCAGAATTGCAGGAAACAGATTTCAGGAGGTAGATTCGAATCGCCTTTAAAGCACATGAAAAGCGGCAAAACGTTGACAATGATGCCCTTGGCCAAAAAGGGCGTATGCGTTTTTTCCTGAATATATTCAGGAAAAAACGCATACGCCCTTTTTGGCCAACCAAGCCACCTGGAAAGGCAAATCAGCGCTACAAAGAAGTCTCGCTTCCCATCGGTCAAAAGGGCCATGCTGAAAAAAGTGTCAAAACCAGAAATGCAGGACAGGCCATGGAGAAATGGGAGCCTTGCTACACTGATGGGCGGGATGTAAATTGCCAAGAGCCACTCTGGAGAAGTGTCCGGTGAGTCCTGAAACATCTGAAAAACACAGCTTAGAGAGCATAGGGCACTTCCACTCATGGGGGTATAAATTGGGAAAATTAAAAATCAGCAAGACACAAGCACCCCAAAGTTTAGGGCTGCTCTGTTGACCAGGACCTCCACTTCATTCCACCTTAAATATCCCAGGAAAGAGAAAAATGGAGAAAGAAGTTGTGGTCCTTATGTACATTGGAATATCACTCAGCCAGGAAATCAATGTCGTAAGGTTAGTAGCAGCATGATGAGTGGATTTAGGTACGACGATTCTAAGTGAAATAAGTCACACAGAAAAGGACACTTCTCATAAGGTATCACTGATAGAGGGAATGTAAAAACCGTTACACTTGAACTGAATTACAAAACAGAACAGAGTCACACATGCAGAAAACACACTATGGCTGCTTAACGGGAAAGGTGAGGTGGGGTGATACATAAAACAAGGGTATCAAATTAGCTCAGATACCGTTCCATAAACCCAATATGTAATAGACAAGACCTACTCCTTGCTCAGAGAACTGGACTCAACACGCCCTATTCACCGCACAAGAATATATCTGACTAATAATAATCGTAAAACCTATGTATTGATATCTCTCTGTTAGTGTGTCAAGTGGGTGTAAAGCGGCATAAACACAGCAGTGAAAAGCAGCTAAACCCCATTATAAAAATAAATTACTTTGAAACACCCATGAAACAAAGACAGTGAAAGAGAGAGAAATTCTTACACAATGCGTTCAGGGGCTGTGATGCAACCTGGATTGACCATATCTAGACGCACAGCTGGATGAGACATAAGGGTGGACACTCTTGGGGCTGAGAGGTTTGGTGAGGTTGGGTGAGCAAACGCAGACCCTTTAAAGGAATACTGCGTGGTACCCATCGCATGGGTCCCAAATCTCCAGGTTCAAGGGCATCTTCCTACATCAAAAACATGCATGAGAAACCCAGAAGATGGTACACCGTGTGATGGGGAAAGGTTTCTAAAACGCACCTCATTTCTCAACTCCTTGTGCCCGGGTTCGCCATTCCAGCCGCTTTACTAGCAAGCTCCCTACTTGGAGCATCAGCACCTTTAACCTCCTGTTCCATGCAGGTTGCAATTTGTCCTGAGGATAAACGGGAAGACGTGGAACCAACGAGAGACTAGCTCTTGGTGTTGGGACAGGCACAGGTCACTCTATTTTCCCATCAGAAAGAAGAATTAACCACAGGCTCAGCCTGACCCCCGGAACCAGAACAGGGCCTGAAGCCATTCTGCGATTTTGCGGCCAGCTCCCATAAAAACGAGTTGTAAAATGGAGGTTCAGGGCACTGCAATTCACAAACCTGCAGAGTTATTAATGATAACTGTCGTCCACAAATATATTGAGGGAAGGCAAAGAAGAGGATTTGAAATCAAGGCAGAATTGCAGGAAACAGATTTCAGGAGGTAGATTCGAATCGCCTTTAAAGCACATGAAAAGCGGCAAAACGTTGACAATGATGCCCTTGGCCAAAAAGGGCGTATGCGTTTTTTCCTGAATATATTCAGGAAAAAACGCTTACGCCCTTTTTGGCCAACCAAGCCACCTGGAAAGGCAAATCAGCGCTACAAAGAAGTCTCGCTTCCCATCGGTCAAAAGGGCCATGCTGAAAAAAGTGTCAAAACCAGAAATGCAGGACAGGCCATGGAGAAATGGGAGCCTTGCTACACTGATGGGCGGGATGTAAATTGCCAAGAGCCACTCCGGAGAAGTGTCCGGTGAGTCCTGAAACATCTGAAAAACACAGCTTAGAGAGCATAGGGCACTTCCACTCATGGGGGTATAAATTGGGAAAATTAAAAATCAGCAAGACACAAGCACCCCAAAGTTTAGGGCTGCTCTGTTGACCAGGACCTCCACTTCATTCCACCTTAAATATCCCAGGAAAGAGAAAAATGGAGAAAGAAGTTGTGGTCCTTATGTACATTGGAATATCACTCAGCCAGGAAATCAATGTCGTAAGGTTAGTAGCAGCATGATGAGTGGATTTAGGTACGACGATTCTAAGTGAAATAAGTCACACAGAAAAGGACACTTCTCAGAAGGTATCACTGATAGAGGGAATGTAAAAACCGTTACACTTGAACTGAATTACAAAACAGAACAGAGTCACACATGCAGAAAACACACTATGGCTGCTTAACGGGAAAGGTGAGGTGGGGTGATACATAAAACAAGGGTATCAAATTAGCTCAGATACCGTTCCATAAACCCAATATGTAATAGACAAGACCTACTCCTTGCTCAGAGAACTGGACTCAACACGCCCTATTCACCGCACAAGAATATATCTGACTAATAATAATCGTAAAACCTATGTATTGATATCTCTCTGTTAGTGTGTCAAGTGGGTGTAAAGCGGCATAAACACAGCAGTGAAAAGCAGCTAAACCCCATTATAAAAATAAATTACTTTGAAACACCCATGAAACAAAGACAGTGAAAGAGAGAGAAATTCTTACACAATGCGTTCAGGGGCTGTGATGCAACCTGGATTGACCATATCTAGACACACAGCTGGATGAGACATAAGGGTGGACACTCTTGGGGCTGAGAGGTTTGGTGAGGTTGGGTGAGCAAACGCAGACCCTTTAAAGGAATACTGCGTGGTACCCATCGCATGGGTCCCAAATCTCCAGGTTCAAGGGCATCTTCCTACATCAAAAACATGCATGAGAAACCCAGAAGATGGTACACCGTGTGATGGGGAAAGGTTTCTAAAACGCACCTCATTTCTCATCTCCTTGTGCCCGGGTTCGCCATTCCAGCCGCTTTACTAGCAAGCTCCCTACTTGGAGCATCAGCACCTTTAACCTCCTGTTCCATGCAGGTTGCAATTTGTCCTGAGGATAAACGGGAAGACGTGGAACCAACGAGAGACTAGCTCTTGGTGTTGGGACAGGCACAGGTCACTCTATTTTCCCATCAGAAAGAAGAATTAACCACAGGCTCAGCCTGCCCCCCGGAACCAGAACAGGGCCTGAAGCCATTCTGCGATTTTGCGGCCAGCTCCCATAAAAACGAGTTGTAAAATGGAGGTTCAGGGCACTGCAATTCACAAACCTGCAGAGTTATAAATGATAACTCTCGTCCACAAATATATTGAGGGAAGGCAAAGAAGAGGATTTGAAATCAAGGCAGAATTGCAGGAAACAGATTTCAGGAGGTAGATACGAATCGCCTTTAAAGCACATGAAAAGCGGCAAAACGTTGACAATGATGCCCTTGGCCAAAAAGGGCGTATGCGTTTTTTCCTGAATATATTCAGGAAAAAACGCATACGCCCTTTTTGGCCAACCAAGCCACCTGGAAAGGCAAATCAGCGCTACAAAGAAGTCTCGCTTCCCATCGGTCAAAAGGGCCATGCTGAAAAAAGTGTCAAAACCAGAAATGCAGGACAGGCCATGGAGAAATGGGAGCCTTGCTACACTGATGGGCGGGATGTAAATTGCCAAGAGCCACTCTGGAGAAGTGTCCGGTGAGTCCTGAAACATCTGAAAAACACAGCTTAGAGAGCATAGGGCACTTCCACTCATGGGGGTATAAATTGGGAAAATTAAAAATCAGCAAGACACAAGCACCCCAAAGTTTAGGGCTGCTCTGTTGACCAGGACCTCCACTTCATTCCACCTTAAATATCCCAGGAAAGAGAAAAATGGATAAAGAAGTTGTGGTCCTTATGTACATTGGAATATCACTCAGCCAGGAAATCAATGTCGTAAGGTTAGTAGCAGCATGATGAGTGGATTTAGGTACGACGATTCTAAGTGAAATAAGTCACACAGAAAAGGACACTTCTCATAAGGTATCACTGATAGAGGGAATGTAAAAACCGTTACACTTGAACTGAATTACAAAACAGAACAGAGTCACACATGCAGAAAACACACTATGGCTGCTTAACGGGAAAGGTGAGGTGGGGTGATACATAAAACAAGGGTATCAAATTAGCTCAGATACCGTTCCATAAACCCAATATGTAATAGACAAGACCTACTCCTTGCTCAGAGAACTGGACTCAACACGCCCTATTCACCGCACAAGAATATATCTGACTAATAATAATCGTAAAACCTATGTATTGATATCTCTCTGTTAGTGTGTCAAGTGGGTGTAAAGCGGCATAAACACAGCAGTGAAAAGCAGCTAAACCCCATTATAAAAATAAATTACTTTGAAACACCCATGAAACAAAGACAGTGAAAGAGAGAGAAATTCTTACACAATGCGTTCAGGGGCTGTGATGCAACCTGGATTGACCATATCTAGACGCACAGCTGGATGAGACATAAGGGTGGACACTCTTGGGGCTGAGAGGTTTGGTGAGGTTGGGTGAGCAAACGCAGACCCTTTAAAGGAATACTGCGTGGTACCCATCGCATGGGTCCCAAATCTCCAGGTTCAAGGGCATCTTCCTACATCAAAAACATGCATGAGAAACCCAGAAGATGGTACACCGTGTGATGGGGAAAGGTTTCTAAAACGCACCTCATTTCTCATCTCCTTGTGCCCGGGTTCGCCATTCCAGCCGCTTTACTAGCAAGCTCCCTACTTGGAGCATCAGCACCTTTAACCTCCTGTTCCGTACAGGTTGCAATTTGTCCTGAGGATAAACGGGAAGACGTGGAACCAACGAGAGACTAGCTCTTGGTGTTGGGACAGGCACAGGTCACTCTATTTTCCCATCAGAAAGAAGAATTAACCACAGGCTCAGCCTGCCCCCCGGAACCAGAACAGGGCCTGAAGCCATTCTGCGATTTTGCGGCCAGCTCCCATAAAAACGAGTTGTAAAATGGAGGTTCAGGGCACTGCAATTCACAAACCTGCAGAGTTATTAATGATAACTCTCGTCCACAAATATATTGAGGGAAGGCAAAGAAGAGGATTTGAAATCAAGGCAGAATTGCAGGAAACAGATTTCAGGAGGTAGATACGAATCGCCTTTAAAGCACATGAAAAGCGGCAAAACGTTGACAATGATGCCCTTGGCCAAAAAGGGCGTATGCGTTTTTTCCTGAATATATTCAGGAAAAAACGCATACGCCCTTTTTGGCCAACCAAGCCACCTGGAAAGGCAAATCAGCGCTACAAAGAAGTCTCGCTTCCCATCGGTCAAAAGGGCCATGCTGAAAAAAGTGTCAAAACCAGAAATGCAGGACAGGCCATGGAGAAATGGGAGCCTTGCTACACTGATGGGCGGGATGTAAATTGCCAAGAGCCACTCTGGAGAAGTGTCCGGTGAGTCCTGAAACATCTGAAAAACACAGCTTAGAGAGCATAGGGCACTTCCACTCATGGGGGTATAAATTGGGAAAATTAAAAATCAGCAAGACACAAGCACCCCAAAGTTTAGGGCTGCTCTGTTGACCAGGACCTCCACTTCATTCCACCTTAAATATCCCAGGAAAGAGAAAAATGGATAAAGAAGTTGTGGTCCTTATGTACATTGGAATATCACTCAGCCAGGAAATCAATGTCGTAAGGTTAGTAGCAGCATGATGAGTGGATTTAGGTACGACGATTCTAAGTGAAATAAGTCACACAGAAAAGGACACTTCTCATAAGGTATCACTGATAGAGGGAATGTAAAAACCGTTACACTTGAACTGAATTACAAAACAGAACAGAGTCACACATGCAGAAAACACACTATGGCTGCTTAACGGGAAAGGTGAGGTGGGGTGATACATAAAACAAGGGTATCAAATTAGCTCAGATACCGTTCCATAAACCCAATATGTAATAGACAAGACCTACTCCTTGCTCAGAGAACTGGACTCAACACGCCCTATTCACCGCACAAGAATATATCTGACTAATAATAATCGTAAAACCTATGTATTGATATCTCTCTGTTAGTGTGTCAAGTGGGTGTAAAGCGGCATAAACACAGCAGTGAAAAGCAGCTAAACCCCATTATAAAAATAAATTACTTTGAAACACCCATGAAACAAAGACAGTGAAAGAGAGAGAAATTCTTACACAATGCGTTCAGGGGCTGTGATGCAACCTGGATTGACCATATCTAGACGCACAGCTGGATGAGACATAAGGGTGGACACTCTTGGGGCTGAGAGGTTTGGTGAGGTTGGGTGAGCAAACGCAGACCCTTTAAAGGAATACTGCGTGGTACCCATCGCATGGGTCCCAAATCTCCAGGTTCAAGGGCATCTTCCTACATCAAAAACATGCATGAGAAACCCAGAAGATGGTACACCGTGTGATGGGGAAAGGTTTCTAAAACGCACCTCATTTCTCATCTCCTTGTGCCCGGGTTCGCCATTCCAGCCGCTTTACTAGCAAGCTCCCTACTTGGAGCATCAGCACCTTTAACCTCCTGTTCCGTACAGGTTGCAATTTGTCCTGAGGATAAACGGGAAGACGTGGAACCAACGAGAGACTAGCTCTTGGTGTTGGGACAGGCACAGGTCACTCTATTTTCCCATCAGAAAGAAGAATTAACCACAGGCTCAGCCTGCCCCCCGGAACCAGAACAGGGCCTGAAGCCATTCTGCGATTTTGCCGCCAGCTCCCATAAAAACGAGTTGTAAAATGGAGGTTCAGGGCACTGCAATTCACAAACCTGCAGAGTTATAAATGATAACTCTCGTCCACAAATATATTGAGGGAAGGCAAAGAAGAGGATTTGAAATCAAGGCAGAATTGCAGGAAACAGATTTCAGGAGGTAGATACGAATCGCCTTTAAAGCACATGAAAAGCGGCAAAACGTTGACAATGATGCCCTTGGCCAAAAAAGGCGTATGCGTTTTTTCCTGAATATATTCAGGAAAAAACGCATACGCCCTTTTTGGCCAACCAAGCCACCTGGAAAGGCAAATCAGCGCTACAAAGAAGTCTCGCTTCCCATCGGTCAAAAGGGCCATGCTGAAAAACGTGTCAAAACCAGAAATGCAGGACAGGCCATGGAGAAATGGGAGCCTTGCTACACTGATGGGCGGGATGTAAATTGCCAAGAGCCACTCTGGAGAAGTGTCCGGTGAGTCCTGAAACATCTGAAAAACACAGCTTAGAGAGCATAGGGCACTTCCACTCATGGGGGTATAAATTGGGAAAATTAAAAATCAGCAAGACACAAGCACCCCAAAGTTTAGGGCTGCTCTGTTGACCAGGACCTCCACTTCATTCCTCCTTAAATATCCCAGGAAAGAGAAAAATGGATAAAGAAGTTGTGGTCCTTATGTACATTGGAATATCACTCAGCCAGGAAATCAATGTCGTAAGGTTAGTAGCAGCATGATGAGTGGATTTAGGTACGACGATTCTAAGTGAAATAAGTCACACAGAAAAGGACACTTCTCATAAGGTATCACTGATAGAGGGAATGTTAAAACCGTTACACTTGAACTGAATTACAAAACAGAACAGAGTCACACATGCAGAAAACACACTATGGCTGCTTAACGGGAAAGGTGAGGTGGGGTGAAACATAAAACAAGGGTATCAAATTAGCTCAGATACCGTTCCATAAACCCAATATGTAATAGACAAGACCTACTCCTTGCTCAGAGAACTGGACTCAGCACGCCCTATTCACTGCACAAGAATATATCTGACTAATAATAATCGTAAAACCTATGTATTGATATCTCTCTGTTAGTGTGTCAAGTGGGTGTAAAGTGGCATAAACACAGCAGTGAAAAGCAGCTAAACCCCATTATAAAAATAAATTACTTTGAAACACCCATGAAACAAAGACAGTGAAAGAGAGAGAAATTCTTACACAATGCGTTCAGGGGCTGTGATGCAACCTGGATTGACCATATCTAGACGCACAGCTGGATGAGACATAAGGGTGGACACTCTTGGGGCTGAGAGGTTTGGTGAGGTTGGGTGAGCAAACGCAGACCCTTTAAAGTAATACTGCGTGGTACCCATCGCATGGGTCCCAAATCTCCAAGTTCAAGGGCATCTTCCTACATCAAAAACATGCATGAGAAACCCAGAAGATGGTACACCGTGTGATGGGGAAAGGTTTCTAAAACGCACCTCATTTCTCAACTCCTTGTGCCCGGGTTCGCCATTCCAGCCGCTTTACTAGCAAGCTCCCTACTTGGAGCATCAGCACCTTTAACCTCCTGTTCCATGCAGGTTGCAATTTGTCCTGAGGATAAACGGGAAGACGTGGAACCAACGAGAGACTAGCTCTTGGTGTTGGGACAGGCACAGGTCACTCTATTTTCCCATCAGAAAGAAGAATTAACCACAGGCTCAGCCTGCCCCCCGGAACCAGAACAGGGCCTGAAGCCATTCTGCGATTTTGCGGCCAGCTCCCATAAAAACGAGTTGTAAAATGGAGGTTCAGGGCACTGCAATTCACAAACCTGCAGAGTTATTAATGATAACTGTCGTCCACAAATATATTGAGGGAAGGCAAAGAAGAGGATTTGAAATCAAGGCAGAATTGCAGGAAACAGATTTCAGGAGGTAGATTCGAATCGCCTTTAAAGCACATGAAAAGCGGCAAAACGTTGACAATGATGCCCTTGGCCAAAAAGGGCGTATGCGTTTTTTCCTGAATATATTCAGGAAAAAACGCATACGCCCTTTTTGGCCAACCAAGCCACCTGGAAAGGCAAATCAGCGCTACAAAGAAGTCTCGCTTCCCATCGGTCAAAAGGGCCATGCTGAAAAAAGTGTCAAAACCAGAAATGCAGGACAGGCCATGGAGAAATGGGAGCCTTGCTACACTGATGGGTGGGATGTAAATTGCCAAGAGCCACTCCGGAGAAGTGCAAGGTGAGTCCTGAAACATCTGAAAAACACAGCTTAGAGAGCATAGGGCACTTCCACTCATGGGGGTATAAATTGGGAAAATTAAAAATCAGCAAGACACAAGCACCCCAAAGTTTAGGGCTGCTCTGTTGACCAGGACCTCCACTTCATTCCACCTTAAATATCCCAGGAAAGAGAAAAATGGATAAAGAAGTTGTGGTCCTTATGTACATTGGAATATCACTCAGCCAGGAAATCAATGTCGTAAGGTTAGTAGCAGCATGATGAGTGGATTTAGGTACGACGATTCTAAGTGAAATAAGTCACACAGAAAAGGACACTTCTCATAAGGTATCACTGATAGAGGGAATGTAAAAACCGTTACACTTGAACTGAATTACAAAACAGAACAGAGTCACACATGCAGAAAACACACTATGGCTGCTTAACGGGAAAGGTGAGGTGGGGTGATACATAAAACAAGGGTATCAAATTAGCTCAGATACCGTTCCATAAACCCAATATGTAATAGACAAGACCTACTCCTTGCTCAGAGAACTGGACTCAACACGCCCTATTCACCGCACAAGAATATATCTGACTAATAATAATCGTAAAACCTATGTATTGATATCTCTCTGTTAGTGTGTCAAGTGGGTGTAAAGCGGCATAAACACAGCAGTGAAAAGCAGCTAAACCCCATTATAAAAATAAATTACTTTGAAACACCCATGAAACAAAGACAGTGAAAGAGAGAGAAATTCTTACACAATGCGTTCAGGGGCTGTGATGCAACCTGGATTGACCATATCTAGACGCACAGCTGGATGAGACATAAGGGTGGACACTCTTGGGGCTGAGAGGTTTGGTGAGGTTGGGTGAGCAAACGCAGACCCTTTAAAGGAATACTGCGTGGTACCCATCGCATGGGTCCCAAATCTCCAGGTTCAAGGGCATCTTCCTACATCAAAAACATGCATGAGAAACCCAGAAGATGGTACACCGTGTGATGGGGAAAGGTTTCTAAAACGCACCTCATTTCTCATCTCCTTGTGCCCGGGTTCGCCATTCCAGCCGCTTTACTAGCAAGCTCCCTACTTGGAGCATCAGCACCTTTAACCTCCTGTTCCATACAGGTTGCAATTTGTCCTGAGGATAAACGGGAAGACGTGGAACCAACGAGAGACTAGCTCTTGGTGTTGGGACAGGCACAGGTCACTCTATTTTCCCATCAGAAAGAAGAATTAACCACAGGCTCAGCCTGACCCCCGGAACCAGAACAGGGCCTGAAGCCATTCTGCTATTTTGCGGCCAGCTCCCATAAAAACGAGTTGTAAAATGGAGGTTCAGGGCACTGCAATTCACAAACCTGCAGAGTTATAAATGATAACCCTCGTCCACAAATATACTGAGGGAAGGCAAAGAAGAGGATTTGAAATCAAGGCAGAATTGCAGGAAACAGATTTCAGGAGGTAGATACGAATCGCCTTTAAAGCACATGAAAAGCGGCAAAACGTTGACAATGATGCCCTTGGCCAAAAAGGGCGTATGCGTTTTTTCCTGAATATATTCAGGAAAAAACGCATACGCCCTTTTTGGCCAACCAAGCCACCTGGAAAGGCAAATCAGCGCTACAAAGAAGTCTTGCTTCCCATCGGTCAAAAGGGCCATGCTGAAAAAAGTGTCAAAACCAGAAATGCAGGACAGGCCATGGAGAAATGGGAGCCTTGCTACACTGATGGGCGGGATGTAAATTGCCAAGAGCCACTCCGGAGATGTGTCCGGTGAGTCCTGAAACATCTGAAAAACACAGCTTAGAGAGCATAGGGCACTTCCACTCATGGGGGTATAAATTGGGAAAATTAAAAATCAGCAAGACACAAGCACCCCAAAGTTTAGGGCTGCTCTGTTGACCAGGACCTCCACTTCATTCCACCTTAAATATCCCAGGAAAGAGAAAAATGGATAAAGAAGTTGTGGTCCTTATGTACATTGGAATATCACTCAGCCAGGAAATCAATGTCGTAAGGTTATAGTAGCAGCATGATGAGTGGATTTAGGTACGACGATTCTAAGTGAAATAAGTCACACAGAAAAGGACACTTCTCATAAGGTATCACTGATAGAGGGAATGTAAAAACCGTTACACTTGAACTGAATTACAAAACAGAACAGAGTCACACATGCAGAAAACACACTATGGCTGCTTAACGGGAAAGGTGAGGTGGGGTGATACATAAAACAAGGGTATCAAATTAGCTCAGATACCGTTCCATAAACCCAATATGTAATAGACAAGACCTACTCCTTGCTCAGAGAACTGGACTCAACACGCCCTATTCACCGCACAAGAATATATCTGACTAATAATAATCGTAAAACCTATGTATTGATATCTCTCTGTTAGTGTGTCAAGTGGGTGTAAAGCGGCATAAACACAGCAGTGAAAAGCAGCTAAACCCCATTATAAAAATAAATTACTTTGAAACACCCATGAAACAAAGACAGTGAAAGAGAGAGAAATTCTTACACAATGCGTTCAGGGGCTGTGATGCAACCTGGATTGACCATATCTAGACGCACAGCTGGATGAGACATAAGGGTGGACACTCTTGGGGCTGAGAGGTTTGGTGAGGTTGGGTGAGCAAACGCAGACCCTTTAAAGGAATACTGCGTGGTACCCATCGCATGGGTCCCAAATCTCCAGGTTCAAGGGCATCTTCCTACATCAAAAACATGCATGAGAAACCCAGAAGATGGTACACCGTGTGATGGGGAAAGGTTTCTAAAACGCACCTCATTTCTCATCTCCTTGTGCCCGGGTTCGCCATTCCAGCCGCTTTACTAGCAAGCTCCCTACTTGGAGCATCAGCACCTTTAACCTCCTGTTCCATACAGGTTGCAATTTGTCCTGAGGATAAACGGGAAGACGTGGAACCAACGAGAGACTAGCTCTTGGTGTTGGGACAGGCACAGGTCACTCTATTTTCCCATCAGAAAGAAGAATTAACCACAGGCTCAGCCTGCCCCCCGGAACCAGAACAGGGCCTGAAGCCATTCTGCGATTTTGCGGCCAGCTCCCATAAAAACGAGTTGTAAAATGGAGGTTCAGGGCACTGCAATTCACAAACCTGCAGAGTTATAAATGATAACCCTCGTCCACAAATATACTGAGGGAAGGCAAAGAAGAGGATTTGAAATCAAGGCAGAATTGCAGGAAACAGATTTCAGGAGGTAGATACGAATCGCCTTTAAAGCACATGAAAAGCGGCAAAACGTTGACAATGATGCCCTTGGCCAAAAAGGGCGTATGCGTTTTTTCCTGAATATATTCAGGAAAAAACGCATACGCCCTTTTTGGCCAACCAAGCCACCTGGAAAGGCAAATCAGCGCTACAAAGAAGTCTCGCTTCCCATCGGTCAAAAGGGCCATGCTGAAAAAAGTGTCAAAACCAGAAATGCAGGACAGGCCATGGAGAAATGGGAGCCTTGCTACACTGATGGGCGGGATGTAAATTGCCAAGAGCCACTCCGGAGAAGTGCAAGGTGAGTCCTGAAACATCTGAAAAACACAGCTTAGAGAGCATAGGGCACTTCCACTCATGGGGGTATAAATTGGGAAAATTAAAAATCAGCAAGACACAAGCACCCCAAAGTTTAGGGCTGCTCTGTTGACCAGGACCTCCACTTCATTCCACCTTAAATATCCCAGGAAAGAGAAAAATGGATAAAGAAGTTGTGGTCCTTATGTACATTGGAATATCACTCAGCCAGGAAATCAATGTCGTAAGGTTAGTAGCAGCATGATGAGTGGATTTAGGTACGACGATTCTAAGTGAAATAAGTCACACAGAAAAGGACACTTCTCATAAGGTATCACTGATAGAGGGAATGTAAAAACCGTTACACTTGAACTGAATTACAAAACAGAACAGAGTCACACATGCAGAAAACACACTATGGCTGCTTAACGGGAAAGGTGAGGTGGGGTGATACATAAAACAAGGGTATCAAATTAGCTCAGATACCGTTCCATAAACCCAATATGTAATAGACAAGACCTACTCCTTGCTCAGAGAACTGGACTCAACACGCCCTATTCACCGCACAAGAATATATCTGACTAATAATAATCGTAAAACCTATGTATTGATATCTCTCTGTTAGTGTGTCAAGTGGGTGTAAAGCGGCATAAACACAGCAGTGAAAAGCAGCTAAACCCCATTATAAAAATAAATTACTTTGAAACACCCATGAAACAAAGACAGTGAAAGAGAGAGAAATTCTTACACAATGCGTTCAGGGGCTGTGATGCAACCTGGATTGACCATATCTAGACGCACAGCTGGATGAGACATAAGGGTGGACACTCTTGGGGCTGAGAGGTTTGGTGAGGTTGGGTGAGCAAACGCAGACCCTTTAAAGGAATACTGCGTGGTACCCATCGCATGGGTCCCAAATCTCCAGGTTCAAGGGCATCTTCCTACATCAAAAACATGCATGAGAAACCCAGAAGATGGTACACCGTGTGATGGGGAAAGGTTTCTAAAACGCACCTCATTTCTCATCTCCTTGTGCCCGGGTTCGCCATTCCAGCCGCTTTACTAGCAAGCTCCCTACTTGGAGCATCAGCACCTTTAACCTCCTGTTCCGTAGAGGTTGCAAATTGTCCTGAGGATAAACGGGAAGACGTGGAACCAACGAGAGACTAGCTCTTGGTGTTGGGACAGGCACAGGTCACTCTATTTTCCCATCAGAAAGAAGAATTAACCACAGGCTCAGCCTGCCCCCCGGAACCAGAACAGGGCCTGAAGCCATTCTGCGATTTTGCGGCCAGCTCCCATAAAAACGAGTTGTAAAATGGAGGTTCAGGGCACTGCAATTCACAAACCTGCAGAGTTATTAATGATAACTCTCGTCCACAAATATATTGAGGGAAGGCAAAGAAGAGGATTTGAAATCAAGGCAGAATTGCAGGAAACAGATTTCAGGAGGTAGATTCGAATCGCCTTTAAAGCACATGAAAAGCGGCAAAACGTTGACAATGATGACCTTGGCCAAAAAGGGCGTATGCGTTTTTTCCTGAATATATTCAGGAAAAAACGCTTACGCCCTTTTTGGCCAACCAAGCCACCTGGAAAGGCAAATCAGCGCTACAAAGAAGTCTCGCTTCCCATCGGTCAAAAGGGCCATGCTGAAAAAAGTGTCAAAACCAGAAATGCAGGACCGGCCATGGAGAAATGGGAGCCTTGCTACACTGATGGGCGGGATGTAAATTGCCAAGAGCCACTCTGGAGAAGTGTCCGGTGAGTCCTGAAACATCTGAAAAACACAGCTTAGAGAGCATAGGGCACTTCCACTCATGGGGGTATAAATTGGGAAAATTAAAAATCAGCAAGACACAAGCACCCCAAAGTTTAGGGCTGCTCTGTTGACCAGGACCTCCACTTCATTCCACCTTAAATATCCCAGGAAAGAGAAAAATGGATAAAGAAGTTGTGGTCCTTATGTACATTGGAATATCACTCAGCCAGGAAATCAATGTCGTAAGGTTAGTAGCAGCATGATGAGTGGATTTAGGTACGACGATTCTAAGTGAAATAAGTCACACAGAAAAGGACACTTCTCATAAGGTATCACTGATAGAGGGAATGTAAAAACCGTTACACTTGAACTGAATTACAAAACAGAACAGAGTCACACATGCAGAAAACACACTATGGCTGCTTAACGGGAAAGGTGAGGTGGGGTGATACATAAAACAAGGGTATCAAATTAGCTCAGATACCGTTCCATAAACCCAATATGTAATAGACAAGACCTACTCCTTGCTCAGAGAACTGGACTCAACACGCCCTATTCACCGCACAAGAATATATCTGACTAATAATAATCGTAAAACCTATGTATTGATATCTCTCTGTTAGTGTGTCAAGTGGGTGTAAAGCGGCATAAACACAGCAGTGAAAAGCAGCTAAACCCCATTATAAAAATAAATTACTTTGAAACACCCATGAAACAAAGACAGTGAAAGAGAGAGAAATTCTTACACAATGCGTTCAGGGGCTGTGATGCAACCTGGATTGACCATATCTAGACGCACAGCTGGATGAGACATAAGGGTGGACACTCTTGGGGCTGAGAGGTTTGGTGAGGTTGGGTGAGCAAACGCAGACCCTTTAAAGGAATACTGCGTGGTACCCATCGCATGGGTCCCAAATCTCCAGGTTCAAGGGCATCTTCCTACATCAAAAACATGCATGAGAAACCCAGAAGATGGTACACCGTGTGATGGGGAAAGGTTTCTAAAACGCACCTCATTTCTCATCTCCTTGTGCCCGGGTTCGCCATTCCAGCCGCTTTACTAGCAAGCTCCCTACTTGGAGCATCAGCACCTTTAACCTCCTGTTCCGTACAGGTTGCAATTTGTCCTGAGGATAAACGGGAAGACGTGGAACCAACGAGAGACTAGCTCTTGGTGTTGGGACAGGCACAGGTCACTCTATTTTCCCATCAGAAAGAAGAATTAACCACAGGCTCAGCCTGCCCCCCGGAACCAGAACAGGGCCTGAAGCCATTCGGTGATTTTGCGGCCAGCTCCCATAAAAACGAGTTGTAAAATGGAGGTTCAGGGCACTGCAATTCACAAACCTGCAGAGTTATAAATGATAACTCTCGTCCACAAATATATTGAGGGAAGGCAAAGAAGAGGATTTGAAATCAAGGCAGAATTGCAGGAAACAGATTTCAGGAGGTAGATACGAATCGCCTTTAAAGCACATGAAAAGCGGCAAAACGTTGACAATGATGCCCTTGGCCAAAAAGGGCGTATGCGTTTTTTCCTGAATATATTCAGGAAAAAACGCATACGCCCTTTTTGGCCAACCAAGCCACCTGGAAAGGCAAATCAGCGCTACAAAGAAGTCTCGCTTCCCATCGGTCAAAAGGGCCATGCTGAAAAAAGTGTCAAAACCAGAAATGCAGGACAGGCCATGGAGAAATGGGAGCCTTGCTACACTGATGGGCGGGATGTAAATTGCCAAGAGCCACTCTGGAGAAGTGTCCGGTGAGTCCTGAAACATCTGAAAAACACAGCTTAGAGAGCATAGGGCACTTCCACTCATGGGGGTATAAATTGGGAAAATTAAAAATCAGCAAGACACAAGCACCCCAAAGTTTAGGGCTGCTCTGTTGACCAGGACCTCCACTTCATTCCACCTTAAATATCCCAGGAAAGAGAAAAATGGATAAAGAAGTTGTGGTCCTTATGTACATTGGAATATCACTCAGCCAGGAAATCAATGTCGTAAGGTTAGTAGCAGCATGATGAGTGGATTTAGGTACGACGATTCTAAGTGAAATAAGTCACACAGAAAAGGACACTTCTCATAAGGTATCACTGATAGAGGGAATGTAAAAACCGTTACACTTGAACTGAATTACAAAACAGAACAGAGTCACACATGCAGAAAACACACTATGGCTGCTTAACGGGAAAGGTGAGGTGGGGTGATACATAAAACAAGGGTATCAAATTAGCTCAGATACCGTTCCATAAACCCAATATGTAATAGACAAGACCTACTCCTTGCTCAGAGAACTGGACTCAACACGCCCTATTCACCGCACAAGAATATATCTGACTAATAATAATCGTAAAACCTATGTATTGATATCTCTCTGTTAGTGTGTCAAGTGGGTGTAAAGCGGCATAAACACAGCAGTGAAAAGCAGCTAAACCCCATTATAAAAATAAATTACTTTGAAACACCCATGAAACAAAGACAGTGAAAGAGAGAGAAATTCTTACACAATGCGTTCAGGGGCTGTGATGCAACCTGGATTGACCATATCTAGACGCACAGCTGGATGAGACATAAGGGTGGACACTCTTGGGGCTGAGAGGTTTGGTGAGGTTGGGTGAGCAAACGCAGACCCTTTAAAGGAATACTGCGTGGTACCCATCGCATGGGTCCCAAATCTCCAGGTTCAAGGGCATCTTCCTACATCAAAAACATGCATGAGAAACCCAGAAGATGGTACACCGTGTGATGGGGAAAGGTTTCTAAAACGCACCTCATTTCTCATCTCCTTGTGCCCGGGTTCGCCATTCCAGCCGCTTTACTAGCAAGCTCCCTACTTGGAGCATCAGCACCTTTAACCTCCTGTTCCGTAGAGGTTGCAATTTGTCCTGAGGATAAACGGGAAGACGTGGAACCAACGAGAGACTAGCTCTTGGTGTTGGGACAGGCACAGGTCACTCTATTTTCCCATCAGAAAGAAGAATTAACCACAGGCTCAGCCTGCCCCCCGGAACCAGAACAGGGCCTGAAGCCATTCTGCGATTTTGCGGCCAGCTCCCATAAAAACGAGTTGTAAAATGGAGGTTCAGGGCACTGCAATTCACAAACCTGCAGAGTTATAAATGATAACTCTCGTCCACAAATATATTGAGGGAAGGCAAAGAAGAGGATTTGAAATCAAGGCAGAATTGCAGGAAACAGATTTCAGGAGGTAGATACGAATCGCCTTTAAAGCACATGAAAAGCGGCAAAACGTTGACAATGATGCCCTTGGCCAAAAAGGGCGTATGCGTTTTTTCCTGAATATATTCAGGAAAAAACGCATACGCCCTTTTTGGCCAACCAAGCCACCTGGAAAGGCAAATCAGCGCTACAAAGAAGTCTCGCTTCCCATCGGTCAAAAGGGCCATGCTGAAAAAAGTGTCAAAACCAGAAATGCAGGACAGGCCATGGAGAAATGGGAGCCTTGCTACACTGATGGGCGGGATGTAAATTGCCAAGAGCCACTCCGGAGAAGTGTCCGGTGAGTCCTGAAACATCTGAAAAACACAGCTTAGAGAGCATATGGCACTTCCACTCATGGGGGTATAAATTGGGAAAATTAAAAATCAGCAAGACACAAGCACCCCAAAGTTTAGGGCTGCTCTGTTGACCAGGACCTCCACTTCATTCCACCTTAAATATCCCAGGAAAGAGAAAAATGGATAAAGAAGTTGTGGTCCTTATGTACATTGGAATATCACTCAGCCAGGAAATCAATGTCGTAAGGTTAGTAGCAGCATGATGAGTGGATTTAGGTACGACGATTCTAAGTGAAATAAGTCACACAGAAAAGGACACTTCTCATAAGGTATCACTGATAGAGGGAATGTAAAAACCGTTACACTTGAACTGAATTACAAAACAGAACAGAGTCACACATGCAGAAAACACACTATGGCTGCTTAACGGGAAAGGTGAGGTGGGGTGATACATAAAACAAGGGTATCAAATTAGCTCAGATACCGTTCCATAAACCCAATATGTAATAGACAAGACCTACTCCTTGCTCAGAGAACTGGACTCAACACGCCCTATTCACTGCACAAGAATATATCTGACTAATAATAATCGTAAAACCTATGTATTGATATCTCTCTGTTAGTGTGTCAAGTGGGTGTAAAGCGGCATAAACACAGCAGTGAAAAGCAGCTAAACCCCATTATAAAAATAAATTACTTTGAAACACCCATGAAACAAAGACAGTGAAAGAGAGAGAAATTCTTACACAATGCGTTCAGGGGCTGTGATGCAACCTGGATTGACCATATCTAGACGCACAGCTGGATGAGACATAAGGGTGGACACTCTTGGGGCTGAGAGGTTTGGTGAGGTTGGGTGAGCAAACGCAGACCCTTTAAAGGAATACTGCGTGGTACCCATCGCATGGGTCCCAAATCTCCAGGTTCAAGGGCATCTTCCTACATCAAAAACATGCATGAGAAACCCAGAAGATGGTACACCGTGTGATGGGGAAAGGTTTCTAAAACGCACCTCATTTCTCATCTCCTTGTGCCCGGGTTCGCCATTCCAGCCGCTTTACTAGCAAGCTCCCTACTTGGAGCATCAGCACCTTTAACCTCCTGTTCCGTAGAGGTTGCAATTTGTCCTGAGGATAAACGGGAAGACGTGGAACCAACGAGAGACTAGCTCTTGGTGTTGGGACAGGCACAGGTCACTCTATTTTCCCATCAGAAAGAAGAATTAACCACAGGCTCAGCCTGCCCCCCGGAACCAGAACAGGGCCTGAAGCCATTCTGCGATTTTGCGGCCAGCTCCCATAAAAACGAGTTGTAAAATGGAGGTTCAGGGCACTGCAATTCACAAACCTGCAGAGTTATAAATGATAACTCTCGTCCACAAATATATTGAGGGAAGGCAAAGAAGAGGATTTGAAATCAAGGCAGAATTGCAGGAAACAGATTTCAGGAGGTAGATACGAATCACCTTTAAAGCACATGAAAAGCGGCAAAACGTTGACAATGATGCCCTTGGCCAAAAAGGGCGTATGCGTTTTTTCCTGAATATATTCAGGAAAAAACGCATACGCTCTTTTTGGCCAACCAAGCCACCTGGAAAGGCAAATCAGCGCTACAAAGAAGTCTCGCTTCCCATCGGTCAAAAGGGCCATGCTGAAAAAAGTGTCAAAACCAGAAATGCAGGACCGGCCATGGAGGAATGGGAGCCTTGCTACACTGATGGGCGGGATGTAAATTGCCAAGAGCCACTCTGGAGAAGTGTCCGGTGAGTCCTGAAACATCTGAAAAACACAGCTTAGAGAGCATAGGGCACTTCCACTCATGGGGGTATAAATTGGGAAAATTAAAAATCAGCAAGACACAAGCACTCCAAAGTTTAGGGCTGCTCTGTTGACCAGGACCTCCACTTCATTCCACCTTAAATATCCCAGGAAAGAGAAAAATGGATAAAGAAGTTGTGGTCCTTATGTACATTGGAATATCACTCAGCCAGGAAATCAATGTCGTAAGGTTAGTAGCAGCATGATGAGTGGATTTAGGTACGACGATTCTAAGTGAAATAAGTCACACAGAAAAGGACACTTCTCATAAGGTATCACTGATAGAGGGAATGTAAAAACCGTTACACTTGAACTGAATTACAAAACAGAACAGAGTCACACATGCAGAAAACACACTATGGCTGCTTAACGGGAAAGGTGAGGTGGGGTGATACATAAAACAAGGGTATCAAATTAGCTCAGATACCGTTCCATAAACCCAATATGTAATAGACAAGACCTACTCCTTGCTCAGAGAACTGGACTCAACACGCCCTATTCACCGCACAAGAATATATCTGACTAATAATAATCGTAAAACCTATGTATTGATATCTCTCTGTTAGTGTGTCAAGTGGGTGTAAAGCGGCATAAACACAGCAGTGAAAAGCAGCTAAACCCCATTATAAAAATAAATTACTTTGAAACACCCATGAAACAAAGACAGTGAAAGAGAGAGAAATTCTTACACAATGCGTTCAGGGGCTGTGATGCAACCTGGATTGACCATATCTAGACGCACAGCTGGATGAGACATAAGGGTGGACACTCTTGGGGCTGAGAGGTTTGGTGAGGTTGGGTGAGCAAACGCAGACCCTTTAAAGGAATACTGCGTGGTACCCATCGCATGGGTCCCAAATCTCCAGGTTCAAGGGCATCTTCCTACATCAAAAACATGCATGAGAAACCCAGAAGATGGTACACCGTGTGATGGGGAAAGGTTTCTAAAACGCACCTCATTTCTCATCTCCTTGTGCCCGGGTTCGCCATTCCAGCCGCTTTACTAGCAAGCTCCCTACTTGGAGCATCAGCACCTTTAACCTCCTGTTCCGTAGAGGTTGCAATTTGTCCTGAGGATAAACGGGAAGACGTGGAACCAACGAGAGACTAGCTCTTGGTGTTGGGACAGGCACAGGTCACTCTATTTTCCCATCAGAAAGAAGAATTAACCACAGGCTCAGCCTGCCCCCCGGAACCAGAACAGGGCCTGAAGCCATTCTGCGATTTTGCGGCCAGCTCCCATAAAAACGAGTTGTAAAATGGAGGTTCAGGGCACTGCAATTCACAAACCTGCAGAGTTATAAATGATAACTCTCGTCCACAAATATATTGAGGGAAGGCAAAGAAGAGGATTTGAAATCAAGGCAGAATTGCAGGAAACAGATTTCAGGAGGTAGATACGAATCGCCTTTAAAGCACATGAAAAGCGGCAAAACGTTGACAATGATGCCCTTGGCCAAAAAGGGCGTATGCGTTTTTTCCTGAATATATTCAGGAAAAAACGCATACGCCCTTTTTGGCCAACCAAGCCACCTGGAAAGGCAAATCAGCGCTACAAAGAAGTCTCGCTTCCCATCGGTCAAAAGGGCCATGCTGAAAAAAGTGTCAAAACCAGAAATGCAGGACAGGCCATGGAGAAATGGGAGCCTTGCTACACTGATGGGCGGGATGTAAATTGCCAAGAGCCACTCTGGAGAAGTGTCCGGTGAGTCCTGAAACATCTGAAAAACACAGCTTAGAGAGCATAGGGCACTTCCACTCATGGGGGTATAAATTGGGAAAATTAAAAATCAGCAAGACACAAGCACCCCAAAGTTTAGGGCTGCTCTGTTGACCAGGACCTCCACTTCATTCCACCTTAAATATCCCAGGAAAGAGAAAAATGGATAAAGAAGTTGTGGTCCTTATGTACATTGGAATATCACTCAGCCAGGAAATCAATGTCGTAAGGTTAGTAGCAGCATGATGAGTGGATTTAGGTACGACGATTCTAAGTGAAATAAGTCACACAGAAAAGGACACTTCTCATAAGGTATCACTGATAGAGGGAATGTAAAAACCGTTACACTTGAACTGAATTACAAAACAGAACAGAGTCACACATGCAGAAAACACACTATGGCTGCTTAACGGGAAAGGTGAGGTGGGGTGATACATAAAACAAGGGTATCAAATTAGCTCAGATACCGTTCCATAAACCCAATATGTAATAGACAAGACCTACTCCTTGCTCAGAGAACTGGACTCAACACGCCCTATTCACCGCACAAGAATATATCTGACTAATAATAATCGTAAAACCTATGTATTGATATCTCTCTGTTAGTGTGTCAAGTGGGTGTAAAGCGGCATAAACACAGCAGTGAAAAGCAGCTAAACCCCATTATAAAAATAAATTACTTTGAAACACCCATGAAACAAAGACAGTGAAAGAGAGAGAAATTCTTACACAATGCGTTCAGGGGCTGTGATGCAACCTGGATTGACCATATCTAGACGCACAGCTGGATGAGACATAAGGGTGGACACTCTTGGGGCTGAGAGGTTTGGTGAGGTTGGGTGAGCAAACGCAGACCCTTTAAAGGAATACTGCGTGGTACCCATCGCATGGGTCCCAAATCTCCAGGTTCAAGGGCATCTTCCTACATCAAAAACATGCATGAGAAACCCAGAAGATGGTACACCGTGTGATGGGGAAAGGTTTCTAAAACGCACCTCATTTCTCATCTCCTTGTGCCCGGGTTCGCCATTCCAGCCGCTTTACTAGCAAGCTCCCTACTTGGAGCATCAGCACCTTTAACCTCCTGTTCCGTACAGGTTGCAATTTGTCCTGAGGATAAACGGGAAGACGTGGAACCAACGAGAGACTAGCTCTTGGTGTTGGGACAGGCACAGGTCACTCTATTTTCCCATCAGAAAGAAGAATTAACCACAGGCTCAGCCTGCCCCCCGGAACCAGAACAGGGCCTGAAGCCATTCTGCGATTTTGCGGCCAGCTCCCATAAAAACGAGTTGTAAAATGGAGGTTCAGGGCACTGCAATTCACAAACCTGCAGAGTTATTAATGATAACTCTCGTCCACAAATATATTGAGGGAAGGCAAAGAAGAGGATTTGAAATCAAGGCAGAATTGCAGGAAACAGATTTCAGGAGGTAGATACGAATCGCCTTTAAAGCACATGAAAAGCGGCAAAACGTTGACAATGATGCCCTTGGCCAAAAAGGGCGTATGCGTTTTTTCCTGAATATATTCAGGAAAAAACGCATACGCCCTTTTTGGCCAACCAAGCCACCTGGAAAGGCAAATCAGCGCTACAAAGAAGTCTCGCTTCCCATCGGTCAAAAGGGCCATGCTGAAAAAAGTGTCAAAACCAGAAATGCAGGACAGGCCATGGAGAAATGGGAGCCTTGCTACACTGATGGGCGGGATGTAAATTGCCAAGAGCCACTCTGGAGAAGTGTCCGGTGAGTCCTGAAACATCTGAAAAACACAGCTTAGAGAGCATAGGGCACTTCCACTCATGGGGGTATAAATTGGGAAAATTAAAAATCAGCAAGACACAAGCACCCCAAAGTTTAGGGCTGCTCTGTTGACCAGGACCTCCACTTCATTCCACCTTAAATATCCCAGGAAAGAGAAAAATGGATAAAGAAGTTGTGGTCCTTATGTACATTGGAATATCACTCAGCCAGGAAATCAATGTCGTAAGGTTAGTAGCAGCATGATGAGTGGATTTAGGTACGACGATTCTAAGTGAAATAAGTCACACAGAAAAGGACACTTCTCATAAGGTATCACTGATAGAGGGAATGTAAAAACCGTTACACTTGAACTGAATTACAAAACAGAACAGAGTCACACATGCAGAAAACACACTATGGCTGCTTAACGGGAAAGGTGAGGTGGGGTGATACATAAAACAAGGGTATCAAATTAGCTCAGATACCGTTCCATAAACCCAATATGTAATAGACAAGACCTACTCCTTGCTCAGAGAACTGGACTCAACACGCCCTATTCACCGCACAAGAATATATCTGACTAATAATAATCGTAAAACCTATGTATTGATATCTCTCTGTTAGTGTGTCAAGTGGGTGTAAAGCGGCATAAACACAGCAGTGAAAAGCAGCTAAACCCCATTATAAAAATAAATTACTTTGAAACACCCATGAAACAAAGACAGTGAAAGAGAGAGAAATTCTTACACAATGCGTTCAGGGGCTGTGATGCAACCTGGATTGACCATATCTAGACGCACAGCTGGATGAGACATAAGGGTGGACACTCTTGGGGCTGAGAGGTTTGGTGAGGTTGGGTGAGCAAACGCAGACCCTTTAAAGGAATACTGCGTGGTACCCATCGCATGGGTCCCAAATCTCCAGGTTCAAGGGCATCTTCCTACATCAAAAACATGCATGAGAAACCCAGAAGATGGTACACCGTGTGATGGGGAAAGGTTTCTAAAACGCACCTCATTTCTCATCTCCTTGTGCCCGGGTTCGCCATTCCAGCCGCTTTACTAGCAAGCTCCCTACTTGGAGCATCAGCACCTTTAACCTCCTGTTCCGTACAGGTTGCAATTTGTCCTGAGGATAAACGGGAAGACGTGGAACCAACGAGAGACTAGCTCTTGGTGTTGGGACAGGCACAGGTCACTCTATTTTCCCATCAGAAAGAAGAATTAACCACAGGCTCAGCCTGCCCCCCGGAACCAGAACAGGGCCTGAAGCCATTCTGCGATTTTGCCGCCAGCTCCCATAAAAACGAGTTGTAAAATGGAGGTTCAGGGCACTGCAATTCACAAACCTGCAGAGTTATAAATGATAACTCTCGTCCACAAATATATTGAGGGAAGGCAAAGAAGAGGATTTGAAATCAAGGCAGAATTGCAGGAAACAGATTTCAGGAGGTAGATACGAATCGCCTTTAAAGCACATGAAAAGCGGCAAAACGTTGACAATGATGCCCTTGGCCAAAAAAGGCGTATGCGTTTTTTCCTGAATATATTCAGGAAAAAACGCATACGCCCTTTTTGGCCAACCAAGCCACCTGGAAAGGCAAATCAGCGCTACAAAGAAGTCTCGCTTCCCATCGGTCAAAAGGGCCATGCTGAAAAACGTGTCAAAACCAGAAATGCAGGACAGGCCATGGAGAAATGGGAGCCTTGCTACACTGATGGGCGGGATGTAAATTGCCAAGAGCCACTCTGGAGAAGTGTCCGGTGAGTCCTGAAACATCTGAAAAACACAGCTTAGAGAGCATAGGGCACTTCCACTCATGGGGGTATAAATTGGGAAAATTAAAAATCAGCAAGACACAAGCACCCCAAAGTTTAGGGCTGCTCTGTTGACCAGGACCTCCACTTCATTCCTCCTTAAATATCCCAGGAAAGAGAAAAATGGATAAAGAAGTTGTGGTCCTTATGTACATTGGAATATCACTCAGCCAGGAAATCAATGTCGTAAGGTTAGTAGCAGCATGATGAGTGGATTTAGGTACGACGATTCTAAGTGAAATAAGTCACACAGAAAAGGACACTTCTCATAAGGTATCACTGATAGAGGGAATGTTAAAACCGTTACACTTGAACTGAATTACAAAACAGAACAGAGTCACACATGCAGAAAACACACTATGGCTGCTTAACGGGAAAGGTGAGGTGGGGTGAAACATAAAACAAGGGTATCAAATTAGCTCAGATACCGTTCCATAAACCCAATATGTAATAGACAAGACCTACTCCTTGCTCAGAGAACTGGACTCAGCACGCCCTATTCACTGCACAAGAATATATCTGACTAATAATAATCGTAAAACCTATGTATTGATATCTCTCTGTTAGTGTGTCAAGTGGGTGTAAAGTGGCATAAACACAGCAGTGAAAAGCAGCTAAACCCCATTATAAAAATAAATTACTTTGAAACACCCATGAAACAAAGACAGTGAAAGAGAGAGAAATTCTTACACAATGCGTTCAGGGGCTGTGATGCAACCTGGATTGACCATATCTAGACGCACAGCTGGATGAGACATAAGGGTGGACACTCTTGGGGCTGAGAGGTTTGGTGAGGTTGGGTGAGCAAACGCAGACCCTTTAAAGTAATACTGCGTGGTACCCATCGCATGGGTCCCAAATCTCCAAGTTCAAGGGCATCTTCCTACATCAAAAACATGCATGAGAAACCCAGAAGATGGTACACCGTGTGATGGGGAAAGGTTTCTAAAACGCACCTCATTTCTCAACTCCTTGTGCCCGGGTTCGCCATTCCAGCCGCTTTACTAGCAAGCTCCCTACTTGGAGCATCAGCACCTTTAACCTCCTGTTCCATGCAGGTTGCAATTTGTCCTGAGGATAAACGGGAAGACGTGGAACCAACGAGAGACTAGCTCTTGGTGTTGGGACAGGCACAGGTCACTCTATTTTCCCATCAGAAAGAAGAATTAACCACAGGCTCAGCCTGCCCCCCGGAACCAGAACAGGGCCTGAAGCCATTCTGCGATTTTGCGGCCAGCTCCCATAAAAACGAGTTGTAAAATGGAGGTTCAGGGCACTGCAATTCACAAACCTGCAGAGTTATTAATGATAACTGTCGTCCACAAATATATTGAGGGAAGGCAAAGAAGAGGATTTGAAATCAAGGCAGAATTGCAGGAAACAGATTTCAGGAGGTAGATTCGAATCGCCTTTAAAGCACATGAAAAGCGGCAAAACGTTGACAATGATGCCCTTGGCCAAAAAGGGCGTATGCGTTTTTTCCTGAATATATTCAGGAAAAAACGCATACGCCCTTTTTGGCCAACCAAGCCACCTGGAAAGGCAAATCAGCGCTACAAAGAAGTCTCGCTTCCCATCGGTCAAAAGGGCCATGCTGAAAAAAGTGTCAAAACCAGAAATGCAGGACAGGCCATGGAGAAATGGGAGCCTTGCTACACTGATGGGTGGGATGTAAATTGCCAAGAGCCACTCCGGAGAAGTGCAAGGTGAGTCCTGAAACATCTGAAAAACACAGCTTAGAGAGCATAGGGCACTTCCACTCATGGGGGTATAAATTGGGAAAATTAAAAATCAGCAAGACACAAGCACCCCAAAGTTTAGGGCTGCTCTGTTGACCAGGACCTCCACTTCATTCCACCTTAAATATCCCAGGAAAGAGAAAAATGGATAAAGAAGTTGTGGTCCTTATGTACATTGGAATATCACTCAGCCAGGAAATCAATGTCGTAAGGTTAGTAGCAGCATGATGAGTGGATTTAGGTACGACGATTCTAAGTGAAATAAGTCACACAGAAAAGGACACTTCTCATAAGGTATCACTGATAGAGGGAATGTAAAAACCGTTACACTTGAACTGAATTACAAAACAGAACAGAGTCACACATGCAGAAAACACACTATGGCTGCTTAACGGGAAAGGTGAGGTGGGGTGATACATAAAACAAGGGTATCAAATTAGCTCAGATACCGTTCCATAAACCCAATATGTAATAGACAAGACCTACTCCTTGCTCAGAGAACTGGACTCAACACGCCCTATTCACCGCACAAGAATATATCTGACTAATAATAATCGTAAAACCTATGTATTGATATCTCTCTGTTAGTGTGTCAAGTGGGTGTAAAGCGGCATAAACACAGCAGTGAAAAGCAGCTAAACCCCATTATAAAAATAAATTACTTTGAAACACCCATGAAACAAAGACAGTGAAAGAGAGAGAAATTCTTACACAATGCGTTCAGGGGCTGTGATGCAACCTGGATTGACCATATCTAGACGCACAGCTGGATGAGACATAAGGGTGGACACTCTTGGGGCTGAGAGGTTTGGTGAGGTTGGGTGAGCAAACGCAGACCCTTTAAAGGAATACTGCGTGGTACCCATCGCATGGGTCCCAAATCTCCAGGTTCAAGGGCATCTTCCTACATCAAAAACATGCATGAGAAACCCAGAAGATGGTACACCGTGTGATGGGGAAAGGTTTCTAAAACGCACCTCATTTCTCATCTCCTTGTGCCCGGGTTCGCCATTCCAGCCGCTTTACTAGCAAGCTCCCTACTTGGAGCATCAGCACCTTTAACCTCCTGTTCCATACAGGTTGCAATTTGTCCTGAGGATAAACGGGAAGACGTGGAACCAACGAGAGACTAGCTCTTGGTGTTGGGACAGGCACAGGTCACTCTATTTTCCCATCAGAAAGAAGAATTAACCACAGGCTCAGCCTGACCCCCGGAACCAGAACAGGGCCTGAAGCCATTCTGCTATTTTGCGGCCAGCTCCCATAAAAACGAGTTGTAAAATGGAGGTTCAGGGCACTGCAATTCACAAACCTGCAGAGTTATAAATGATAACCCTCGTCCACAAATATACTGAGGGAAGGCAAAGAAGAGGATTTGAAATCAAGGCAGAATTGCAGGAAACAGATTTCAGGAGGTAGATACGAATCGCCTTTAAAGCACATGAAAAGCGGCAAAACGTTGACAATGATGCCCTTGGCCAAAAAGGGCGTATGCGTTTTTTCCTGAATATATTCAGGAAAAAACGCATACGCCCTTTTTGGCCAACCAAGCCACCTGGAAAGGCAAATCAGCGCTACAAAGAAGTCTTGCTTCCCATCGGTCAAAAGGGCCATGCTGAAAAAAGTGTCAAAACCAGAAATGCAGGACAGGCCATGGAGAAATGGGAGCCTTGCTACACTGATGGGCGGGATGTAAATTGCCAAGAGCCACTCCGGAGATGTGTCCGGTGAGTCCTGAAACATCTGAAAAACACAGCTTAGAGAGCATAGGGCACTTCCACTCATGGGGGTATAAATTGGGAAAATTAAAAATCAGCAAGACACAAGCACCCCAAAGTTTAGGGCTGCTCTGTTGACCAGGACCTCCACTTCATTCCACCTTAAATATCCCAGGAAAGAGAAAAATGGATAAAGAAGTTGTGGTCCTTATGTACATTGGAATATCACTCAGCCAGGAAATCAATGTCGTAAGGTTATAGTAGCAGCATGATGAGTGGATTTAGGTACGACGATTCTAAGTGAAATAAGTCACACAGAAAAGGACACTTCTCATAAGGTATCACTGATAGAGGGAATGTAAAAACCGTTACACTTGAACTGAATTACAAAACAGAACAGAGTCACACATGCAGAAAACACACTATGGCTGCTTAACGGGAAAGGTGAGGTGGGGTGATACATAAAACAAGGGTATCAAATTAGCTCAGATACCGTTCCATAAACCCAATATGTAATAGACAAGACCTACTCCTTGCTCAGAGAACTGGACTCAACACGCCCTATTCACCGCACAAGAATATATCTGACTAATAATAATCGTAAAACCTATGTATTGATATCTCTCTGTTAGTGTGTCAAGTGGGTGTAAAGCGGCATAAACACAGCAGTGAAAAGCAGCTAAACCCCATTATAAAAATAAATTACTTTGAAACACCCATGAAACAAAGACAGTGAAAGAGAGAGAAATTCTTACACAATGCGTTCAGGGGCTGTGATGCAACCTGGATTGACCATATCTAGACGCACAGCTGGATGAGACATAAGGGTGGACACTCTTGGGGCTGAGAGGTTTGGTGAGGTTGGGTGAGCAAACGCAGACCCTTTAAAGGAATACTGCGTGGTACCCATCGCATGGGTCCCAAATCTCCAGGTTCAAGGGCATCTTCCTACATCAAAAACATGCATGAGAAACCCAGAAGATGGTACACCGTGTGATGGGGAAAGGTTTCTAAAACGCACCTCATTTCTCATCTCCTTGTGCCCGGGTTCGCCATTCCAGCCGCTTTACTAGCAAGCTCCCTACTTGGAGCATCAGCACCTTTAACCTCCTGTTCCATACAGGTTGCAATTTGTCCTGAGGATAAACGGGAAGACGTGGAACCAACGAGAGACTAGCTCTTGGTGTTGGGACAGGCACAGGTCACTCTATTTTCCCATCAGAAAGAAGAATTAACCACAGGCTCAGCCTGCCCCCCGGAACCAGAACAGGGCCTGAAGCCATTCTGCGATTTTGCGGCCAGCTCCCATAAAAACGAGTTGTAAAATGGAGGTTCAGGGCACTGCAATTCACAAACCTGCAGAGTTATAAATGATAACCCTCGTCCACAAATATACTGAGGGAAGGCAAAGAAGAGGATTTGAAATCAAGGCAGAATTGCAGGAAACAGATTTCAGGAGGTAGATACGAATCGCCTTTAAAGCACATGAAAAGCGGCAAAACGTTGACAATGATGCCCTTGGCCAAAAAGGGCGTATGCGTTTTTTCCTGAATATATTCAGGAAAAAACGCATACGCCCTTTTTGGCCAACCAAGCCACCTGGAAAGGCAAATCAGCGCTACAAAGAAGTCTCGCTTCCCATCGGTCAAAAGGGCCATGCTGAAAAAAGTGTCAAAACCAGAAATGCAGGACAGGCCATGGAGAAATGGGAGCCTTGCTACACTGATGGGCGGGATGTAAATTGCCAAGAGCCACTCCGGAGAAGTGCAAGGTGAGTCCTGAAACATCTGAAAAACACAGCTTAGAGAGCATAGGGCACTTCCACTCATGGGGGTATAAATTGGGAAAATTAAAAATCAGCAAGACACAAGCACCCCAAAGTTTAGGGCTGCTCTGTTGACCAGGACCTCCACTTCATTCCACCTTAAATATCCCAGGAAAGAGAAAAATGGATAAAGAAGTTGTGGTCCTTATGTACATTGGAATATCACTCAGCCAGGAAATCAATGTCGTAAGGTTAGTAGCAGCATGATGAGTGGATTTAGGTACGACGATTCTAAGTGAAATAAGTCACACAGAAAAGGACACTTCTCATAAGGTATCACTGATAGAGGGAATGTAAAAACCGTTACACTTGAACTGAATTACAAAACAGAACAGAGTCACACATGCAGAAAACACACTATGGCTGCTTAACGGGAAAGGTGAGGTGGGGTGATACATAAAACAAGGGTATCAAATTAGCTCAGATACCGTTCCATAAACCCAATATGTAATAGACAAGACCTACTCCTTGCTCAGAGAACTGGACTCAACACGCCCTATTCACCGCACAAGAATATATCTGACTAATAATAATCGTAAAACCTATGTATTGATATCTCTCTGTTAGTGTGTCAAGTGGGTGTAAAGCGGCATAAACACAGCAGTGAAAAGCAGCTAAACCCCATTATAAAAATAAATTACTTTGAAACACCCATGAAACAAAGACAGTGAAAGAGAGAGAAATTCTTACACAATGCGTTCAGGGGCTGTGATGCAACCTGGATTGACCATATCTAGACGCACAGCTGGATGAGACATAAGGGTGGACACTCTTGGGGCTGAGAGGTTTGGTGAGGTTGGGTGAGCAAACGCAGACCCTTTAAAGGAATACTGCGTGGTACCCATCGCATGGGTCCCAAATCTCCAGGTTCAAGGGCATCTTCCTACATCAAAAACATGCATGAGAAACCCAGAAGATGGTACACCGTGTGATGGGGAAAGGTTTCTAAAACGCACCTCATTTCTCATCTCCTTGTGCCCGGGTTCGCCATTCCAGCCGCTTTACTAGCAAGCTCCCTACTTGGAGCATCAGCACCTTTAACCTCCTGTTCCGTAGAGGTTGCAAATTGTCCTGAGGATAAACGGGAAGACGTGGAACCAACGAGAGACTAGCTCTTGGTGTTGGGACAGGCACAGGTCACTCTATTTTCCCATCAGAAAGAAGAATTAACCACAGGCTCAGCCTGCCCCCCGGAACCAGAACAGGGCCTGAAGCCATTCTGCGATTTTGCGGCCAGCTCCCATAAAAACGAGTTGTAAAATGGAGGTTCAGGGCACTGCAATTCACAAACCTGCAGAGTTATTAATGATAACTCTCGTCCACAAATATATTGAGGGAAGGCAAAGAAGAGGATTTGAAATCAAGGCAGAATTGCAGGAAACAGATTTCAGGAGGTAGATTCGAATCGCCTTTAAAGCACATGAAAAGCGGCAAAACGTTGACAATGATGACCTTGGCCAAAAAGGGCGTATGCGTTTTTTCCTGAATATATTCAGGAAAAAACGCTTACGCCCTTTTTGGCCAACCAAGCCACCTGGAAAGGCAAATCAGCGCTACAAAGAAGTCTCGCTTCCCATCGGTCAAAAGGGCCATGCTGAAAAAAGTGTCAAAACCAGAAATGCAGGACCGGCCATGGAGAAATGGGAGCCTTGCTACACTGATGGGCGGGATGTAAATTGCCAAGAGCCACTCTGGAGAAGTGTCCGGTGAGTCCTGAAACATCTGAAAAACACAGCTTAGAGAGCATAGGGCACTTCCACTCATGGGGGTATAAATTGGGAAAATTAAAAATCAGCAAGACACAAGCACCCCAAAGTTTAGGGCTGCTCTGTTGACCAGGACCTCCACTTCATTCCACCTTAAATATCCCAGGAAAGAGAAAAATGGATAAAGAAGTTGTGGTCCTTATGTACATTGGAATATCACTCAGCCAGGAAATCAATGTCGTAAGGTTAGTAGCAGCATGATGAGTGGATTTAGGTACGACGATTCTAAGTGAAATAAGTCACACAGAAAAGGACACTTCTCATAAGGTATCACTGATAGAGGGAATGTAAAAACCGTTACACTTGAACTGAATTACAAAACAGAACAGAGTCACACATGCAGAAAACACACTATGGCTGCTTAACGGGAAAGGTGAGGTGGGGTGATACATAAAACAAGGGTATCAAATTAGCTCAGATACCGTTCCATAAACCCAATATGTAATAGACAAGACCTACTCCTTGCTCAGAGAACTGGACTCAACACGCCCTATTCACCGCACAAGAATATATCTGACTAATAATAATCGTAAAACCTATGTATTGATATCTCTCTGTTAGTGTGTCAAGTGGGTGTAAAGCGGCATAAACACAGCAGTGAAAAGCAGCTAAACCCCATTATAAAAATAAATTACTTTGAAACACCCATGAAACAAAGACAGTGAAAGAGAGAGAAATTCTTACACAATGCGTTCAGGGGCTGTGATGCAACCTGGATTGACCATATCTAGACGCACAGCTGGATGAGACATAAGGGTGGACACTCTTGGGGCTGAGAGGTTTGGTGAGGTTGGGTGAGCAAACGCAGACCCTTTAAAGGAATACTGCGTGGTACCCATCGCATGGGTCCCAAATCTCCAGGTTCAAGGGCATCTTCCTACATCAAAAACATGCATGAGAAACCCAGAAGATGGTACACCGTGTGATGGGGAAAGGTTTCTAAAACGCACCTCATTTCTCATCTCCTTGTGCCCGGGTTCGCCATTCCAGCCGCTTTACTAGCAAGCTCCCTACTTGGAGCATCAGCACCTTTAACCTCCTGTTCCGTACAGGTTGCAATTTGTCCTGAGGATAAACGGGAAGACGTGGAACCAACGAGAGACTAGCTCTTGGTGTTGGGACAGGCACAGGTCACTCTATTTTCCCATCAGAAAGAAGAATTAACCACAGGCTCAGCCTGCCCCCCGGAACCAGAACAGGGCCTGAAGCCATTCTGTGATTTTGCGGCCAGCTCCCATAAAAACGAGTTGTAAAATGGAGGTTCAGGGCACTGCAATTCACAAACCTGCAGAGTTATAAATGATAACTCTCGTCCACAAATATATTGAGGGAAGGCAAAGAAGAGGATTTGAAATCAAGGCAGAATTGCAGGAAACAGATTTCAGGAGGTAGATACGAATCGCCTTTAAAGCACATGAAAAGCGGCAAAACGTTGACAATGATGCCCTTGGCCAAAAAGGGCGTATGCGTTTTTTCCTGAATATATTCAGGAAAAAACGCATACGCCCTTTTTGGCCAACCAAGCCACCTGGAAAGGCAAATCAGCGCTACAAAGAAGTCTCGCTTCCCATCGGTCAAAAGGGCCATGCTGAAAAAAGTGTCAAAACCAGAAATGCAGGACAGGCCATGGAGAAATGGGAGCCTTGCTACACTGATGGGCGGGATGTAAATTGCCAAGAGCCACTCTGGAGAAGTGTCCGGTGAGTCCTGAAACATCTGAAAAACACAGCTTAGAGAGCATAGGGCACTTCCACTCATGGGGGTATAAATTGGGAAAATTAAAAATCAGCAAGACACAAGCACCCCAAAGTTTAGGGCTGCTCTGTTGACCAGGACCTCCACTTCATTCCACCTTAAATATCCCAGGAAAGAGAAAAATGGAGAAAGAAGTTGTGGTCCTTATGTACATTGGAATATCACTCAGCCAGGAAATCAATGTCGTAAGGTTAGTAGCAGCATGATGAGGGGATTTAGGTACGACGATTCTAAGTGAAATAAGTCACACAGAAAAGGACACTTCTCATAAGGTATCACTGATAGAGGGAATGTAAAAACCGTTACACTTGAACTGAATTACAAAACAGAACAGAGTCACACATGCAGAAAACACACTATGGCTGCTTAACGGGAAAGGTGAGGTGGGGTGATACATAAAACAAGGGTATCAAATTAGCTCAGATACCGTTCCATAAACCCAATATGTAATAGACAAGACCTACTCCTTGCTCAGAGAACTGGACTCAACACGCCCTATTCACCGCACAAGAATATATCTGACTAATAATAATCGTAAAACCTATGTATTGATATCTCTCTGTTAGTGTGTCAAGTGGGTGTAAAGCGGCATAAACACAGCAGTGAAAAGCAGCTAAACCCCATTATAAAAATAAATTACTTTGAAACACCCATGAAACAAAGACAGTGAAAGAGAGAGAAATTCTTACACAATGCGTTCAGGGGCTGTGATGCAACCTGGATTGACCATATCTAGACGCACAGCTGGATGAGACATAAGGGTGGACACTCTTGGGGCTGAGAGGTTTGGTGAGGTTGGGTGAGCAAACGCAGACCCTTTAAAGGAATACTGCGTGGTACCCATCGCATGGGTCCCAAATCTCCAGGTTCAAGGGCATCTTCCTACATCAAAAACATGCATGAGAAACCCAGAAGATGGTACACCGTGTGATGGGGAAAGGTTTCTAAAACGCACCTCATTTCTCATCTCCTTGTGCCCGGGTTCGCCATTCCAGCCGCTTTACTAGCAAGCTCCCTACTTGGAGCATCAGCACCTTTAACCTCCTGTTCCGTAGAGGTTGCAATTTGTCCTGAGGATAAACGGGAAGACGTGGAACCAACGAGAGACTAGCTCTTGGTGTTGGGACAGGCACAGGTCACTCTATTTTCCCATCAGAAAGAAGAATTAACCACAGGCTCAGCCTGCCCCCCGGAACCAGAACAGGGCCTGAAGCCATTCTGCGATTTTGCGGCCAGCTCCCATAAAAACGAGTTGTAAAATGGAGGTTCAGGGCACTGCAATTCACAAACCTGCAGAGTTATAAATGATAACTCTCGTCCACAAATATATTGAGGGAAGGCAAAGAAGAGGATTTGAAATCAAGGCAGAATTGCAGGAAACAGATTTCAGGAGGTAGATACGAATCGCCTTTAAAGCACATGAAAAGCGGCAAAACGTTGACAATGATGCCCTTGGCCAAAAAGGGCGTATGCGTTTTTTCCTGAATATATTCAGGAAAAAACGCATACGCCCTTTTTGGCCAACCAAGCCACCTGGAAAGGCAAATCAGCGCTACAAAGAAGTCTCGCTTCCCATCGGTCAAAAGGGCCATGCTGAAAAAAGTGTCAAAACCAGAAATGCAGGACAGGCCATGGAGAAATGGGAGCCTTGCTACACTGATGGGCGGGATGTAAATTGCCAAGAGCCACTCCGGAGAAGTGTCCGGTGAGTCCTGAAACATCTGAAAAACACAGCTTAGAGAGCATAGGGCACTTCCACTCATGGGGGTATAAATTGGGAAAATTAAAAATCAGCAAGACACAAGCACCCCAAAGTTTAGGGCTGCTCTGTTGACCAGGACCTCCACTTCATTCCACCTTAAATATCCCAGGAAAGAGAAAAATGGATAAAGAAGTTGTGGTCCTTATGTACATTGGAATATCACTCAGCCAGGAAATCAATGTCGTAAGGTTAGTAGCAGCATGATGAGTGGATTTAGGTACGACGATTCTAAGTGAAATAAGTCACACAGAAAAGGACACTTCTCATAAGGTATCACTGATAGAGGGAATGTAAAAACCGTTACACTTGAACTGAATTACAAAACAGAACAGAGTCACACATGCAGAAAACACACTATGGCTGCTTAACGGGAAAGGTGAGGTGGGGTGATACATAAAACAAGGGTATCAAATTAGCTCAGATACCGTTCCATAAACCCAATATGTAATAGACAAGACCTACTCCTTGCTCAGAGAACTGGACTCAACACGCCCTATTCACTGCACAAGAATATATCTGACTAATAATAATCGTAAAACCTATGTATTGATATCTCTCTGTTAGTGTGTCAAGTGGGTGTAAAGCGGCATAAACACAGCAGTGAAAAGCAGCTAAACCCCATTATAAAAATAAATTACTTTGAAACACCCATGAAACAAAGACAGTGAAAGAGAGAGAAATTCTTACACAATGCGTTCAGGGGCTGTGATGCAACCTGGATTGACCATATCTAGACGCACAGCTGGATGAGACATAAGGGTGGACACTCTTGGGGCTGAGAGGTTTGGTGAGGTTGGGTGAGCAAACGCAGACCCTTTAAAGGAATACTGCGTGGTACCCATCGCATGGGTCCCAAATCTCCAGGTTCAAGGGCATCTTCCTACATCAAAAACATGCATGAGAAACCCAGAAGATGGTACACCGTGTGATGGGGAAAGGTTTCTAAAACGCACCTCATTTCTCATCTCCTTGTGCCCGGGTTCGCCATTCCAGCCGCTTTACTAGCAAGCTCCCTACTTGGAGCATCAGCACCTTTAACCTCCTGTTCCGTAGAGGTTGCAATTTGTCCTGAGGATAAACGGGAAGACGTGGAACCAACGAGAGACTAGCTCTTGGTGTTGGGACAGGCACAGGTCACTCTATTTTCCCATCAGAAAGAAGAATTAACCACAGGCTCAGCCTGCCCCCCGGAACCAGAACAGGGCCTGAAGCCATTCTGCGATTTTGCGGCCAGCTCCCATAAAAACGAGTTGTAAAATGGAGGTTCAGGGCACTGCAATTCACAAACCTGCAGAGTTATAAATGATAACTCTCGTCCACAAATATATTGAGGGAAGGCAAAGAAGAGGATTTGAAATCAAGGCAGAATTGCAGGAAACAGATTTCAGGAGGTAGATACGAATCACCTTTAAAGCACATGAAAAGCGGCAAAACGTTGACAATGATGCCCTTGGCCAAAAAGGGCGTATGCGTTTTTTCCTGAATATATTCAGGAAAAAACGCATACGCTCTTTTTGGCCAACCAAGCCACCTGGAAAGGCAAATCAGCGCTACAAAGAAGTCTCGCTTCCCATCGGTCAAAAGGGCCATGCTGAAAAAAGTGTCAAAACCAGAAATGCAGGACCGGCCATGGAGGAATGGGAGCCTTGCTACACTGATGGGCGGGATGTAAATTGCCAAGAGCCACTCTGGAGAAGTGTCCGGTGAGTCCTGAAACATCTGAAAAACACAGCTTAGAGAGCATAGGGCACTTCCACTCATGGGGGTATAAATTGGGAAAATTAAAAATCAGCAAGACACAAGCACCCCAAAGTTTAGGGCTGCTCTGTTGACCAGGACCTCCACTTCATTCCACCTTAAATATCCCAGGAAAGAGAAAAATGGATAAAGAAGTTGTGGTCCTTATGTACATTGGAATATCACTCAGCCAGGAAATCAATGTCGTAAGGTTAGTAGCAGCATGATGAGTGGATTTAGGTACGACGATTCTAAGTGAAATAAGTCACACAGAAAAGGACACTTCTCATAAGGTATCACTGATAGAGGGAATGTAAAAACCGTTACACTTGAACTGAATTACAAAACAGAACAGAGTCACACATGCAGAAAACACACTATGGCTGCTTAACGGGAAAGGTGAGGTGGGGTGATACATAAAACAAGGGTATCAAATTAGCTCAGATACCGTTCCATAAACCCAATATGTAATAGACAAGACCTACTCCTTGCTCAGAGAACTGGACTCAACACGCCCTATTCACCGCACAAGAATATATCTGACTAATAATAATCGTAAAACCTATGTATTGATATCTCTCTGTTAGTGTGTCAAGTGGGTGTAAAGCGGCATAAACACAGCAGTGAAAAGCAGCTAAACCCCATTATAAAAATAAATTACTTTGAAACACCCATGAAACAAAGACAGTGAAAGAGAGAGAAATTCTTACACAATGCGTTCAGGGGCTGTGATGCAACCTGGATTGACCATATCTAGACGCACAGCTGGATGAGACATAAGGGTGGACACTCTTGGGGCTGAGAGGTTTGGTGAGGTTGGGTGAGCAAACGCAGACCCTTTAAAGGAATACTGCGTGGTACCCATCGCATGGGTCCCAAATCTCCAGGTTCAAGGGCATCTTCCTACATCAAAAACATGCATGAGAAACCCAGAAGATGGTACACCGTGTGATGGGGAAAGGTTTCTAAAACGCACCTCATTTCTCATCTCCTTGTGCCCGGGTTCGCCATTCCAGCCGCTTTACTAGCAAGCTCCCTACTTGGAGCATCAGCACCTTTAACCTCCTGTTCCGTAGAGGTTGCAATTTGTCCTGAGGATAAACGGGAAGACGTGGAACCAACGAGAGACTAGCTCTTGGTGTTGGGACAGGCACAGGTCACTCTATTTTCCCATCAGAAAGAAGAATTAACCACAGGCTCAGCCTGCCCCCCGGAACCAGAACAGGGCCTGAAGCCATTCTGCGATTTTGCGGCCAGCTCCCATAAAAACGAGTTGTAAAATGGAGGTTCAGGGCACTGCAATTCACAAACCTGCAGAGTTATAAATGATAACTCTCGTCCACAAATATATTGAGGGAAGGCAAAGAAGAGGATTTGAAATCAAGGCAGAATTGCAGGAAACAGATTTCAGGAGGTAGATACGAATCGCCTTTAAAGCACATGAAAAGCGGCAAAACGTTGACAATGATGCCCTTGGCCAAAAAGGGCGTATGCGTTTTTTCCTGAATATATTCAGGAAAAAACGCATACGCCCTTTTTGGCCAACCAAGCCACCTGGAAAGGCAAATCAGCGCTACAAAGAAGTCTCGCTTCCCATCGGTCAAAAGGGCCATGCTGAAAAAAGTGTCAAAACCAGAAATGCAGGACAGGCCATGGAGAAATGGGAGCCTTGCTACACTGATGGGCGGGATGTAAATTGCCAAGAGCCACTCTGGAGAAGTGTCCGGTGAGTCCTGAAACATCTGAAAAACACAGCTTAGAGAGCATAGGGCACTTCCACTCATGGGGGTATAAATTGGGAAAATTAAAAATCAGCAAGACACAAGCACCCCAAAGTTTAGGGCTGCTCTGTTGACCAGGACCTCCACTTCATTCCACCTTAAATATCCCAGGAAAGAGAAAAATGGAGAAAGAAGTTGTGGTCCTTATGTACATTGGAATATCACTCAGCCAGGAAATCAATGTCGTAAGGTTAGTAGCAGCATGATGAGGGGATTTAGGTACGACGATTCTAAGTGAAATAAGTCACACAGAAAAGGACACTTCTCATAAGGTATCACTGATAGAGGGAATGTAAAAACCGTTACACTTGAACTGAATTACAAAACAGAACAGAGTCACACATGCAGAAAACACACTATGGCTGCTTAACGGGAAAGGTGAGGTGGGGTGATACATAAAACAAGGGTATCAAATTAGCTCAGATACCGTTCCATAAACCCAATATGTAATAGACAAGACCTACTCCTTGCTCAGAGAACTGGACTCAACACGCCCTATTCACTGCACAAGAATATATCTGACTAATAATAATCGTAAAACCTATGTATTGATATCTCTCTGTTAGTGTGTCAAGTGGGTGTAAAGCGGCATAAACACAGCAGTGAAAAGCAGCTAAACCCCATTATAAAAATAAATTACTTTGAAACACCCATGAAACAAAGACAGTGAAAGAGAGAGAAATTCTTACACAATGCGTTCAGGGGCTGTGATGCAACCTGGATTGACCATATCTAGACGCACAGCTGGATGAGACATAAGGGTGGACACACTTGGGGCTGAGAGGTTTGGTGAGGTTGGGTGAGCAAACGCAGACCCTTTAAAGGAATACTGCGTGGTACCCATCGCATGGGTCCCAAATCTCCAGGTTCAAGGGCATCTTCCTACATCAAAAACATGCATGAGAAACCCAGAAGATGGTACACCGTGTGATGGGGAAAGGTTTCTAAAACGCACCTCATTTCTCATCTCCTTGTGCCCGGGTTCGCCATTCCAGCCGCTTTACTAGCAAGCTCCCTACTTGGAGCATCAGCACCTTTAACCTCCTGTTCCGTACAGGTTGCAATTTGTCCTGAGGATAAACGGGAAGACGTGGAACCAACGAGAGACTAGCTCTTGGTGTTGGGACAGGCACAGGTCACTCTATTTTCCCATCAGAAAGAAGAATTAACCACAGGCTCAGCCTGCCCCCCGGAACCAGAACAGGGCCTGAAGCCATTCTGCGATTTTGCGGCCAGCTCCCATAAAAACGAGTTGTAAAATGGAGGTTCAGGGCACTGCAATTCACAAACCTGCAGAGTTATAAATGATAACTCTCGTCCACAAATATATTGAGGGAAGGCAAAGAAGAGGATTTGAAATCAAGGCAGAATTGCAGGAAACAGATTTCAGGAGGTAGATACGAATCGCCTTTAAAGCACATGAAAAGCGGCAAAACGTTGACAATGATGCCCTTGGCCAAAAAGGGCGTATGCGTTTTTTCCTGAATATATTCAGGAAAAAACGCATACGCCCTTTTTGGCCAACCAAGCCACCTGGAAAGGCAAATCAGCGCTACAAAGAAGTCTCGCTTCCCATCGGTCAAAAGGGCCATGCTGAAAAAAGTGTCAAAACCAGAAATGCAGGACAGGCCATGGAGAAATGGGAGCCTTGCTACACTGATGGGCGGGATGTAAATTGCCAAGAGCCACTCTGGAGAAGTGTCCGGTGAGTCCTGAAACATCTGAAAAACACAGCTTAGAGAGCATAGGGCACTTCCACTCATGGGGGTATAAATTGGGAAAATTAAAAATCAGCAAGACACAAGCACCCCAAAGTTTAGGGCTGCTCTGTTGACCAGGACCTCCACTTCATTCCACCTTAAATATCCCAGGAAAGAGAAAAATGGAGAAAGAAGTTGTGGTCCTTATGTACATTGGAATATCACTCAGCCAGGAAATCAATGTCGTAAGGTTAGTAGCAGCATGATGAGGGGATTTAGGTACGACGATTCTAAGTGAAATAAGTCACACAGAAAAGGACACTTCTCATAAGGTATCACTGATAGAGGGAATGTAAAAACCGTTACACTTGAACTGAATTACAAAACAGAACAGAGTCACACATGCAGAAAACACACTATGGCTGCTTAACGGGAAAGGTGAGGTGGGGTGATACATAAAACAAGGGTATCAAATTAGCTCAGATACCGTTCCATAAACCCAATATGTAATAGACAAGACCTACTCCTTGCTCAGAGAACTGGACTCAACACGCCCTATTCACTGCACAAGAATATATCTGACTAATAATAATCGTAAAACCTATGTATTGATATCTCTCTGTTAGTGTGTCAAGTGGGTGTAAAGCGGCATAAACACAGCAGTGAAAAGCAGCTAAACCCCATTATAAAAATAAATTACTTTGAAACACCCATGAAACAAAGACAGTGAAAGAGAGAGAAATTCTTACACAATGCGTTCAGGGGCTGTGATGCAACCTGGATTGACCATATCTAGACGCACAGCTGGATGAGACATAAGGGTGGACACACTTGGGGCTGAGAGGTTTGGTGAGGTTGGGTGAGCAAACGCAGACCCTTTAAAGGAATACTGCGTGGTACCCATCGCATGGGTCCCAAATCTCCAGGTTCAAGGGCATCTTCCTACATCAAAAACATGCATGAGAAACCCAGAAGATGGTACACCGTGTGATGGGGAAAGGTTTCTAAAACGCACCTCATTTCTCATCTCCTTGTGCCCGGGTTCGCCATTCCAGCCGCTTTACTAGCAAGCTCCCTACTTGGAGCATCAGCACCTTTAACCTCCTGTTCCGTAGAGGTTGCAATTTGTCCTGAGGATAAACGGGAAGACGTGGAACCAACGAGAGACTAGCTCTTGGTGTTGGGACAGGCACAGGTCACTCTATTTTCCCATCAGAAAGAAGAATTAACCACAGGCTCAGCCTGCCCCCCGGAACCAGAACAGGGCCTGAAGCCATTCTGCGATTTTGCGGCCAGCTCCCATAAAAACGAGTTGTAAAATGGAGGTTCAGGGCACTGCAATTCACAAACCTGCAGAGTTATAAATGATAACTCTCGTCCACAAATATATTGAGGGAAGGCAAAGAAGAGGATTTGAAATCAAGGCAGAATTGCAGGAAACAGATTTCAGGAGGTAGATACGAATCGCCTTTAAAGCACATGAAAAGCGGCAAAACGTTGACAATGATGCCCTTGGCCAAAAAGGGCGTATGCGTTTTTTCCTGAATATATTCAGGAAAAAACGCATACGCCCTTTTTGGCCAACCAAGCCACCTGGAAAGGCAAATCAGCGCTACAAAGAAGTCTCGCTTCCCATCGGTCAAAAGGGCCATGCTGAAAAAAGTGTCAAAACCAGAAATGCAGGACAGGCCATGGAGAAATGGGAGCCTTGCTACACTGATGGGCGGGATGTAAATTGCCAAGAGCCACTCTGGAGAAGTGTCCGGTGAGTCCTGAAACATCTGAAAAACACAGCTTAGAGAGCATAGGGCACTTCCACTCATGGGGGTATAAATTGGGAAAATTAAAAATCAGCAAGACACAAGCACCCCAAAGTTTAGGGCTGCTCTGTTGACCAGGACCTCCACTTCATTCCACCTTAAATATCCCAGGAAAGAGAAAAATGGAGAAAGAAGTTGTGGTCCTTATGTACATTGGAATATCACTCAGCCAGGAAATCAATGTCGTAAGGTTAGTAGCAGCATGATGAGGGGATTTAGGTACGACGATTCTAAGTGAAATAAGTCACACAGAAAAGGACACTTCTCATAAGGTATCACTGATAGAGGGAATGTAAAAACCGTTACACTTGAACTGAATTACAAAACAGAACAGAGTCACACATGCAGAAAACACACTATGGCTGCTTAACGGGAAAGGTGAGGTGGGGTGATACATAAAACAAGGGTATCAAATTAGCTCAGATACCGTTCCATAAACCCAATATGTAATAGACAAGACCTACTCCTTGCTCAGAGAACTGGACTCAACACGCCCTATTCACTGCACAAGAATATATCTGACTAATAATAATCGTAAAACCTATGTATTGATATCTCTCTGTTAGTGTGTCAAGTGGGTGTAAAGCGGCATAAACACAGCAGTGAAAAGCAGCTAAACCCCATTATAAAAATAAATTACTTTGAAACACCCATGAAACAAAGACAGTGAAAGAGAGAGAAATTCTTACACAATGCGTTCAGGGGCTGTGATGCAACCTGGATTGACCATATCTAGACGCACAGCTGGATGAGACATAAGGGTGGACACACTTGGGGCTGAGAGGTTTGGTGAGGTTGGGTGAGCAAACGCAGACCCTTTAAAGGAATACTGCGTGGTACCCATCGCATGGGTCCCAAATCTCCAGGTTCAAGGGCATCTTCCTACATCAAAAACATGCATGAGAAACCCAGAAGATGGTACACCGTGTGATGGGGAAAGGTTTCTAAAACGCACCTCATTTCTCATCTCCTTGTGCCCGGGTTCGCCATTCCAGCCGCTTTACTAGCAAGCTCCCTACTTGGAGCATCAGCACCTTTAACCTCCTGTTCCGTAGAGGTTGCAATTTGTCCTGAGGATAAACGGGAAGACGTGGAACCAACGAGAGACTAGCTCTTGGTGTTGGGACAGGCACAGGTCACTCTATTTTCCCATCAGAAAGAAGAATTAACCACAGGCTCAGCCTGCCCCCCGGAACCAGAACAGGGCCTGAAGCCATTCTGCGATTTTGCGGCCAGCTCCCATAAAAACGAGTTGTAAAATGGAGGTTCAGGGCACTGCAATTCACAAACCTGCAGAGTTATAAATGATAACTCTCGTCCACAAATATATTGAGGGAAGGCAAAGAAGAGGATTTGAAATCAAGGCAGAATTGCAGGAAACAGATTTCAGGAGGTAGATACGAATCGCCTTTAAAGCACATGAAAAGCGGCAAAACGTTGACAATGATGCCCTTGGCCAAAAAGGGCGTATGCGTTTTTTCCTGAATATATTCAGGAAAAAACGCATACGCCCTTTTTGGCCAACCAAGCAACCTGGAAAGGCAAATCAGCGCTACAAAGAAGTCTCGCTTCCCATCGGTCAAAAGGGCCATGCTGAAAAAAGTGTCAAAACCAGAAATGCAGGACCGGCCATGGAGAAATGGGAGCCTTGCTACACTGATGGGCGGGATGTAAATTGCCAAGAGCCACTCCGGAGAAGTGTCCGGTGAGTCCTGAAACATCTGAAAAACACAGCTTAGAGAGCATAGGGCACTTCCACTCATGGGGGTATAAATTGGGAAAATTAAAAATCAGCAAGACACAAGCACCCCAAAGTTTAGGGCTGCTCTGTTGACCAGGACCTCCACTTCATTCCACCTTAAATATCCCAGGAAAGAGAAAAATGGATAAAGAAGTTGTGGTCCTTATGTACAATGGAATATCACTCAGCCATGAAATCAATGTCGTAAGGTTAGTAGCAGCATGATGAGTGGATTTAGGTACGACGATTCTAAGTGAAATAAGTCACACAGAAAAGGACACTTCTCATAAGGTATCACTGATAGAGGGAATGTAAAAACCGTTACACTTGAACTGAATTACAAAACAGAACAGAGTCACACATGCAGAAAACACACTATGGCTGCTTAACGGGAAAGGTGAGGTGGGGTGAAACATAAAACAAGGGTATCAAATTAGCTCAGATACCGTTCCATAAACCCAATATGTAATAGACAAGACCTACTCCTTGCTCAGAGAACTGGACTCAGCACGCCCTATTCACCGCACAAGAATATATCTGACTAATAATAATCGTAAAACCTATGTATTGATATCTCTCTGTTAGTGTGTCAAGTGGGTGTAAAGCGGCATAAACACAGCAGTGAAAAGCAGCTAAACCCCATTATAAAAATAAATTACTTTGAAACACCCATGAAACAAAGACAGTGAAAGAGAGAGAAATTCTTACACAATGCGTTCAGGGGCTGTGATGTAACCTGGATTGACCATATCTAGACGCACAGCTGGATGAGACATAAGGGTGGACACTCTTGGGGCTGAGAGGTTTGGTGAGGTTGGGTGAGCAAACGCAGACCCTTTAAAGGAATACTGCGTGGTACCCATCGCATGGGTCCAAAATCTCCAGGTTCAAGGGCATCTTCCTACATCAAAAACATGCATGAGAAACCCAGAAGATGGTACACCGTGTGATGGGGAAAGGTTTCTAAAACGCACCTCATTTCTCATCTCCTTGTGCCCGGGTTCGCCATTCCAGCCGCTTTACTAGCAAGCTCCCTACTTGGAGCATCAGCACCTTTAACCTCCTGTTCCGTACAGGTTGCAATTTGTCCTGAGGATAAACGGGAAGACGTGGAACCAACGAGAGACTAGCTCTTGGTGTTGGGACAGGCACAGGTCACTCTATTTTCCCATCAGAAAGAAGAATTAACCACAGGCTCAGCCTGCCCCCCGGAACCAGAACAGGGCCTGAAGCCATTCTGCGATTTTGCGGCCAGCTCCCATAAAAACGAGTTGTAAAATGGAGGTTCAGGGCACTGCAATTCACAAACCTGCAGAGTTATAAATGATAACTCTCGTCCACAAATATATTGAGGGAAGGCAAAGAAGAGGATTTGAAATCAAGGCAGAATTGCAGGAAACAGATTTCAGGAGGTAGATACGAATCGCCTTTAAAGCACATGAAAAGCGGCAAAACGTTGACAATGATGCCCTTGGCCAAAAAGGGCGTATGCGTTTTTTCCTGAATATATTCAGGAAAAAACGCATACGCCCTTTTTGGCCAACCAAGCCACCTGGAAAGGCAAATCAGCGCTACAAAGAAGTCTCGCTTCCCATCGGTCAAAAGGGCCATGCTGAAAAAAGTGTCAAAACCAGAAATGCAGGACAGGCCATGGAGAAATGGGAGCCTTTCTACACTGATGGGCGGGATGTAAATTGCCAAGAGCCACTCTGGAGAAGTGTCCGGTGAGTCCTGAAACATCTGAAAAACACAGCTTAGAGAGCATAGGGCACTTCCACTCATGGGGGTATAAATTGGGAAAATTAAAAATCAGCAAGACACAAGCACCCCAAAGTTTAGGGCTGCTCTGTTGACCAGGACCTCCACTTCATTCCACCTTAAATATCCCAGGAAAGAGAAAAATGGATAAAGAAGTTGTGGTCCTTATGTACATTGGAATATCACTCAGCCAGGAAATCAATGTCGTAAGGTTAGTAGCAGCATGATGAGTGGATTTAGGTACGACGATTCTAAGTGAAATAAGTCACACAGAAAAGGACACTTCTCATAAGGTATCACTGATAGAGGGAATGTAAAAACCGTTACACTTGAACTGAATTACAAAACAGAACAGAGTCACACATGCAGAAAACACACTATGGCTGCTTAACGGGAAAGGTGAGGTGGGGTGATACATAAAACAAGGGTATCAAATTAGCTCAGATACCGTTCCATAAACCCAATATGTAATAGACAAGACCTACTCCTTGCTCAGAGAACTGGACTCAACACGCCCTATTCACCGCACAAGAATATATCTGACTAATAATAATCGTAAAACCTATGTATTGATATCTCTCTGTTAGTGTGTCAAGTGGGTGTAAAGCGGCATAAACACAGCAGTGAAAAGCAGCTAAACCCCATTATAAAAATAAATTACTTTGAAACACCCATGAAACAAAGACAGTGAAAGAGAGAGAAATTCTTACACAATGCGTTCAGGGGCTGTGATGCAACCTGGATTGACCATATCTAGACGCACAGCTGGATGAGACATAAGGGTGGACACTCTTGGGGCTGAGAGGTTTGGTGAGGTTGGGTGAGCAAACGCAGACCCTTTAAAGGAATACTGCGTGGTACCCATCGCATGGGTCCCAAATCTCCAGGTTCAAGGGCATCTTCCTACATCAAAAACATGCATGAGAAACCCAGAAGATGGTACACCGTGTGATGGGGAAAGGTTTCTAAAACGCACCTCATTTCTCATCTCCTTGTGCCCGGGTTCGCCATTCCAGCCGCTTTACTAGCAAGCTCCCTACTTGGAGCATCAGCACCTTTAACCTCCTGTTCCATACAGGTTGCAATTTGTCCTGAGGATAAACGGGAAGACGTGGAACCAACGAGAGACTAGCTCTTGGTGTTGGGACAGGCACAGGTCACTCTATTTTCCCATCAGAAAGAAGAATTAACCACAGGCTCAGCCTGCCCCCCGGAACCAGAACAGGGCCTGAAGCCATTCTGCGATTTTGCGGCCAGCTCCCATAAAAACGAGTTGTAAAATGGAGGTTCAGGGCACTGCAATTCACAAACCTGCAGAGTTATAAATGATAACTCTCGTCCACAAATATATTGAGGGAAGGCAAAGAAGAGGATTTGAAATCAAGGCAGAATTGCAGGAAACAGATTTCAGGAGGTAGATACGAATCGCCTTTAAAGCACATGAAAAGCGGCAAAACGTTGACAATGATGCCCTTGGCCAAAAAGGGCGTATGCGTTTTTTCCTGAATATATTCAGGAAAAAACGCATACGCCCTTTTTGGCCAACCAAGCCACCTGGAAAGGCAAATCAGCGCTACAAAGAAGTCTCGCTTCCCATCGGTCAAAAGGGCCATGCTGAAAAAAGTGTCAAAACCAGAAATGCAGGACCGGCCATGGAGGAATGGGAGCCTTGCTACACTGATGGGCGGGATGTAAATTCCCAAGAGCCACTCTGGGGAAGTGTCCGGTGAGTCCTGAAACATCTGAAAAACACAGCTTAGAGAGCATAGGGCACTTCCACTCATGGGGGTATAAATTGGGAAAATTAAAAATCAGCAAGACACAAGCACCCCAACGTTTAGGGCTGCTCTGTTGACCAGGACCTCCACTTCATTCCACCTTAAATATCCCAGGAAAGAGAAAAATGGAGAAAGAAGTTGTGGTCCTTATGTACATTGGAATATCACTCAGCCAGGAAATCAATGTCGTAAGGTTAGTAGCAGCATGATGAGTGGATTTAGGTACGACGATTCTAAGTGAAATAAGTCACACAGAAAAGGACACTTCTCATAAGGTATCACTGATAGAGGGAATGTAAAAACCGTTACACTTGAACTGAATTACAAAACAGAACAGAGTCACACATGCAGAAAACACACTATGGCTGCTTAACGGGAAAGGTGAGGTGGGGTGATACATAAAACAAGGGTATCAAATTAGCTCAGATACCGTTCCATAAACCCAATATGTAATAGACAAGACCTACTCCTTGCTCAGAGAACTGGACTCAACACGCCCTATTCACCGCACAAGAATATATCTGACTAATAATAATCGTAAAACCTATGTATTGATATCTCTCTGTTAGTGTGTCAAGTGGGTGTAAAGCGGCATAAACACAGCAGTGAAAAGCAGCTAAACCCCATTATAAAAATAAATTACTTTGAAACACCCATGAAACAAAGACAGTGAAAGAGAGAGAAATTCTTACACAATGCGTTCAGGGGCTGTGATGCAACCTGGATTGACCATATCTAGACGCACAGCTGGATGAGACATAAGGGTGGACACACTTGGGGCTGAGAGGTTTGGTGAGGTTGGGTGAGCAAACGCAGACCCTTTAAAGGAATACTGCGTGGTACCCATCGCATGGGTCCCAAATCTCCAGGTTCAAGGGCATCTTCCTACATCAAAAACATGCATGAGAAACCCAGAAGATGGTACACCGTGTGATGGGGAAAGGTTTCTAAAACGCACCTCATTTCTCATCTCCTTGTGCCCGGGTTCGCCATTCCAGCCGCTTTACTAGCAAGCTCCCTACTTGGAGCATCAGCACCTTTAACCTCCTGTTCCGTAGAGGTTGCAATTTGTCCTGAGGATAAACGGGAAGACGTGGAACCAACGAGAGACTAGCTCTTGGTGTTGGGACAGGCACAGGTCACTCTATTTTCCCATCAGAAAGAAGAATTAACCACAGGCTCAGCCTGCCCCCCGGAACCAGAACAGGGCCTGAAGCCATTCTGCGATTTTGCGGCCAGCTCCCATAAAAACGAGTTGTAAAATGGAGGTTCAGGGCACTGCAATTCACAAACCTGCAGAGTTATAAATGATAACTCTCGTCCACAAATATATTGAGGGAAGGCAAAGAAGAGGATTTGAAATCAAGGCAGAATTGCAGGAAACAGATTTCAGGAGGTAGATACGAATCGCCTTTAAAGCACATGAAAAGCGGCAAAACGTTGACAATGATGCCCTTGGCCAAAAAGGGCGTATGCGTTTTTTCCTGAATATATTCAGGAAAAAACGCATACGCCCTTTTTGGCCAACCAAGCCACCTGGAAAGGCAAATCAGCGCTACAAAGAAGTCTCGCTTCCCATCGGTCAAAAGGGCCATGCTGAAAAAAGTGTCAAAACCAGAAATGCAGGACAGGCCATGGAGAAATGGGAGCCTTGCTACACTGATGGGCGGGATGTAAATTGCCAAGAGCCACTCTGGAGAAGTGTCCGGTGAGTCCTGAAACATCTGAAAAACACAGCTTAGAGAGCATAGGGCACTTCCACTCATGGGGGTATAAATTGGGAAAATTAAAAATCAGCAAGACACAAGCACCCCAAAGTTTAGGGCTGCTCTGTTGACCAGGACCTCCACTTCATTCCACCTTAAATATCCCAGGAAAGAGAAAAATGGAGAAAGAAGTTGTGGTCCTTATGTACATTGGAATATCACTCAGCCAGGAAATCAATGTCGTAAGGTTAGTAGCAGCATGATGAGGGGATTTAGGTACGACGATTCTAAGTGAAATAAGTCACACAGAAAAGGACACTTCTCATAAGGTATCACTGATAGAGGGAATGTAAAAACCGTTACACTTGAACTGAATTACAAAACAGAACAGAGTCACACATGCAGAAAACACACTATGGCTGCTTAACGGGAAAGGTGAGGTGGGGTGATACATAAAACAAGGGTATCAAATTAGCTCAGATACCGTTCCATAAACCCAATATGTAATAGACAAGACCTACTCCTTGCTCAGAGAACTGGACTCAACACGCCCTATTCACTGCACAAGAATATATCTGACTAATAATAATCGTAAAACCTATGTATTGATATCTCTCTGTTAGTGTGTCAAGTGGGTGTAAAGCGGCATAAACACAGCAGTGAAAAGCAGCTAAACCCCATTATAAAAATAAATTACTTTGAAACACCCATGAAACAAAGACAGTGAAAGAGAGAGAAATTCTTACACAATGCGTTCAGGGGCTGTGATGCAACCTGGATTGACCATATCTAGACGCACAGCTGGATGAGACATAAGGGTGGACACACTTGGGGCTGAGAGGTTTGGTGAGGTTGGGTGAGCAAACGCAGACCCTTTAAAGGAATACTGCGTGGTACCCATCGCATGGGTCCCAAATCTCCAGGTTCAAGGGCATCTTCCTACATCAAAAACATGCATGAGAAACCCAGAAGATGGTACACCGTGTGATGGGGAAAGGTTTCTAAAACGCACCTCATTTCTCATCTCCTTGTGCCCGGGTTCGCCATTCCAGCCGCTTTACTAGCAAGCTCCCTACTTGGAGCATCAGCACCTTTAACCTCCTGTTCCGTAGAGGTTGCAATTTGTCCTGAGGATAAACGGGAAGACGTGGAACCAACGAGAGACTAGCTCTTGGTGTTGGGACAGGCACAGGTCACTCTATTTTCCCATCAGAAAGAAGAATTAACCACAGGCTCAGCCTGCCCCCCGGAACCAGAACAGGGCCTGAAGCCATTCTGCGATTTTGCGGCCAGCTCCCATAAAAACGAGTTGTAAAATGGAGGTTCAGGGCACTGCAATTCACAAACCTGCAGAGTTATAAATGATAACTCTCGTCCACAAATATATTGAGGGAAGGCAAAGAAGAGGATTTGAAATCAAGGCAGAATTGCAGGAAACAGATTTCAGGAGGTAGATACGAATCGCCTTTAAAGCACATGAAAAGCGGCAAAACGTTGACAATGATGCCCTTGGCCAAAAAGGGCGTATGCGTTTTTTCCTGAATATATTCAGGAAAAAACGCATACGCCCTTTTTGGCCAACCAAGCCACCTGGAAAGGCAAATCAGCGCTACAAAGAAGTCTCGCTTCCCATCGGTCAAAAGGGCCATGCTGAAAAAAGTGTCAAAACCAGAAATGCAGGACAGGCCATGGAGAAATGGGAGCCTTGCTACACTGATGGGCGGGATGTAAATTGCCAAGAGCCACTCTGGAGAAGTGTCCGGTGAGTCCTGAAACATCTGAAAAACACAGCTTAGAGAGCATAGGGCACTTCCACTCATGGGGGTATAAATTGGGAAAATTAAAAATCAGCAAGACACAAGCACCCCAAAGTTTAGGGCTGCTCTGTTGACCAGGACCTCCACTTCATTCCACCTTAAATATCCCAGGAAAGAGAAAAATGGAGAAAGAAGTTGTGGTCCTTATGTACATTGGAATATCACTCAGCCAGGAAATCAATGTCGTAAGGTTAGTAGCAGCATGATGAGGGGATTTAGGTACGACGATTCTAAGTGAAATAAGTCACACAGAAAAGGACACTTCTCATAAGGTATCACTGATAGAGGGAATGTAAAAACCGTTACACTTGAACTGAATTACAAAACAGAACAGAGTCACACATGCAGAAAACACACTATGGCTGCTTAACGGGAAAGGTGAGGTGGGGTGATACATAAAACAAGGGTATCAAATTAGCTCAGATACCGTTCCATAAACCCAATATGTAATAGACAAGACCTACTCCTTGCTCAGAGAACTGGACTCAACACGCCCTATTCACTGCACAAGAATATATCTGACTAATAATAATCGTAAAACCTATGTATTGATATCTCTCTGTTAGTGTGTCAAGTGGGTGTAAAGCGGCATAAACACAGCAGTGAAAAGCAGCTAAACCCCATTATAAAAATAAATTACTTTGAAACACCCATGAAACAAAGACAGTGAAAGAGAGAGAAATTCTTACACAATGCGTTCAGGGGCTGTGATGCAACCTGGATTGACCATATCTAGACGCACAGCTGGATGAGACATAAGGGTGGACACACTTGGGGCTGAGAGGTTTGGTGAGGTTGGGTGAGCAAACGCAGACCCTTTAAAGGAATACTGCGTGGTACCCATCGCATGGGTCCCAAATCTCCAGGTTCAAGGGCATCTTCCTACATCAAAAACATGCATGAGAAACCCAGAAGATGGTACACCGTGTGATGGGGAAAGGTTTCTAAAACGCACCTCATTTCTCATCTCCTTGTGCCCGGGTTCGCCATTCCAGCCGCTTTACTAGCAAGCTCCCTACTTGGAGCATCAGCACCTTTAACCTCCTGTTCCGTAGAGGTTGCAATTTGTCCTGAGGATAAACGGGAAGACGTGGAACCAACGAGAGACTAGCTCTTGGTGTTGGGACAGGCACAGGTCACTCTATTTTCCCATCAGAAAGAAGAATTAACCACAGGCTCAGCCTGCCCCCCGGAACCAGAACAGGGCCTGAAGCCATTCTGCGATTTTGCGGCCAGCTCCCATAAAAACGAGTTGTAAAATGGAGGTTCAGGGCACTGCAATTCACAAACCTGCAGAGTTATAAATGATAACTCTCGTCCACAAATATATTGAGGGAAGGCAAAGAAGAGGATTTGAAATCAAGGCAGAATTGCAGGAAACAGATTTCAGGAGGTAGATACGAATCGCCTTTAAAGCACATGAAAAGCGGCAAAACGTTGACAATGATGCCCTTGGCCAAAAAGGGCGTATGCGTTTTTTCCTGAATATATTCAGGAAAAAACGCATACGCCATTTTTGGCCAACCAAGCAACCTGGAAAGGCAAATCAGCGCTACAAAGAAGTCTCGCTTCCCATCGGTCAAAAGGGCCATGCTGAAAAAAGTGTCAAAACCAGAAATGCAGGACCGGCCATGGAGAAATGGGAGCCTTGCTACACTGATGGGCGGGATGTAAATTGCCAAGAGCCACTCCGGAGAAGTGTCCGGTGAGTCCTGAAACATCTGAAAAACACAGCTTAGAGAGCATAGGGCACTTCCACTCATGGGGGTATAAATTGGGAAAATTAAAAATCAGCAAGACACAAGCACCCCAAAGTTTAGGGCTGCTCTGTTGACCAGGACCTCCACTTCATTCCACCTTAAATATCCCAGGAAAGAGAAAAATGGATAAAGAAGTTGTGGTCCTTATGTACAATGGAATATCACTCAGCCATGAAATCAATGTCGTAAGGTTAGTAGCAGCATGATGAGTGGATTTAGGTACGACGATTCTAAGTGAAATAAGTCACACAGAAAAGGACACTTCTCATAAGGTATCACTGATAGAGGGAATGTAAAAACCGTTACACTTGAACTGAATTACAAAACAGAACAGAGTCACACATGCAGAAAACACACTATGGCTGCTTAACGGGAAAGGTGAGGTGGGGTGAAACATAAAACAAGGGTATCAAATTAGCTCAGATACCGTTCCATAAACCCAATATGTAATAGACAAGACCTACTCCTTGCTCAGAGAACTGGACTCAGCACGCCCTATTCACCGCACAAGAATATATCTGACTAATAATAATCGTAAAACCTATGTATTGATATCTCTCTGTTAGTGTGTCAAGTGGGTGTAAAGCGGCATAAACACAGCAGTGAAAAGCAGCTAAACCCCATTATAAAAATAAATTACTTTGAAACACCCATGAAACAAAGACAGTGAAAGAGAGAGAAATTCTTACACAATGCGTTCAGGGGCTGTGATGTAACCTGGATTGACCATATCTAGACGCACAGCTGGATGAGACATAAGGGTGGACACTCTTGGGGCTGAGAGGTTTGGTGAGGTTGGGTGAGCAAACGCAGACCCTTTAAAGGAATACTGCGTGGTACCCATCGCATGGGTCCAAAATCTCCAGGTTCAAGGGCATCTTCCTACATCAAAAACATGCATGAGAAACCCAGAAGATGGTACACCGTGTGATGGGGAAAGGTTTCTAAAACGCACCTCATTTCTCATCTCCTTGTGCCCGGGTTCGCCATTCCAGCCGCTTTACTAGCAAGCTCCCTACTTGGAGCATCAGCACCTTTAACCTCCTGTTCCGTACAGGTTGCAATTTGTCCTGAGGATAAACGGGAAGACGTGGAACCAACGAGAGACTAGCTCTTGGTGTTGGGACAGGCACAGGTCACTCTATTTTCCCATCAGAAAGAAGAATTAACCACAGGCTCAGCCTGCCCCCCGGAACCAGAACAGGGCCTGAAGCCATTCTGCGATTTTGCGGCCAGCTCCCATAAAAACGAGTTGTAAAATGGAGGTTCAGGGCACTGCAATTCACAAACCTGCAGAGTTATAAATGATAACTCTCGTCCACAAATATATTGAGGGAAGGCAAAGAAGAGGATTTGAAATCAAGGCAGAATTGCAGGAAACAGATTTCAGGAGGTAGATACGAATCGCCTTTAAAGCACATGAAAAGCGGCAAAACGTTGACAATGATGCCCTTGGCCAAAAAGGGCGTATGCGTTTTTTCCTGAATATATTCAGGAAAAAACGCATACGCCCTTTTTGGCCAACCAAGCCACCTGGAAAGGCAAATCAGCGCTACAAAGAAGTCTCGCTTCCCATCGGTCAAAAGGGCCATGCTGAAAAAAGTGTCAAAACCAGAAATGCAGGACAGGCCATGGAGAAATGGGAGCCTTTCTACACTGATGGGCGGGATGTAAATTGCCAAGAGCCACTCTGGAGAAGTGTCCGGTGAGTCCTGAAACATCTGAAAAACACAGCTTAGAGAGCATATGGCACTTCCACTCATGGGGGTATAAATTGGGAAAATTAAAAATCAGCAAGACACAAGCACCCCAAAGTTTAGGGCTGCTCTGTTGACCAGGACCTCCACTTCATTCCACCTTAAATATCCCAGGAAAGAGAAAAATGGATAAAGAAGTTGTGGTCCTTATGTACATTGGAATATCACTCAGCCAGGAAATCAATGTCGTAAGGTTAGTAGCAGCATGATGAGTGGATTTAGGTACGACGATTCTAAGTGAAATAAGTCACACAGAAAAGGACACTTCTCATAAGGTATCACTGATAGAGGGAATGTAAAAACCGTTACACTTGAACTGAATTACAAAACAGAACAGAGTCACACATGCAGAAAACACACTATGGCTGCTTAACGGGAAAGGTGAGGTGGGGTGATACATAAAACAAGGGTATCAAATTAGCTCAGATACCGTTCCATAAACCCAATATGTAATAGACAAGACCTACTCCTTGCTCAGAGAACTGGACTCAACACGCCCTATTCACCGCACAAGAATATATCTGACTAATAATAATCGTAAAACCTATGTATTGATATCTCTCTGTTAGTGTGTCAAGTGGGTGTAAAGCGGCATAAACACAGCAGTGAAAAGCAGCTAAACCCCATTATAAAAATAAATTACTTTGAAACACCCATGAAACAAAGACAGTGAAAGAGAGAGAAATTCTTACACAATGCGTTCAGGGGCTGTGATGCAACCTGGATTGACCATATCTAGACGCACAGCTGGATGAGACATAAGGGTGGACACTCTTGGGGCTGAGAGGTTTGGTGAGGTTGGGTGAGCAAACGCAGACCCTTTAAAGGAATACTGCGTGGTACCCATCGCATGGGTCCCAAATCTCCAGGTTCAAGGGCATCTTCCTACATCAAAAACATGCATGAGAAACCCAGAAGATGGTACACCGTGTGATGGGGAAAGGTTTCTAAAACGCACCTCATTTCTCATCTCCTTGTGCCCGGGTTCGCCATTCCAGCCGCTTTACTAGCAAGCTCCCTACTTGGAGCATCAGCACCTTTAACCTCCTGTTCCATACAGGTTGCAATTTGTCCTGAGGATAAACGGGAAGACGTGGAACCAACGAGAGACTAGCTCTTGGTGTTGGGACAGGCACAGGTCACTCTATTTTCCCATCAGAAAGAAGAATTAACCACAGGCTCAGCCTGCCCCCCGGAACCAGAACAGGGCCTGAAGCCATTCTGCGATTTTGCGGCCAGCTCCCATAAAAACGAGTTGTAAAATGGAGGTTCAGGGCACTGCAATTCACAAACCTGCAGAGTTATAAATGATAACTCTCGTCCACAAATATATTGAGGGAAGGCAAAGAAGAGGATTTGAAATCAAGGCAGAATTGCAGGAAACAGATTTCAGGAGGTAGATACGAATCGCCTTTAAAGCACATGAAAAGCGGCAAAACGTTGACAATGATGCCCTTGGCCAAAAAGGGCGTATGCGTTTTTTCCTGAATATATTCAGGAAAAAACGCATACGCCCTTTTTGGCCAACCAAGCCACCTGGAAAGGCAAATCAGCGCTACAAAGAAGTCTCGCTTCCCATCGGTCAAAAGGGCCATGCTGAAAAAAGTGTCAAAACCAGAAATGCAGGACCGGCCATGGAGGAATGGGAGCCTTGCTACACTGATGGGCGGGATGTAAATTCCCAAGAGCCACTCTGGGGAAGTGTCCGGTGAGTCCTGAAACATCTGAAAAACACAGCTTAGAGAGCATAGGGCACTTCCACTCATGGGGGTATAAATTGGGAAAATTAAAAATCAGCAAGACACAAGCACCCCAACGTTTAGGGCTGCTCTGTTGACCAGGACCTCCACTTCATTCCACCTTAAATATCCCAGGAAAGAGAAAAATGGAGAAAGAAGTTGTGGTCCTTATGTACATTGGAATATCACTCAGCCAGGAAATCAATGTCGTAAGGTTAGTAGCAGCATGATGAGTGGATTTAGGTACGACGATTCTAAGTGAAATAAGTCACACAGAAAAGGACACTTCTCATAAGGTATCACTGATAGAGGGAATGTAAAAACCGTTACACTTGAACTGAATTACAAAACAGAACAGAGTCACACATGCAGAAAACACACTATGGCTGCTTAACGGGAAAGGTGAGGTGGGGTGATACATAAAACAAGGGTATCAAATTAGCTCAGATACCGTTCCATAAACCCAATATGTAATAGACAAGACCTACTCCTTGCTCAGAGAACTGGACTCAACACGCCCTATTCACCGCACAAGAATATATCTGACTAATAATAATCGTAAAACCTATGTATTGATATCTCTCTGTTAGTGTGTCAAGTGGGTGTAAAGCGGCATAAACACAGCAGTGAAAAGCAGCTAAACCCCATTATAAAAATAAATTACTTTGAAACACCCATGAAACAAAGACAGTGAAAGAGAGAGAAATTCTTACACAATGCGTTCAGGGGCTGTGATGCAACCTGGATTGACCATATCTAGACGCACAGCTGGATGAGACATAAGGGTGGACACTCTTGGGGCTGAGAGGTTTGGTGAGGTTGGGTGAGCAAACGCAGACCCTTTAAAGGAATACTGCGTGGTACCCATCGCATGGGTCCCAAATCTCCAGGTTCAAGGGCATCTTCCTACATCAAAAACATGCATGAGAAACCCAGAAGATGGTACACCGTGTGATGGGGAAAGGTTTCTAAAACGCACCTCATTTCTCATCTCCTTGTGCCCGGGTTCGCCATTCCAGCCGCTTTACTAGCAAGCTCCCTACTTGGAGCATCAGCACCTTTAACCTCCTGTTCCGTACAGGTTGCAATTTGTCCTGAGGATAAACGGGAAGACGTGGAACCAACGAGAGACTAGCTCTTGGTGTTGGGACAGGCACAGGTCACTCTATTTTCCCATCAGAAAGAAGAATTAACCACAGGCTCAGCCTGCCCCCCGGAACCAGAACAGGGCCTGAAGCCATTCTGCGATTTTGCGGCCAGCTCCCATAAAAACGAGTTGTAAAATGGAGGTTCAGGGCACTGCAATTCACAAACCTGCAGAGTTATAAATGATAACCCTCGTCCACAAATATACTGAGGGAAGGCAAAGAAGAGGATTTGAAATCAAGGCAGAATTGCAGGAAACAGATTTCAGGAGGTAGATACGAATCGCCTTTAAAGCACATGAAAAGCAGCAAAACGTTGACAATGATGCCCTTGGCCAAAAAGGGCATATGCGTTTTTTCCTGAATATATTCAGGAAAAAACGCATACGCCCTTTTTGGCCAACCAAGCCACCTGGAAAGGCAAATCAGCGCTACAAAGAAGTCTCGCTTCCCATCGGTCAAAAGGGCCATGCTGAAAAAAGTGTCAAAACCAGAAATGCAGGACAGGCCATGGAGAAATGGGAGCCTTGCTACACTGATGGGCGGGATGTAAATTGCCAAGAGCCACTCCGGAGAAGTGTCCGGTGAGTCCTGAAACATCTGAAAAACACAGCTTAGAGAGCATAGGGCACTTCCACTCATGGGGGTATAAATTGGGAAAATTAAAAATCAGCAAGACACAAGCACCCCAAAGTTTAGGGCTGCTCTGTTGACCAGGACCTCCACTTCATTCCACCTTAAATATCCCAGGAAAGAGAAAAATGGAGAAAGAAGTTGTGGTCCTTATGTACATTGGAATATCACTCAGCCAGGAAATCAATGTCGTAAGGTTAGTAGCAGCATGATGAGTGGATTTAGGTACGACGATTCTAAGTGAAATAAGTCACACAGAAAAGGACACTTCTCATAAGGTATCACTGATAGAGGGAATGTAAAAACCGTTACACTTGAACTGAATTACAAAACAGAACAGAGTCACACATGCAGAAAACACACTATGGCTGCTTAACGGGAAAGGTGAGGTGGGGTGATACATAAAACAAGGGTATCAAATTAGCTCAGATACCGTTCCATAAACCCAATATGTAATAGACAAGACCTACTCCTTACTCAGAGAACTGGACTCAACACGCCCTATTCACCGCACAAGAATATATCTGACTAATAATAATCGTAAAACCTATGTATTGATATCTCTCTGTTAGTGTGTCAAGTGGGTGTAAAGCGGCATAAACACAGCAGTGAAAAGCAGCTAAACCCCATTATAAAAATAAATTACTTTGAAACACCCATGAAACAAAGACAGTGAAAGAGAGAGAAATTCTTACACAATGCGTTCAGGGGCTGTGATGCAACCTGGATTGACCATATCTAGACGCACAGCTGGATGAGACATAAGGGTGGACACTCTTGGGGCTGAGAGGTTTGGTGAGGTTGGGTGAGCAAACGCAGACCCTTTAAAGGAATACTGCGTGGTACCCATCGCATGGGTCCCAAATCTCCAGGTTCAAGGGCATCTTCCTACATCAAAAACATGCATGAGAAACCCAGAAGATGGTACACCGTGTGATGGGGAAAGGTTTCTAAAACGCACCTCATTTCTCATCTCCTTGTGCCCGGGTTCGCCATTCCAGCCGCTTTACTAGCAAGCTCCCTACTTGGAGCATCAGCACCTTTAACCTCCTGTTCCATGCAGGTTGCAATTTGTCCTGAGGATAAACGGGAAGACGTGGAACCAACGAGAGACTAGCTCTTGGTGTTGGGACAGGCACAGGTCACTCTATTTTCCCATCAGAAAGAAGAATTAACCACAGGCTCAGCCTGACCCCCGGAACCAGAACAGGGCCTGAAGCCATTCTGCGATTTTGCGGCCAGCTCCCATAAAAACGAGTTGTAAAATGGAGGTTCAGGGCACTGCAATTCACAAACCTGCAGAGTTATAAATGATAACTCTCGTCCACAAATATATTGAGGGAAGGCAAAGAAGAGGATTTGAAATCAAGGCAGAATTGCAGGAAACAGATTTCAGGAGGTAGATACGAATCGCCTTTAAAGCACATGAAAAGCGGCAAAACGTTGACAATGATGCCCTTGGCCAAAAAGGGCGTATGCGTTTTTTCCTGAATATATTCAGGAAAAAACGCATACGCCCTTTTTGGCCAACCAAGCCACCTGGAAAGGCAAATCAGCGCTACAAAGAAGTCTCGCTTCCCATCGGTCAAAAGGGCCATGCTGAAAAAAGTGTCAAAACCAGAAATGCAGGACCGGCCATGGAGAAATGGGAGCCTTGCTACACTGATGGGCGGGATGTAAATTCCCAAGAGCCACTCCGGAGAAGTGTCCGGTGAGTCCTGAAACATCTGAAAAACACAGCTTAGAGAGCATAGGGCACTTCCACTCATGGGGGTATAAATTGGGAAAATTAAAAATCAGCAAGACACAAGCACCCCAACGTTTAGGGCTGCTCTGTTGACCAGGACCTCCACTTCATTCCACCTTAAATATCCCAGGAAAGAGAAAAATGGAGAAAGAAGTTGTGGTCCTTATGTACATTGGAATATCACTCAGCCAGGAAATCAATGTCGTAAGGTTAGTAGCAGCATGATGAGTGGATTTAGGTACGACGATTCTAAGTGAAATAAGTCACACAGAAAAGGACACTTCTCATAAGGTATCACTGATAGAGGGAATGTAAAAACCGTTACACTTGAACTGAATTACAAAACAGAACAGAGTCACACATGCAGAAAACACACTATGGCTGCTTAACGGGAAAGGTGAGGTGGGGTGATACATAAAACAAGGGTATCAAATTAGCTCAGATACCGTTCCATAAACCCAATATGTAATAGACAAGACCTACTCCTTGCTCAGAGAACTGGACTCAACACGCCCTATTCACCGCACAAGAATATATCTGACTAATAATAATCGTAAAACCTATGTATTGATATCTCTCTGTTAGTGTGTCAAGTGGGTGTAAAGCGGCATAAACACAGCAGTGAAAAGCAGCTAAACCCCATTATAAAAATAAATTACTTTGAAACACCCATGAAACAAAGACAGTGAAAGAGAGAGAAATTCTTACACAATGCGTTCAGGGGCTGTGATGCAACCTGGATTGACCATATCTAGACGCACAGCTGGATGAGACATAAGGGTGGACACTCTTGGGGCTGAGAGGTTTGGTGAGGTTGGGTGAGCAAACGCAGACCCTTTAAAGGAATACTGCGTGGTACCCATCGCATGGGTCCCAAATCTCCAGGTTCAAGGGCATCTTCCTACATCAAAAACATGCATGAGAAACCCAGAAGATGGTACACCGTGTGATGGGGAAAGGTTTCTAAAACGCACCTCATTTCTCATCTCCTTGTGCCCGGGTTCGCCATTCCAGCCGCTTTACTAGCAAGCTCCCTACTTGGAGCATCAGCACCTTTAACCTCCTGTTCCGTACAGGTTGCAATTTGTCCTGAGGATAAACGGGAAGACGTGGAACCAACGAGAGACTAGCTCTTGGTGTTGGGACAGGCACAGGTCACTCTATTTTCCCATCAGAAAGAAGAATTAACCACAGGCTCAGCCTGCCCCCCGGAACCAGAACAGGGCCTGAAGCCATTCTGCGATTTTGCGGCCAGCTCCCATAAAAACGAGTTGTAAAATGGAGGTTCAGGGCACTGCAATTCACAAACCTGCAGAGTTATAAATGATAACCCTCGTCCACAAATATACTGAGGGAAGGCAAAGAAGAGGATTTGAAATCAAGGCAGAATTGCAGGAAACAGATTTCAGGAGGTAGATACGAATCGCCTTTAAAGCACATGAAAAGCAGCAAAACGTTGACAATGATGCCCTTGGCCAAAAAGGGCATATGCGTTTTTTCCTGAATATATTCAGGAAAAAACGCATACGCCCTTTTTGGCCAACCAAGCCACCTGGAAAGGCAAATCAGCGCTACAAAGAAGTCTCGCTTCCCATCGGTCAAAAGGGCCATGCTGAAAAAAGTGTCAAAACCAGAAATGCAGGACAGGCCATGGAGAAATGGGAGCCTTGCTACACTGATGGGCGGGATGTAAATTGCCAAGAGCCACTCCGGAGAAGTGTCCGGTGAGTCCTGAAACATCTGAAAAACACAGCTTAGAGAGCATAGGGCACTTCCACTCATGGGGGTATAAATTGGGAAAATTAAAAATCAGCAAGACACAAGCACCCCAAAGTTTAGGGCTGCTCTGTTGACCAGGACCTCCACTTCATTCCACCTTAAATATCCCAGGAAAGAGAAAAATGGAGAAAGAAGTTGTGGTCCTTATGTACATTGGAATATCACTCAGCCAGGAAATCAATGTCGTAAGGTTAGTAGCAGCATGATGAGTGGATTTAGGTACGACGATTCTAAGTGAAATAAGTCACACAGAAAAGGACACTTCTCATAAGGTATCACTGATAGAGGGAATGTAAAAACCGTTACACTTGAACTGAATTACAAAACAGAACAGAGTCACACATGCAGAAAACACACTATGGCTGCTTAACGGGAAAGGTGAGGTGGGGTGATACATAAAACAAGGGTATCAAATTAGCTCAGATACCGTTCCATAAACCCAATATGTAATAGACAAGACCTACTCCTTACTCAGAGAACTGGACTCAACACGCCCTATTCACCGCACAAGAATATATCTGACTAATAATAATCGTAAAACCTATGTATTGATATCTCTCTGTTAGTGTGTCAAGTGGGTGTAAAGCGGCATAAACACAGCAGTGAAAAGCAGCTAAACCCCATTATAAAAATAAATTACTTTGAAACACCCATGAAACAAAGACAGTGAAAGAGAGAGAAATTCTTACACAATGCGTTCAGGGGCTGTGATGCAACCTGGATTGACCATATCTAGACGCACAGCTGGATGAGACATAAGGGTGGACACTCTTGGGGCTGAGAGGTTTGGTGAGGTTGGGTGAGCAAACGCAGACCCTTTAAAGGAATACTGCGTGGTACCCATCGCATGGGTCCCAAATCTCCAGGTTCAAGGGCATCTTCCTACATCAAAAACATGCATGAGAAACCCAGAAGATGGTACACCGTGTGATGGGGAAAGGTTTCTAAAACGCACCTCATTTCTCATCTCCTTGTGCCCGGGTTCGCCATTCCAGCCGCTTTACTAGCAAGCTCCCTACTTGGAGCATCAGCACCTTTAACCTCCTGTTCCATGCAGGTTGCAATTTGTCCTGAGGATAAACGGGAAGACGTGGAACCAACGAGAGACTAGCTCTTGGTGTTGGGACAGGCACAGGTCACTCTATTTTCCCATCAGAAAGAAGAATTAACCACAGGCTCAGCCTGACCCCCGGAACCAGAACAGGGCCTGAAGCCATTCTGCGATTTTGCGGCCAGCTCCCATAAAAACGAGTTGTAAAATGGAGGTTCAGGGCACTGCAATTCACAAACCTGCAGAGTTATAAATGATAACTCTCGTCCACAAATATATTGAGGGAAGGCAAAGAAGAGGATTTGAAATCAAGGCAGAATTGCAGGAAACAGATTTCAGGAGGTAGATACGAATCGCCTTTAAAGCACATGAAAAGCGGCAAAACGTTGACAATGATGCCCTTGGCCAAAAAGGGCGTATGCGTTTTTTCCTGAATATATTCAGGAAAAAACGCATACGCCCTTTTTGGCCAACCAAGCCACCTGGAAAGGCAAATCAGCGCTACAAAGAAGTCTCGCTTCCCATCGGTCAAAAGGGCCATGCTGAAAAAAGTGTCAAAACCAGAAATGCAGGACCGGCCATGGAGAAATGGGAGCCTTGCTACACTGATGGGCGGGATGTAAATTCCCAAGAGCCACTCCGGAGAAGTGTCCGGTGAGTCCTGAAACATCTGAAAAACACAGCTTAGAGAGCATAGGGCACTTCCACTCATGGGGGTATAAATTGGGAAAATTAAAAATCAGCAAGACACAAGCACCCCAAAGTTTAGGGCTGCTCTGTTGACCAGGACCTCCACTTCATTCCACCTTAAATATCCCAGGAAAGAGAAAAATGGATAAAGAAGTTGTGGTCCTTATGTACAATGGAATATCACTCAGCCAGGAAATCAATGTCGTAAGGTTAGTAGCAGCATGATGAGTGGATTTAGGTACGACGATTCTAAGTGAAATAAGTCACACAGAAAAGGACACTTCTCATAAGGTATCACTGATAGAGGGAATGTAAAAACCGTTACACTTGAACTGAATTACAAAACAGAACAGAGTCACACATGCAGAAAACACACTATGGCTGCTTAACGGGAAAGGTGAGGTGGGGTGATACATAAAACAAGGGTATCAAATTAGCTCAGATACCGTTCCATAAACCCAATATGTAATAGACAAGACCTACTCCTTGCTCAGAGAACTGGACTCAGCACGCCCTATTCACCGCACAAGAATATATCTGACTAATAATAATCGTAAAACCTATGTATTGATATCTCTCTGTTAGTGTGTCAAGTGGGTGTAAAGCGGCATAAACACAGCAGTGAAAAGCAGCTAAACCCCATTATAAAAATAAATTACTTTGAAACACCCATGAAACAAAGACAGTGAAAGAGAGAGAAATTCTTACACAATGCGTTCAGGGGCTGTGATGCAACCTGGATTGACCATATCTAGACGCACAGCTGGATGAGACATAAGGGTGGACACTCTTGGGGCTGAGAGGTTTGGTGAGGTTGGGTGAGCAAACCCAGACCCTTTAAAGGAATACTGCGTGGTACCCATCGCATGGGTCCCAAATCTCCAGGTTCAAGGGCATCTTCCTACATCAAAAACATGCATGAGAAACCCAGAAGATGGTACACCGTGTGATGGGGAAAGGTTTCTAAAACGCACCTCATTTCTCAACTCCTTGTGCCCGGGTTCGCCATTCCAGCCGCTTTACTAGCAAGCTCCATACTTGGAGCATCAGCACCTTTAACCTCCTGTTCCATGCAGGTTGCAATTTGTCCTGAGGATAAACGGGAAGACGTGGAACCAACGAGAGACTAGCTCTTGGTGTTGGGACAGGCACAGGTCACTCTATTTTCCCATCAGAAAGAAGAATTAACCACAGGCTCAGCCTGCCCCCCGGAACCAGAACAGGGCCTGAAGCCATTCTGCGATTTTGCGGCCAGCTCCCATAAAAACGAGTTGTAAAATGGAGGTTCAGGGCACTGCAATTCACAAACCTGCAGAGTTATAAATGATAACTCTCGTCCACAAATATATTGAGGGAAGGCAAAGAAGAGGATTTGAAATCAAGGCAGAATTGCAGGAAACAGATTTCAGGAGGTAGATACGAATCGCCTTTAAAGCACATGAAAAGCGGCAAAACGTTGACAATGATGCCCTTGGCCAAAAAGGGCGTATGCGTTTTTTCCTGAATATATTCAGGAAAAAACGCATACGCCCTTTTTGGCCAACCAAGCCACCTGGAAAGGCAAATCAGCGCTACAAAGAAGTCTCGCTTCCCATCGGTCAAAAGGGCCATGCTGAAAAAAGTGTCAAAACCAGAAATGCAGGACCGGCCATGGAGGAATGGGAGCCTTGCTACACTGATGGGCGGGATGTAAATTGCCAAGAGCCACTCTGGAGAAGTGTCCGGTGAGTCCTGAAACATCTGAAAAACACAGCTTAGAGAGCATAGGGCACTTCCACTCATGGGGGTATAAATTGGGAAAATTAAAAATCAGCAAGACACAAGCACCCCAAAGTTTAGGGCTGCTCTGTTGACCAGGACCTCCACTTCATTCCACCTTCAATATCCCAGGAAAGAGAAAAATGGATAAAGAAGTTGTGGTCCTTATGTACATTGGAATATCACTCAGCCAGGAAATCAATGTCGTAAGGTTAGTAGCAGCATGATGAGTGGATTTAGGTACGACGATTCTAAGTGAAATAAGTCACACAGAAAAGGACACTTCTCATAAGGTATCACTGATAGAGGGAATGTAAAAACCGTTACACTTGAACTGAATTACAAAAGAGAACAGAGTCACACATGCAGAAAACACACTATGGCTGCTTAACGGGAAAGGTGAGGTGGGGTGATACATAAAACAAGGGTATCAAATTAGCTCAGATACCGTTCCATAAACCCAATATGTAATAGACAAGACCTACTCCTTGCTCAGAGAACTGGACTCAACACGCCCTATTCACCGCACAAGAATATATCTGACTAATAATAATCGTAAAACCTATGTATTGATATCTCTCTGTTAGTGTGTCAAGTGGGTGTAAAGCGGCATAAACACAGCAGTGAAAAGCAGCTAAACCCCATTATAAAAATAAATTACTTTGAAACACCCATGAAACAAAGACAGTGAAAGAGAGAGAAATTCTTACACAATGCGTTCAGGGGCTGTGATGCAACCTGGATTGACCATATCTAGACGCACAGCTGGATGAGACATAAGGGTGGACACTCTTGGGGCTGAGAGGTTTGGTGAGGTTGGGTGAGCAAACCCAGACCCTTTAAAGGAATACTGCGTGGTACCCATCGCATGGGTCCCAAATCTCCAGGTTCAAGGGCATCTTCCTACATCAAAAACATGCATGAGAAACCCAGAAGATGGTACACCGTGTGATGGGGAAAGGTTTCTAAAACGCACCTCATTTCTCATCTCCTTGTGCCCGGGTTCGCCATTCCAGCCGCTTTACTAGCAAGCTCCCTACTTGGAGCATCAGCACCTTTAACCTCCTGTTCCATACAGGTTGCAATTTGTCCTGAGGATAAACGGGAAGACGTGGAACCAACGAGAGACTAGCTCTTGGTGTTGGGACAGGCACAGGTCACTCTATTTTCCCATCAGAAAGAAGAATTAACCACAGGCTCAGCCTGCCCCCCGGAACCAGAACAGGGCCTGAAGCCATTCTGCGATTTTGCGGCCAGCTCCCATAAAAACGAGTTGTAAAATGGAGGTTCAGGGCACTGCAATTCACAAACCTGCAGAGTTATAAATGATAACTCTCGTCCACAAATATATTGAGGGAAGGCAAAGAAGAGGATTTGAAATCAAGGCAGAATTGCAGGAAACAGATTTCAGGAGGTAGATACGAATCGCCTTTAAAGCACATGAAAAGCGGCAAAACGTTGACAATGATGCCCTTGGCCAAAAAGGGCGTATGCGTTTTTTCCTGAATATATTCAGGAAAAAACGCATACGCCCTTTTTGGCCAACCAAGCCACCTGGAAAGGCAAATCAGCGCTACAAAGAAGTCTCGCTTCCCATCGGTCAAAAGGGCCATTCTGAAAAAAGTGTCAAAACCAGAAATGGAGGACAGGCCATGGAGAAATGGGAGCCTTGCTACACTGATGGGCGGGATGTAAATTGCCAAGAGCCACTCTGGAGAAGTGTCCGGTGAGTCCTGAAACATCTGAAAAACACAGCTTAGAGAGCATAGGGCACTTCCACTCATGGGGGTATAAATTGGGAAAATGAAAAATCAGCAAGACACAAGCACCCCAAAGTTTAGGGCTGCTCTGTTGACAAGGACCTCCACTTCATTCCACCTTAAATATCCCAGGAAAGAAAAAAATGGGTAAAGAAGTTGTGGTCCTTATGTACAATGGAATATCACTCAGCCATGAAATCAATGTCATAAGGCTAGTAGCAGCATGATGAGTGGATTTAGGTACGACGATTCTAAGTGAAATAAGTCACACAGAAAAGGACACTTCTCATAAGGTATCACTGATAGAGGGAATGTAAAAACCGTTACACTTCAACTGAATTAAAAAACAGAACAGAGTCACACATGCAGAAAAAACATTATGGCTGCTTAACGGGAAAGGTGAGGTGGGGTGATACATAAAACAAGGGTATCAAATTAGCTCAGACACCATTCCATAAACCCAATATGTAATAGACAAGACCTACTCCTTGCTCAGAGAACTGGACTCAACACGCCCTATTCACCGCACAAGAATATATCTGACTAATAATAATCGTAAAACCTATGTATTGATATCTCTCTGTTAGTGTGTCAAGTGGGTGTAAAGCGGCATAAACACAGCAGTGAAAAGCAGCTAAACCCCATTATAAAAATAAATTACTTTGGAACACCCATGAAACAAAGACAGTGAAAGAGAGAGAAATTCTTACACAATGCGTTCAGGGGCTGTGATGCAACCTGGATTGACCATATCTAGATTCACAGCTGGATCAGACATAAGGGTGGACACTCTTGGGGCTGAGAGGTTTGGTGAGGTTGGGTGAGCAAACGCAGACCCTTTAAAGGAATACTGCGTGGTACCCATCGCATGGGTCCCAAATCTCCAGGTTCAAGGGCATCTTCCTACATCAAAAACATGCATGAGAAACCCAGAAGATGGTACACCGTGTGATGGGGAAAGGTTTCTAAAACGCACCTCATTTCTCATCTCCTTGTGCCCGGGTTCGCCATTCCAGCCGCTTTACTAGCAAGCTCCCTACTTGGAGCATCAGCACCTTTAACCTCCTGTTCCGTACAGGTTGCAATTTGTCCTGAGGATAAACGGGAAGACGTGGAACCAACGAGAGACTAGCTCTTGGTGTTGGGACAGGCACAGGTCACTCTATTTTCCCATCAGAAAGAAGAATTAACCACAGGCTCAGCCTGCCCCCCGGAACCAGAACAGGGCCTGAAGCCATTCTGCGATTTTGCGGCCAGCTCCCATAAAAACGAGTTGTAAAATGGAGGTTCAGGGCACTGCAATTCACAAACCTGCAGAGTTATAAATGATAACCCTCGTCCACAAATATACTGAGGGAAGGCAAAGAAGAGGATTTGAAATCAAGGCAGAATTGCAGGAAACAGATTTCAGGAGGTAGATACGAATCGCCTTTAAAGCACATGAAAAGCAGCAAAACGTTGACAATGATGCCCTTGGCCAAAAAGGGCATATGCGTTTTTTCCTGAATATATTCAGGAAAAAACGCATACGCCCTTTTTGGCCAACCAAGCCACCTGGAAAGGCAAATCAGCGCTACAAAGAAGTCTCGCTTCCCATCGGTCAAAAGGGCCATGCTGAAAAAAGTGTCAAAACCAGAAATGCAGGACAGGCCATGGAGAAATGGGAGCCTTGCTACACTGATGGGCGGGATGTAAATTGCCAAGAGCCACTCCGGAGAAGTGTCCGGTGAGTCCTGAAACATCTGAAAAACACAGCTTAGAGAGCATAGGGCACTTCCACTCATGGGGGTATAAATTGGGAAAATTAAAAATCAGCAAGACACAAGCACCCCAAAGTTTAGGGCTGCTCTGTTGACCAGGACCTCCACTTCATTCCACCTTAAATATCCCAGGAAAGAGAAAAATGGAGAAAGAAGTTGTGGTCCTTATGTACATTGGAATATCACTCAGCCAGGAAATCAATGTCGTAAGGTTAGTAGCAGCATGATGAGTGGATTTAGGTACGACGATTCTAAGTGAAATAAGTCACACAGAAAAGGACACTTCTCATAAGGTATCACTGATAGAGGGAATGTAAAAACCGTTACACTTGAACTGAATTACAAAACAGAACAGAGTCACACATGCAGAAAACACACTATGGCTGCTTAACGGGAAAGGTGAGGTGGGGTGATACATAAAACAAGGGTATCAAATTAGCTCAGATACCGTTCCATAAACCCAATATGTAATAGACAAGACCTACTCCTTACTCAGAGAACTGGACTCAACACGCCCTATTCACCGCACAAGAATATATCTGACTAATAATAATCGTAAAACCTATGTATTGATATCTCTCTGTTAGTGTGTCAAGTGGGTGTAAAGCGGCATAAACACAGCAGTGAAAAGCAGCTAAACCCCATTATAAAAATAAATTACTTTGAAACACCCATGAAACAAAGACAGTGAAAGAGAGAGAAATTCTTACACAATGCGTTCAGGGGCTGTGATGCAACCTGGATTGACCATATCTAGACGCACAGCTGGATGAGACATAAGGGTGGACACTCTTGGGGCTGAGAGGTTTGGTGAGGTTGGGTGAGCAAACGCAGACCCTTTAAAGGAATACTGCGTGGTACCCATCGCATGGGTCCCAAATCTCCAGGTTCAAGGGCATCTTCCTACATCAAAAACATGCATGAGAAACCCAGAAGATGGTACACCGTGTGATGGGGAAAGGTTTCTAAAACGCACCTCATTTCTCATCTCCTTGTGCCCGGGTTCGCCATTCCAGCCGCTTTACTAGCAAGCTCCCTACTTGGAGCATCAGCACCTTTAACCTCCTGTTCCATGCAGGTTGCAATTTGTCCTGAGGATAAACGGGAAGACGTGGAACCAACGAGAGACTAGCTCTTGGTGTTGGGACAGGCACAGGTCACTCTATTTTCCCATCAGAAAGAAGAATTAACCACAGGCTCAGCCTGACCCCCGGAACCAGAACAGGGCCTGAAGCCATTCTGCGATTTTGCGGCCAGCTCCCATAAAAACGAGTTGTAAAATGGAGGTTCAGGGCACTGCAATTCACAAACCTGCAGAGTTATAAATGATAACTCTCGTCCACAAATATATTGAGGGAAGGCAAAGAAGAGGATTTGAAATCAAGGCAGAATTGCAGGAAACAGATTTCAGGAGGTAGATACGAATCGCCTTTAAAGCACATGAAAAGCGGCAAAACGTTGACAATGATGCCCTTGGCCAAAAAGGGCGTATGCGTTTTTTCCTGAATATATTCAGGAAAAAACGCATACGCCCTTTTTGGCCAACCAAGCCACCTGGAAAGGCAAATCAGCGCTACAAAGAAGTCTCGCTTCCCATCGGTCAAAAGGGCCATGCTGAAAAAAGTGTCAAAACCAGAAATGCAGGACCGGCCATGGAGAAATGGGAGCCTTGCTACACTGATGGGCGGGATGTAAATTCCCAAGAGCCACTCCGGAGAAGTGTCCGGTGAGTCCTGAAACATCTGAAAAACACAGCTTAGAGAGCATAGGGCACTTCCACTCATGGGGGTATAAATTGGGAAAATTAAAAATCAGCAAGACACAAGCACCCCAACGTTTAGGGCTGCTCTGTTGACCAGGACCTCCACTTCATTCCACCTTAAATATCCCAGGAAAGAGAAAAATGGAGAAAGAAGTTGTGGTCCTTATGTACATTGGAATATCACTCAGCCAGGAAATCAATGTCGTAAGGTTAGTAGCAGCATGATGAGTGGATTTAGGTACGACGATTCTAAGTGAAATAAGTCACACAGAAAAGGACACTTCTCATAAGGTATCACTGATAGAGGGAATGTAAAAACCGTTACACTTGAACTGAATTACAAAACAGAACAGAGTCACACATGCAGAAAACACACTATGGCTGCTTAACGGGAAAGGTGAGGTGGGGTGATACATAAAACAAGGGTATCAAATTAGCTCAGATACCGTTCCATAAACCCAATATGTAATAGACAAGACCTACTCCTTGCTCAGAGAACTGGACTCAACACGCCCTATTCACCGCACAAGAATATATCTGACTAATAATAATCGTAAAACCTATGTATTGATATCTCTCTGTTAGTGTGTCAAGTGGGTGTAAAGCGGCATAAACACAGCAGTGAAAAGCAGCTAAACCCCATTATAAAAATAAATTACTTTGAAACACCCATGAAACAAAGACAGTGAAAGAGAGAGAAATTCTTACACAATGCGTTCAGGGGCTGTGATGCAACCTGGATTGACCATATCTAGACGCACAGCTGGATGAGACATAAGGGTGGACACTCTTGGGGCTGAGAGGTTTGGTGAGGTTGGGTGAGCAAACGCAGACCCTTTAAAGGAATACTGCGTGGTACCCATCGCATGGGTCCCAAATCTCCAGGTTCAAGGGCATCTTCCTACATCAAAAACATGCATGAGAAACCCAGAAGATGGTACACCGTGTGATGGGGAAAGGTTTCTAAAACGCACCTCATTTCTCATCTCCTTGTGCCCGGGTTCGCCATTCCAGCCGCTTTACTAGCAAGCTCCCTACTTGGAGCATCAGCACCTTTAACCTCCTGTTCCATACAGGTTGCAATTTGTCCTGAGGATAAACGGGAAGACGTGGAACCAACGAGAGACTAGCTCTTGGTGTTGGGACAGGCACAGGTCACTCTATTTTCCCATCAGAAAGAAGAATTAACCACAGGCTCAGCCTGCCCCCCGGAACCAGAACAGGGCCTGAAGCCATTCTGCGATTTTGCGGCCAGCTCCCATAAAAACGAGTTGTAAAATGGAGGTTCAGGGCACTGCAATTCACAAACCTGCAGAGTTATAAATGATAACCCTCGTCCACAAATATACTGAGGGAAGGCAAAGAAGAGGATTTGAAATCAAGGCAGAATTGCAGGAAACAGATTTCAGGAGGTAGATACGAATCGCCTTTAAAGCACATGAAAAGCAGCAAAACGTTGACAATGATGCCCTTGGCCAAAAAGGGCATATGCGTTTTTTCCTGAATATATTCAGGAAAAAACGCATACGCCCTTTTTGGCCAACCAAGCCACCTGGAAAGGCAAATCAGCGCTACAAAGAAGTCTCGCTTCCCATCGGTCAAAAGGGCCATGCTGAAAAAAGTGTCAAAACCAGAAATGCAGGACAGGCCATGGAGAAATGGGAGCCTTGCTACACTGATGGGCGGGATGTAAATTGCCAAGAGCCACTCCGGAGAAGTGTCCGGTGAGTCCTGAAACATCTGAAAAACACAGCTTAGAGAGCATAGGGCACTTCCACTCATGGGGGTATAAATTGGGAAAATTAAAAATCAGCAAGACACAAGCACCCCAAAGTTTAGGGCTGCTCTGTTGACCAGGACCTCCACTTCATTCCACCTTAAATATCCCAGGAAAGAGAAAAATGGAGAAAGAAGTTGTGGTCCTTATGTACATTGGAATATCACTCAGCCAGGAAATCAATGTCGTAAGGTTAGTAGCAGCATGATGAGTGGATTTAGGTACGACGATTCTAAGTGAAATAAGTCACACAGAAAAGGACACTTCTCATAAGGTATCACTGATAGAGGGAATGTAAAAACCGTTACACTTGAACTGAATTACAAAACAGAACAGAGTCACACATGCAGAAAACACACTATGGCTGCTTAACGGGAAAGGTGAGGTGGGGTGATACATAAAACAAGGGTATCAAATTAGCTCAGATACCGTTCCATAAACCCAATATGTAATAGACAAGACCTACTCCTTACTCAGAGAACTGGACTCAACACGCCCTATTCACCGCACAAGAATATATCTGACTAATAATAATCGTAAAACCTATGTATTGATATCTCTCTGTTAGTGTGTCAAGTGGGTGTAAAGCGGCATAAACACAGCAGTGAAAAGCAGCTAAACCCCATTATAAAAATAAATTACTTTGAAACACCCATGAAACAAAGACAGTGAAAGAGAGAGAAATTCTTACACAATGCGTTCAGGGGCTGTGATGCAACCTGGATTGACCATATCTAGACGCACAGCTGGATGAGACATAAGGGTGGACACTCTTGGGGCTGAGAGGTTTGGTGAGGTTGGGTGAGCAAACGCAGACCCTTTAAAGGAATACTGCGTGGTACCCATCGCATGGGTCCCAAATCTCCAGGTTCAAGGGCATCTTCCTACATCAAAAACATGCATGAGAAACCCAGAAGATGGTACACCGTGTGATGGGGAAAGGTTTCTAAAACGCACCTCATTTCTCATCTCCTTGTGCCCGGGTTCGCCATTCCAGCCGCTTTACTAGCAAGCTCCCTACTTGGAGCATCAGCACCTTTAACCTCCTGTTCCATGCAGGTTGCAATTTGTCCTGAGGATAAACGGGAAGACGTGGAACCAACGAGAGACTAGCTCTTGGTGTTGGGACAGGCACAGGTCACTCTATTTTCCCATCAGAAAGAAGAATTAACCACAGGCTCAGCCTGACCCCCGGAACCAGAACAGGGCCTGAAGCCATTCTGCGATTTTGCGGCCAGCTCCCATAAAAACGAGTTGTAAAATGGAGGTTCAGGGCACTGCAATTCACAAACCTGCAGAGTTATAAATGATAACTCTCGTCCACAAATATATTGAGGGAAGGCAAAGAAGAGGATTTGAAATCAAGGCAGAATTGCAGGAAACAGATTTCAGGAGGTAGATACGAATCGCCTTTAAAGCACATGAAAAGCGGCAAAACGTTGACAATGATGCCCTTGGCCAAAAAGGGCGTATGCGTTTTTTCCTGAATATATTCAGGAAAAAACGCATACGCCCTTTTTGGCCAACCAAGCCACCTGGAAAGGCAAATCAGCGCTACAAAGAAGTCTCGCTTCCCATCGGTCAAAAGGGCCATGCTGAAAAAAGTGTCAAAACCAGAAATGCAGGACCGGCCATGGAGAAATGGGAGCCTTGCTACACTGATGGGCGGGATGTAAATTCCCAAGAGCCACTCCGGAGAAGTGTCCGGTGAGTCCTGAAACATCTGAAAAACACAGCTTAGAGAGCATAGGGCACTTCCACTCATGGGGGTATAAATTGGGAAAATTAAAAATCAGCAAGACACAAGCACCCCAAAGTTTAGGGCTGCTCTGTTGACCAGGACCTCCACTTCATTCCACCTTAAATATCCCAGGAAAGAGAAAAATGGATAAAGAAGTTGTGGTCCTTATGTACAATGGAATATCACTCAGCCAGGAAATCAATGTCGTAAGGTTAGTAGCAGCATGATGAGTGGATTTAGGTACGACGATTCTAAGTGAAATAAGTCACACAGAAAAGGACACTTCTCATAAGGTATCACTGATAGAGGGAATGTAAAAACCGTTACACTTGAACTGAATTACAAAACAGAACAGAGTCACACATGCAGAAAACACACTATGGCTGCTTAACGGGAAAGGTGAGGTGGGGTGATACATAAAACAAGGGTATCAAATTAGCTCAGATACCGTTCCATAAACCCAATATGTAATAGACAAGACCTACTCCTTGCTCAGAGAACTGGACTCAGCACGCCCTATTCACCGCACAAGAATATATCTGACTAATAATAATCGTAAAACCTATGTATTGATATCTCTCTGTTAGTGTGTCAAGTGGGTGTAAAGCGGCATAAACACAGCAGTGAAAAGCAGCTAAACCCCATTATAAAAATAAATTACTTTGAAACACCCATGAAACAAAGACAGTGAAAGAGAGAGAAATTCTTACACAATGCGTTCAGGGGCTGTGATGCAACCTGGATTGACCATATCTAGACGCACAGCTGGATGAGACATAAGGGTGGACACTCTTGGGGCTGAGAGGTTTGGTGAGGTTGGGTGAGCAAACCCAGACCCTTTAAAGGAATACTGCGTGGTACCCATCGCATGGGTCCCAAATCTCCAGGTTCAAGGGCATCTTCCTACATCAAAAACATGCATGAGAAACCCAGAAGATGGTACACCGTGTGATGGGGAAAGGTTTCTAAAACGCACCTCATTTCTCAACTCCTTGTGCCCGGGTTCGCCATTCCAGCCGCTTTACTAGCAAGCTCCATACTTGGAGCATCAGCACCTTTAACCTCCTGTTCCATGCAGGTTGCAATTTGTCCTGAGGATAAACGGGAAGACGTGGAACCAACGAGAGACTAGCTCTTGGTGTTGGGACAGGCACAGGTCACTCTATTTTCCCATCAGAAAGAAGAATTAACCACAGGCTCAGCCTGCCCCCCGGAACCAGAACAGGGCCTGAAGCCATTCTGCGATTTTGCGGCCAGCTCCCATAAAAACGAGTTGTAAAATGGAGGTTCAGGGCACTGCAATTCACAAACCTGCAGAGTTATAAATGATAACTCTCGTCCACAAATATATTGAGGGAAGGCAAAGAAGAGGATTTGAAATCAAGGCAGAATTGCAGGAAACAGATTTCAGGAGGTAGATACGAATCGCCTTTAAAGCACATGAAAAGCGGCAAAACGTTGACAATGATGCCCTTGGCCAAAAAGGGCGTATGCGTTTTTTCCTGAATATATTCAGGAAAAAACGCATACGCCCTTTTTGGCCAACCAAGCCACCTGGAAAGGCAAATCAGCGCTACAAAGAAGTCTCGCTTCCCATCGGTCAAAAGGGCCATGCTGAAAAAAGTGTCAAAACCAGAAATGCAGGACCGGCCATGGAGGAATGGGAGCCTTGCTACACTGATGGGCGGGATGTAAATTGCCAAGAGCCACTCTGGAGAAGTGTCCGGTGAGTCCTGAAACATCTGAAAAACACAGCTTAGAGAGCATAGGGCACTTCCACTCATGGGGGTATAAATTGGGAAAATTAAAAATCAGCAAGACACAAGCACCCCAAAGTTTAGGGCTGCTCTGTTGACCAGGACCTCCACTTCATTCCACCTTCAATATCCCAGGAAAGAGAAAAATGGATAAAGAAGTTGTGGTCCTTATGTACATTGGAATATCACTCAGCCAGGAAATCAATGTCGTAAGGTTAGTAGCAGCATGATGAGTGGATTTAGGTACGACGATTCTAAGTGAAATAAGTCACACAGAAAAGGACACTTCTCATAAGGTATCACTGATAGAGGGAATGTAAAAACCGTTACACTTGAACTGAATTACAAAAGAGAACAGAGTCACACATGCAGAAAACACACTATGGCTGCTTAACGGGAAAGGTGAGGTGGGGTGATACATAAAACAAGGGTATCAAATTAGCTCAGATACCGTTCCATAAACCCAATATGTAATAGACAAGACCTACTCCTTGCTCAGAGAACTGGACTCAACACGCCCTATTCACCGCACAAGAATATATCTGACTAATAATAATCGTAAAACCTATGTATTGATATCTCTCTGTTAGTGTGTCAAGTGGGTGTAAAGCGGCATAAACACAGCAGTGAAAAGCAGCTAAACCCCATTATAAAAATAAATTACTTTGAAACACCCATGAAACAAAGACAGTGAAAGAGAGAGAAATTCTTACACAATGCGTTCAGGGGCTGTGATGCAACCTGGATTGACCATATCTAGACGCACAGCTGGATGAGACATAAGGGTGGACACTCTTGGGGCTGAGAGGTTTGGTGAGGTTGGGTGAGCAAACCCAGACCCTTTAAAGGAATACTGCGTGGTACCCATCGCATGGGTCCCAAATCTCCAGGTTCAAGGGCATCTTCCTACATCAAAAACATGCATGAGAAACCCAGAAGATGGTACACCGTGTGATGGGGAAAGGTTTCTAAAACGCACCTCATTTCTCATCTCCTTGTGCCCGGGTTCGCCATTCCAGCCGCTTTACTAGCAAGCTCCCTACTTGGAGCATCAGCACCTTTAACCTCCTGTTCCATACAGGTTGCAATTTGTCCTGAGGATAAACGGGAAGACGTGGAACCAACGAGAGACTAGCTCTTGGTGTTGGGACAGGCACAGGTCACTCTATTTTCCCATCAGAAAGAAGAATTAACCACAGGCTCAGCCTGCCCCCCGGAACCAGAACAGGGCCTGAAGCCATTCTGCGATTTTGCGGCCAGCTCCCATAAAAACGAGTTGTAAAATGGAGGTTCAGGGCACTGCAATTCACAAACCTGCAGAGTTATAAATGATAACTCTCGTCCACAAATATATTGAGGGAAGGCAAAGAAGAGGATTTGAAATCAAGGCAGAATTGCAGGAAACAGATTTCAGGAGGTAGATACGAATCGCCTTTAAAGCACATGAAAAGCGGCAAAACGTTGACAATGATGCCCTTGGCCAAAAAGGGCGTATGCGTTTTTTCCTGAATATATTCAGGAAAAAACGCATACGCCCTTTTTGGCCAACCAAGCCACCTGGAAAGGCAAATCAGCGCTACAAAGAAGTCTCGCTTCCCATCGGTCAAAAGGGCCATTCTGAAAAAAGTGTCAAAACCAGAAATGGAGGACAGGCCATGGAGAAATGGGAGCCTTGCTACACTGATGGGCGGGATGTAAATTGCCAAGAGCCACTCTGGAGAAGTGTCCGGTGAGTCCTGAAACATCTGAAAAACACAGCTTAGAGAGCATAGGGCACTTCCACTCATGGGGGTATAAATTGGGAAAATGAAAAATCAGCAAGACACAAGCACCCCAAAGTTTAGGGCTGCTCTGTTGACAAGGACCTCCACTTCATTCCACCTTAAATATCCCAGGAAAGAAAAAAATGGGTAAAGAAGTTGTGGTCCTTATGTACAATGGAATATCACTCAGCCATGAAATCAATGTCATAAGGCTAGTAGCAGCATGATGAGTGGATTTAGGTACGACGATTCTAAGTGAAATAAGTCACACAGAAAAGGACACTTCTCATAAGGTATCACTGATAGAGGGAATGTAAAAACCGTTACACTTCAACTGAATTAAAAAACAGAACAGAGTCACACATGCAGAAAAAACATTATGGCTGCTTAACGGGAAAGGTGAGGTGGGGTGATACATAAAACAAGGGTATCAAATTAGCTCAGACACCATTCCATAAACCCAATATGTAATAGACAAGACCTACTCCTTGCTCAGAGAACTGGACTCAACACGCCCTATTCACCGCACAAGAATATATCTGACTAATAATAATCGTAAAACCTATGTATTGATATCTCTCTGTTAGTGTGTCAAGTGGGTGTAAAGCGGCATAAACACAGCAGTGAAAAGCAGCTAAACCCCATTATAAAAATAAATTACTTTGGAACACCCATGAAACAAAGACAGTGAAAGAGAGAGAAATTCTTACACAATGCGTTCAGGGGCTGTGATGCAACCTGGATTGACCATATCTAGATTCACAGCTGGATCAGACATAAGAGTGGACACTCTTGGGGCTGAGAGGTTTGGTGAGGTTGGGTGAGCAAACGCAGACCCTTTAAAGTAATACTGCATGGTACCCATCGCATGGGTCCCAAATCTCCAGGTTCAAGGGTATCTTCCTACATCAAAAACATGCATGAGAAACCCAGAAGATGGTACACCGTGTGATGGGGAAAGGTTTCTAAAACGCACCTCATTTCTCAGCGCCTTGTGCCCGGGTTCGCCATTCCAGCCGCTTTACTAGCAAGCTCCCTACTTGGAGCATCAGCACCTTTAACCTCCTGTTCCGTACAGGTTGCAATTTGTCCTGAGGATAAACGGGAAGACGTGGAACCAACGAGAGACTAGCTCTTGGTGTTGGGACAGGCAGAGGTCACTCTATTTTCCCATCAGAAAGAAGAATTAACCACAGGCTCAGCCTGCCCCCCGGAACCAGAACAGGGCCTGAAGCCATTCTGTGATTTTGCCGCCAGCTCCCATAAAAACGAGTTGTAAAATGAAGGTTCAGGGCACTGCAATTCACAAACCTGCAGAGTTATAAATGATAACTCTCGTCCACAAATATATTGAGGGAAGGCAAAGAAGAGGATTTGAAATCAAGGCAGAATTGCAGGAAAGAGATTTCAGGAGGTAGATTCGAATCGCCTTTAAAGCACATGAAAAGCGGCAAAACGTTGACAATGATGCCCTTGGCCAAAAAGGGCGTATGCGTTTTTTCCTGAATATATTCAGGAAAAAACGCATACGCCCTTTTTGGCCAACCAAGCAACCTGGAAAGGCAAATCAGCGCTACAAAGAAGTCTCGCTTCCCATCGGTCAAAAGGGCCATGCTGAAAAAAGTGTCAAAACCAGAAATGCAGGACAGGCCATGGAGAAATGGGAGCCTTGCTACACTGATGGGCGGGATGTAAATTGCCAAGAGCCACTCTGGAGAAGTGTCCAGTGAGTCCTGAAACATCTGAAAAACACAGCTTATAGAGCATAGGGCACTTCCACTCATGGGGGTATAAATTGGGAAAATGAAAAATCAGCAAGACACAAGCACCCCAAAGTTTAGGGCTGCTCTGTTGACAAGGACCTCCACTTCATTCCACCTTAAATATCCCAGGAAAGAGAAAAATGGATAAAGAAGTTGTGGTCCTTATGTACAATGGAATATCACTCAGCCATGAAATCAATGTCATAAGGCTAGTAGCAGCATGATGAGTGGATTTAGGTACGACGATTCTAAGTGAAATAAGTCACACAGAAAAGGACACTTCTCATAAGGTATCACTGATAGAGGGAATGTAAAAACCGTTACACTTGAACTGAATTACAAAACAGAACAGAGTCACACATGCAGAAAACACACTATGGCTGCTTAACGGGAAAGGTGAGGTGGGGTGATACATAAAACAAGGGTTTCAAATTAGCTCAGATACCGTTCCATAAACCCAATATGTAATAGACAAGACCTACTCCTTGCTCAGAGAACTGGACTCAACACGCCCTATTCACCGCACAAGAATATATCTGACTAGTAATAATCGTAAAGCCTATGTATTGATATCTCTCTGTTAGTGTGTCAAGTGGGTGTAAAGCGGCATAAACACAGCAGTGAAAAGCAGCTAAATCCCATTATGAAAATAAATTACTTTGAAAAACCCATGAAACAAAGACAGTGAAAGAGAGAGGAATTCTTACACAATGCGTTCAGGGGCTGTGATGCAAACTGGATCGACCATATCTAGACCCACAGCTGGATGAGACATAAGGGTGGACACTCTTGGGGCTGAGAGGTTTGGTGAGGTTGGGTGAGCAAACGCAGACCCTTTAAAGTAATACTGCATGGTACCCATCGCATGGGTCCCAAATCTCCAGCTTCAAGGGCATCTTCCTACATCAAAAACATGCATGAGAAACCCAGAAGATGGTACACCGTGTGATGGGGAAAGGTTTCTAAAACGCACCTCATTTCTCATCTCCTTGTGCCCGGGTTCGCCATTCCAGCCGCTTTACTAGCAAGCTCCCTACTTGGAGCATCAGCACCTTTAACCTCCTGTTCCGTAGAGGTTGCAATTTGTCCTGAGGATAAACGGGAAGACGTGGAACCAACGAGAGACTAGCTCTTGGTGTTGGGACAGGCACAGGTCACTCTATTTTCCCATCAGAAAGAAGAATTAACCACAGGCTCAGCCTGACCCCCGGAACCAGAACAGGGCCTGAAGCCATTCTGCGATTTTGCGGCCAGCTCCCATAAAAACGAGTTGTAAAATGGAGGTTCAGGGCACTGCAATTCACAAACCTGCAGAGTTATAAATGATAACTCTCGTCCACAAATATATTGAGGGAAGGCAAAGAAGAGGATTTGAAATCAAGGCAGAATTGCAGGAAACAGATTTCAGGAGGTAGATACGAATCGCCTTTAAAGCACATGAAAAGCGGCAAAACGTTGACAATGATGACCTTGGCCAAAAAGGGCGTACGCGTTTTTTCCTGAATATATTCAGGAAAAAACGCGTACGCCCTTTTTGGCCAACCAAGCCACCTGGAAAGGCAAATCAGCGCTACAAAGAAGTCTCGCTTCCCATCGGTCAAAAGGGCCATGCTGAAAAAAGTGTCAAAACCAGAAATGCAGGACAGGCCATGGAGAAATGGGAGCCTTGCTACACTGATGGGCGGGATGTAAATTGCCAAGAGCCACTCTGGAGAAGTGTCCGGTGAGTCCTGAAACATCTGAAAAACACAGCTTAGAGAGCATAGGGCACTTCCACTCATGGGGGTATAAATTGGGAAAATTAAAAATCAGCAAGACACAAGCACCCCAAAGTTTAGGGCTGCTCTGTTGACCAGGACCTCCACTTCATTCCACCTTAAATATCCCAGGAAAGAGAAAAATGGATAAAGAAGTTGTGGTCCTTATGTACATTGGAATATCACTCAGCCAGGAAATCAATGTCGTAAGGTTAGTAGCAGCATGATGAGTGGATTTAGGTACGACGATTCTAAGTGAAATAAGTCACACAGAAAAGGACACTTCTCATAAGGTATCACTGATAGAGGGAATGTAAAAACCGTTACACTTGAACTGAATTACAAAACAGAACAGAGTCACACATGCAGAAAACACACTATGGCTGCTTAACGGGAAAGGTGAGGTGGGGTGATACATAAAACAAGGGTATCAAATTAGCTCAGATACCGTTCCATAAACCCAATATGTAATAGACAAGACCTACTCCTTGCTCAGAGAACTGGACTCAACACGCCCTATTCACCGCACAAGAATATATCTGACTAATAATAATCGTAAAACCTATGTATTGATATCTCTCTGTTAGTGTGTCAAGTGGGTGTAAAGCGGCATAAACACAGCAGTGAAAAGCAGCTAAACCCCATTATAAAAATAAATTACTTTGAAACACCCATGAAACAAAGACAGTGAAAGAGAGAGAAATTCTTACACAATGCGTTCAGGGGCTGTGATGCAACCTGGATTGACCATATCTAGACGCACAGCTGGATGAGACATAAGGGTGGACACTCTTGGGGCTGAGAGGTTTGGTGAGGTTGGGTGAGCAAACGCAGACCCTTTAAAGTAATACTGCGTGGTACCCATCGCATGGGTCCCAAATCTCCAAGTTCAAGGGCATCTTCCTACATCAAAAACATGCATGAGAAACCCAGAAGATGGTACACCGTGTGATGGGGAAAGGTTTCTAAAACGCACCTCATTTCTCAACTCCTTGTGCCCGGGTTCGCCATTCCAGCCGCTTTACTAGCAAGCTCCCTACTTGGAGCATCAGCACCTTTAACCTCCTGTTCCATGCAGGTTGCAATTTGTCCTGAGGATAAACGGGAAGACGTGGAACCAACGAGAGACTAGCTCTTGGTGTTGGGACAGGCACAGGTCACTCTATTTTCCCATCAGAAAGAAGAATTAACCACAGGCTCAGCCTGCCCCCCGGAACCAGAACAGGGCCTGAAGCCATTCTGCGATTTTGCGGCCAGCTCCCATAAAAACGAGTTGTAAAATGGAGGTTCAGGGCACTGCAATTCACAAACGTGCAGAGTTATTAATGATAACTGTCGTCCACAAATATATTGAGGGAAGGCAAAGAAGAGGATTTGAAATCAAGGCAGAATTGCAGGAAACAGATTTCAGGAGGTAGATTCGAATCGCCTTTAAAGCACATGAAAAGCGGCAAAACGTTGACAATGATGCCCTTGGCCAAAAAGGGCGTATGCGTTTTTTCCTGAATATATTCAGGAAAAAACGCATACGCCCTTTTTGGCCAACCAAGCCACCTGGAAAGGCAAATCAGCGCTACAAAGAAGTCTCGCTTCCCATCGGTCAAAAGGGCCATGCTGAAAAAAGTGTCAAAACCAGAAATGCAGGACAGGCCATGGAGAAATGGGAGCCTTGCTACACTGATGGGTGGGATGTAAATTGCCAAGAGCCACTCCGGAGAAGTGCAAGGTGAGTCCTGAAACATCTGAAAAACACAGCTTAGAGAGCATAGGGCACTTCCACTCATGGGGGTATAAATTGGGAAAATTAAAAATCAGCAAGACACAAGCACCCCAAAGTTTAGGGCTGCTCTGTTGACCAGGACCTCCACTTCATTCCACCTTAAATATCCCAGGAAAGAGAAAAATGGATAAAGAAGTTGTGGTCCTTATGTACATTGGAATATCACTCAGCCAGGAAATCAATGTCGTAAGGTTAGTAGCAGCATGATGAGTGGATTTAGGTACGACGATTCTAAGTGAAATAAGTCACACAGAAAAGGACACTTCTCATAAGGTATCACTGATAGAGGGAATGTAAAAACCGTTACACTTGAACTGAATTACAAAACAGAACAGAGTCACACATGCAGAAAACACACTATGGCTGCTTAACGGGAAAGGTGAGGTGGGGTGATACATAAAACAAGGGTATCAAATTAGCTCAGATACCGTTCCATAAACCCAATATGTAATAGACAAGACCTACTCCTTGCTCAGAGAACTGGACTCAACACGCCCTATTCACCGCACAAGAATATATCTGACTAATAATAATCGTAAAACCTATGTATTGATATCTCTCTGTTAGTGTGTCAAGTGGGTGTAAAGCGGCATAAACACAGCAGTGAAAAGCAGCTAAACCCCATTATAAAAATAAATTACTTTGAAACACCCATGAAACAAAGACAGTGAAAGAGAGAGAAATTCTTACACAATGCGTTCAGGGGCTGTGATGCAACCTGGATTGACCATATCTAGACGCACAGCTGGATGAGACATAAGGGTGGACACTCTTGGGGCTGAGAGGTTTGGTGAGGTTGGGTGAGCAAACGCAGACCCTTTAAAGGAATACTGCGTGGTACCCATCGCATGGGTCCCAAATCTCCAGGTTCAAGGGCATCTTCCTACATCAAAAACATGCATGAGAAACCCAGAAGATGGTACACCGTGTGATGGGGAAAGGTTTCTAAAACGCACCTCATTTCTCATCTCCTTGTGCCCGGGTTCGCCATTCCAGCCGCTTTACTAGCAAGCTCCCTACTTGGAGCATCAGCACCTTTAACCTCCTGTTCCATACAGGTTGCAATTTGTCCTGAGGATAAACGGGAAGACGTGGAACCAACGAGAGACTAGCTCTTGGTGTTGGGACAGGCACAGGTCACTCTATTTTCCCATCAGAAAGAAGAATTAACCACAGGCTCAGCCTGCCCCCCGGAACCAGAACAGGGCCTGAAGCCATTCTGCTATTTTGCGGCCAGCTCCCATAAAAACGAGTTGTAAAATGGAGGTTCAGGGCACTGCAATTCACAAACCTGCAGAGTTATAAATGATAACCCTCGTCCACAAATATACTGAGGGAAGGCAAAGAAGAGGATTTGAAATCAAGGCAGAATTGCAGGAAACAGATTTCAGGAGGTAGATACGAATCGCCTTTAAAGCACATGAAAAGCGGCAAAACGTTGACAATGATGCCCTTGGCCAAAAAGGGCGTATGCGTTTTTTCCTGAATATATTCAGGAAAAAACGCATACGCCCTTTTTGGCCAACCAAGCCACCTGGAAAGGCAAATCAGCGCTACAAAGAAGTCTTGCTTCCCATCGGTCAAAAGGGCCATGCTGAAAAAAGTGTCAAAACCAGAAATGCAGGACAGGCCATGGAGAAATGGGAGCCTTGCTACACTGATGGGCGGGATGTAAATTGCCAAGAGCCACTCCGGAGATGTGTCCGGTGAGTCCTGAAACATCTGAAAAACACAGCTTAGAGAGCATAGGGCACTTCCACTCATGGGGGTATAAATTGGGAAAATTAAAAATCAGCAAGACACAAGCACCCCAAAGTTTAGGGCTGCTCTGTTGACCAGGACCTCCACTTCATTCCACCTTAAATATCCCAGGAAAGAGAAAAATGGATAAAGAAGTTGTGGTCCTTATGTACATTGGAATATCACTCAGCCAGGAAATCAATGTCGTAAGGTTATAGTAGCAGCATGATGAGTGGATTTAGGTACGACGATTCTAAGTGAAATAAGTCACACAGAAAAGGACACTTCTCATAAGGTATCACTGATAGAGGGAATGTAAAAACCGTTACACTTGAACTGAATTACAAAACAGAACAGAGTCACACATGCAGAAAACACACTATGGCTGCTTAACGGGAAAGGTGAGGTGGGGTGATACATAAAACAAGGGTATCAAATTAGCTCAGATACCGTTCCATAAACCCAATATGTAATAGACAAGACCTACTCCTTGCTCAGAGAACTGGACTCAACACGCCCTATTCACCGCACAAGAATATATCTGACTAATAATAATCGTAAAACCTATGTATTGATATCTCTCTGTTAGTGTGTCAAGTGGGTGTAAAGCGGCATAAACACAGCAGTGAAAAGCAGCTAAACCCCATTATAAAAATAAATTACTTTGAAACACCCATGAAACAAAGACAGTGAAAGAGAGAGAAATTCTTACACAATGCGTTCAGGGGCTGTGATGCAACCTGGATTGACCATATCTAGACGCACAGCTGGATGAGACATAAGGGTGGACACTCTTGGGGCTGAGAGGTTTGGTGAGGTTGGGTGAGCAAACGCAGACCCTTTAAAGGAATACTGCGTGGTACCCATCGCATGGGTCCCAAATCTCCAGGTTCAAGGGCATCTTCCTACATCAAAAACATGCATGAGAAACCCAGAAGATGGTACACCGTGTGATGGGGAAAGGTTTCTAAAACGCACCTCATTTCTCATCTCCTTGTGCCCGGGTTCGCCATTCCAGCCGCTTTACTAGCAAGCTCCCTACTTGGAGCATCAGCACCTTTAACCTCCTGTTCCATACAGGTTGCAATTTGTCCTGAGGATAAACGGGAAGACGTGGAACCAACGAGAGACTAGCTCTTGGTGTTGGGACAGGCACAGGTCACTCTATTTTCCCATCAGAAAGAAGAATTAACCACAGGCTCAGCCTGCCCCCCGGAACCAGAACAGGGCCTGAAGCCATTCTGCGATTTTGCGGCCAGCTCCCATAAAAACGAGTTGTAAAATGGAGGTTCAGGGCACTGCAATTCACAAACCTGCAGAGTTATAAATGATAACCCTCGTCCACAAATATACTGAGGGAAGGCAAAGAAGAGGATTTGAAATCAAGGCAGAATTGCAGGAAACAGATTTCAGGAGGTAGATACGAATCGCCTTTAAAGCACATGAAAAGCGGCAAAACGTTGACAATGATGCCCTTGGCCAAAAAGGGCGTATGCGTTTTTTCCTGAATATATTCAGGAAAAAACGCATACGCCCTTTTTGGCCAACCAAGCCACCTGGAAAGGCAAATCAGCGCTACAAAGAAGTCTCGCTTCCCATCGGTCAAAAGGGCCATGCTGAAAAAAGTGTCAAAACCAGAAATGCAGGACAGGCCATGGAGAAATGGGAGCCTTGCTACACTGATGGGCGGGATGTAAATTGCCAAGAGCCACTCCGGAGAAGTGCAAGGTGAGTCCTGAAACATCTGAAAAACACAGCTTAGAGAGCATAGGGCACTTCCACTCATGGGGGTATAAATTGGGAAAATTAAAAATCAGCAAGACACAAGCACCCCAAAGTTTAGGGCTGCTCTGTTGACCAGGACCTCCACTTCATTCCACCTTAAATATCCCAGGAAAGAGAAAAATGGATAAAGAAGTTGTGGTCCTTATGTACATTGGAATATCACTCAGCCAGGAAATCAATGTCGTAAGGTTAGTAGCAGCATGATGAGTGGATTTAGGTACGACGATTCTAAGTGAAATAAGTCACACAGAAAAGGACACTTCTCATAAGGTATCACTGATAGAGGGAATGTAAAAACCGTTACACTTGAACTGAATTACAAAACAGAACAGAGTCACACATGCAGAAAACACACTATGGCTGCTTAACGGGAAAGGTGAGGTGGGGTGATACATAAAACAAGGGTATCAAATTAGCTCAGATACCGTTCCATAAACCCAATATGTAATAGACAAGACCTACTCCTTGCTCAGAGAACTGGACTCAACACGCCCTATTCACCGCACAAGAATATATCTGACTAATAATAATCGTAAAACCTATGTATTGATATCTCTCTGTTAGTGTGTCAAGTGGGTGTAAAGCGGCATAAACACAGCAGTGAAAAGCAGCTAAACCCCATTATAAAAATAAATTACTTTGAAACACCCATGAAACAAAGACAGTGAAAGAGAGAGAAATTCTTACACAATGCGTTCAGGGGCTGTGATGCAACCTGGATTGACCATATCTAGACGCACAGCTGGATGAGACATAAGGGTGGACACTCTTGGGGCTGAGAGGTTTGGTGAGGTTGGGTGAGCAAACGCAGACCCTTTAAAGGAATACTGCGTGGTACCCATCGCATGGGTCCCAAATCTCCAGGTTCAAGGGCATCTTCCTACATCAAAAACATGCATGAGAAACCCAGAAGATGGTACACCGTGTGATGGGGAAAGGTTTCTAAAACGCACCTCATTTCTCATCTCCTTGTGCCCGGGTTCGCCATTCCAGCCGCTTTACTAGCAAGCTCCCTACTTGGAGCATCAGCACCTTTAACCTCCTGTTCCGTAGAGGTTGCAAATTGTCCTGAGGATAAACGGGAAGACGTGGAACCAACGAGAGACTAGCTCTTGGTGTTGGGACAGGCACAGGTCACTCTATTTTCCCATCAGAAAGAAGAATTAACCACAGGCTCAGCCTGCCCCCCGGAACCAGAACAGGGCCTGAAGCCATTCTGCGATTTTGCGGCCAGCTCCCATAAAAACGAGTTGTAAAATGGAGGTTCAGGGCACTGCAATTCACAAACCTGCAGAGTTATTAATGATAACTCTCGTCCACAAATATATTGAGGGAAGGCAAAGAAGAGGATTTGAAATCAAGGCAGAATTGCAGGAAACAGATTTCAGGAGGTAGATTCGAATCGCCTTTAAAGCACATGAAAAGCGGCAAAACGTTGACAATGATGACCTTGGCCAAAAAGGGCGTATGCGTTTTTTCCTGAATATATTCAGGAAAAAACGCTTACGCCCTTTTTGGCCAACCAAGCCACCTGGAAAGGCAAATCAGCGCTACAAAGAAGTCTCGCTTCCCATCGGTCAAAAGGGCCATGCTGAAAAAAGTGTCAAAACCAGAAATGCAGGACCGGCCATGGAGAAATGGGAGCCTTGCTACACTGATGGGCGGGATGTAAATTGCCAAGAGCCACTCTGGAGAAGTGTCCGGTGAGTCCTGAAACATCTGAAAAACACAGCTTAGAGAGCATAGGGCACTTCCACTCATGGGGGTATAAATTGGGAAAATTAAAAATCAGCAAGACACAAGCACCCCAAAGTTTAGGGCTGCTCTGTTGACCAGGACCTCCACTTCATTCCACCTTAAATATCCCAGGAAAGAGAAAAATGGATAAAGAAGTTGTGGTCCTTATGTACATTGGAATATCACTCAGCCAGGAAATCAATGTCGTAAGGTTAGTAGCAGCATGATGAGTGGATTTAGGTACGACGATTCTAAGTGAAATAAGTCACACAGAAAAGGACACTTCTCATAAGGTATCACTGATAGAGGGAATGTAAAAACCGTTACACTTGAACTGAATTACAAAACAGAACAGAGTCACACATGCAGAAAACACACTATGGCTGCTTAACGGGAAAGGTGAGGTGGGGTGATACATAAAACAAGGGTATCAAATTAGCTCAGATACCGTTCCATAAACCCAATATGTAATAGACAAGACCTACTCCTTGCTCAGAGAACTGGACTCAACACGCCCTATTCACCGCACAAGAATATATCTGACTAATAATAATCGTAAAACCTATGTATTGATATCTCTCTGTTAGTGTGTCAAGTGGGTGTAAAGCGGCATAAACACAGCAGTGAAAAGCAGCTAAACCCCATTATAAAAATAAATTACTTTGAAACACCCATGAAACAAAGACAGTGAAAGAGAGAGAAATTCTTACACAATGCGTTCAGGGGCTGTGATGCAACCTGGATTGACCATATCTAGACGCACAGCTGGATGAGACATAAGGGTGGACACTCTTGGGGCTGAGAGGTTTGGTGAGGTTGGGTGAGCAAACGCAGACCCTTTAAAGGAATACTGCGTGGTACCCATCGCATGGGTCCCAAATCTCCAGGTTCAAGGGCATCTTCCTACATCAAAAACATGCATGAGAAACCCAGAAGATGGTACACCGTGTGATGGGGAAAGGTTTCTAAAACGCACCTCATTTCTCATCTCCTTGTGCCCGGGTTCGCCATTCCAGCCGCTTTACTAGCAAGCTCCCTACTTGGAGCATCAGCACCTTTAACCTCCTGTTCCGTACAGGTTGCAATTTGTCCTGAGGATAAACGGGAAGACGTGGAACCAACGAGAGACTAGCTCTTGGTGTTGGGACAGGCACAGGTCACTCTATTTTCCCATCAGAAAGAAGAATTAACCACAGGCTCAGCCTGCCCCCCGGAACCAGAACAGGGCCTGAAGCCATTCTGTGATTTTGCGGCCAGCTCCCATAAAAACGAGTTGTAAAATGGAGGTTCAGGGCACTGCAATTCACAAACCTGCAGAGTTATAAATGATAACTCTCGTCCACAAATATATTGAGGGAAGGCAAAGAAGAGGATTTGAAATCAAGGCAGAATTGCAGGAAACAGATTTCAGGAGGTAGATACGAATCGCCTTTAAAGCACATGAAAAGCGGCAAAACGTTGACAATGATGCCCTTGGCCAAAAAGGGCGTATGCGTTTTTTCCTGAATATATTCAGGAAAAAACGCATACGCCCATTTTGGCCAACCAAGCCACCTGGAAAGGCAAATCAGCGCTACAAAGAAGTCTCGCTTCCCATCGGTCAAAAGGGCCATGCTGAAAAAAGTGTCAAAACCAGAAATGCAGGACAGGCCATGGAGAAATGGGAGCCTTGCTACACTGATGGGCGGGATGTAAATTGCCAAGAGCCACTCTGGAGAAGTGTCCGGTGAGTCCTGAAACATCTGAAAAACACAGCTTAGAGAGCATAGGGCACTTCCACTCATGGGGGTATAAATTGGGAAAATTAAAAATCAGCAAGACACAAGCACCCCAAAGTTTAGGGCTGCTCTGTTGACCAGGACCTCCACTTCATTCCACCTTAAATATCCCAGGAAAGAGAAAAATGGATAAAGAAGTTGTGGTCCTTATGTACATTGGAATATCACTCAGCCAGGAAATCAATGTCGTAAGGTTAGTAGCAGCATGATGAGTGGATTTAGGTACGACGATTCTAAGTGAAATAAGTCACACAGAAAAGGACACTTCTCATAAGGTATCACTGATAGAGGGAATGTAAAAACCGTTACACTTGAACTGAATTACAAAACAGAACAGAGTCACACATGCAGAAAACACACTATGGCTGCTTAACGGGAAAGGTGAGGTGGGGTGATACATAAAACAAGGGTATCAAATTAGCTCAGATACCGTTCCATAAACCCAATATGTAATAGACAAGACCTACTCCTTGCTCAGAGAACTGGACTCAACACGCCCTATTCACCGCACAAGAATATATCTGACTAATAATAATCGTAAAACCTATGTATTGATATCTCTCTGTTAGTGTGTCAAGTGGGTGTAAAGCGGCATAAACACAGCAGTGAAAAGCAGCTAAACCCCATTATAAAAATAAATTACTTTGAAACACCCATGAAACAAAGACAGTGAAAGAGAGAGAAATTCTTACACAATGCGTTCAGGGGCTGTGATGCAACCTGGATTGACCATATCTAGACGCACAGCTGGATGAGACATAAGGGTGGACACTCTTGGGGCTGAGAGGTTTGGTGAGGTTGGGTGAGCAAACGCAGACCCTTTAAAGGAATACTGCGTGGTACCCATCGCATGGGTCCCAAATCTCCAGGTTCAAGGGCATCTTCCTACATCAAAAACATGCATGAGAAACCCAGAAGATGGTACACCGTGTGATGGGGAAAGGTTTCTAAAACGCACCTCATTTCTCATCTCCTTGTGCCCGGGTTCGCCATTCCAGCCGCTTTACTAGCAAGCTCCCTACTTGGAGCATCAGCACCTTTAACCTCCTGTTCCGTAGAGGTTGCAATTTGTCCTGAGGATAAACGGGAAGACGTGGAACCAACGAGAGACTAGCTCTTGGTGTTGGGACAGGCACAGGTCACTCTATTTTCCCATCAGAAAGAAGAATTAACCACAGGCTCAGCCTGCCCCCCGGAACCAGAACAGGGCCTGAAGCCATTCTGCGATTTTGCGGCCAGCTCCCATAAAAACGAGTTGTAAAATGGAGGTTCAGGGCACTGCAATTCACAAACCTGCAGAGTTATAAATGATAACTCTCGTCCACAAATATATTGAGGGAAGGCAAAGAAGAGGATTTGAAATCAAGGCAGAATTGCAGGAAACAGATTTCAGGAGGTAGATACGAATCGCCTTTAAAGCACATGAAAAGCGGCAAAACGTTGACAATGATGCCCTTGGCCAAAAAGGGCGTATGCGTTTTTTCCTGAATATATTCAGGAAAAAACGCATACGCCCTTTTTGGCCAACCAAGCCACCTGGAAAGGCAAATCAGCGCTACAAAGAAGTCTCGCTTCCCATCGGTCAAAAGGGCCATGCTGAAAAAAGTGTCAAAACCAGAAATGCAGGACAGGCCATGGAGAAATGGGAGCCTTGCTACACTGATGGGCGGGATGTAAATTGCCAAGAGCCACTCCGGAGAAGTGTCCGGTGAGTCCTGAAACATCTGAAAAACACAGCTTAGAGAGCATAGGGCACTTCCACTCATGGGGGTATAAATTGGGAAAATTAAAAATCAGCAAGACACAAGCACCCCAAAGTTTAGGGCTGCTCTGTTGACCAGGACCTCCACTTCATTCCACCTTAAATATCCCAGGAAAGAGAAAAATGGATAAAGAAGTTGTGGTCCTTATGTACATTGGAATATCACTCAGCCAGGAAATCAATGTCGTAAGGTTAGTAGCAGCATGATGAGTGGATTTAGGTACGACGATTCTAAGTGAAATAAGTCACACAGAAAAGGACACTTCTCATAAGGTATCACTGATAGAGGGAATGTAAAAACCGTTACACTTGAACTGAATTACAAAACAGAACAGAGTCACACATGCAGAAAACACACTATGGCTGCTTAACGGGAAAGGTGAGGTGGGGTGATACATAAAACAAGGGTATCAAATTAGCTCAGATACCGTTCCATAAACCCAATATGTAATAGACAAGACCTACTCCTTGCTCAGAGAACTGGACTCAACACGCCCTATTCACTGCACAAGAATATATCTGACTAATAATAATCGTAAAACCTATGTATTGATATCTCTCTGTTAGTGTGTCAAGTGGGTGTAAAGCGGCATAAACACAGCAGTGAAAAGCAGCTAAACCCCATTATAAAAATAAATTACTTTGAAACACCCATGAAACAAAGACAGTGAAAGAGAGAGAAATTCTTACACAATGCGTTCAGGGGCTGTGATGCAACCTGGATTGACCATATCTAGACGCACAGCTGGATGAGACATAAGGGTGGACACTCTTGGGGCTGAGAGGTTTGGTGAGGTTGGGTGAGCAAACGCAGACCCTTTAAAGGAATACTGCGTGGTACCCATCGCATGGGTCCCAAATCTCCAGGTTCAAGGGCATCTTCCTACATCAAAAACATGCATGAGAAACCCAGAAGATGGTACACCGTGTGATGGGGAAAGGTTTCTAAAACGCACCTCATTTCTCATCTCCTTGTGCCCGGGTTCGCCATTCCAGCCGCTTTACTAGCAAGCTCCCTACTTGGAGCATCAGCACCTTTAACCTCCTGTTCCGTAGAGGTTGCAATTTGTCCTGAGGATAAACGGGAAGACGTGGAACCAACGAGAGACTAGCTCTTGGTGTTGGGACAGGCACAGGTCACTCTATTTTCCCATCAGAAAGAAGAATTAACCACAGGCTCAGCCTGCCCCCCGGAACCAGAACAGGGCCTGAAGCCATTCTGCGATTTTGCGGCCAGCTCCCATAAAAACGAGTTGTAAAATGGAGGTTCAGGGCACTGCAATTCACAAACCTGCAGAGTTATAAATGATAACTCTCGTCCACAAATATATTGAGGGAAGGCAAAGAAGAGGATTTGAAATCAAGGCAGAATTGCAGGAAACAGATTTCAGGAGGTAGATACGAATCACCTTTAAAGCACATGAAAAGCGGCAAAACGTTGACAATGATGCCCTTGGCCAAAAAGGGCGTATGCGTTTTTTCCTGAATATATTCAGGAAAAAACGCATACGCTCTTTTTGGCCAACCAAGCCACCTGGAAAGGCAAATCAGCGCTACAAAGAAGTCTCGCTTCCCATCGGTCAAAAGGGCCATGCTGAAAAAAGTGTCAAAACCAGAAATGCAGGACCGGCCATGGAGGAATGGGAGCCTTGCTACACTGATGGGCGGGATGTAAATTGCCAAGAGCCACTCTGGAGAAGTGTCCGGTGAGTCCTGAAACATCTGAAAAACACAGCTTAGAGAGCATAGGGCACTTCCACTCATGGGGGTATAAATTGGGAAAATTAAAAATCAGCAAGACACAAGCACCCCAAAGTTTAGGGCTGCTCTGTTGACCAGGACCTCCACTTCATTCCACCTTAAATATCCCAGGAAAGAGAAAAATGGATAAAGAAGTTGTGGTCCTTATGTACATTGGAATATCACTCAGCCAGGAAATCAATGTCGTAAGGTTAGTAGCAGCATGATGAGTGGATTTAGGTACGACGATTCTAAGTGAAATAAGTCACACAGAAAAGGACACTTCTCATAAGGTATCACTGATAGAGGGAATGTAAAAACCGTTACACTTGAACTGAATTACAAAACAGAACAGAGTCACACATGCAGAAAACACACTATGGCTGCTTAACGGGAAAGGTGAGGTGGGGTGATACATAAAACAAGGGTATCAAATTAGCTCAGATACCGTTCCATAAACCCAATATGTAATAGACAAGACCTACTCCTTGCTCAGAGAACTGGACTCAACACGCCCTATTCACCGCACAAGAATATATCTGACTAATAATAATCGTAAAACCTATGTATTGATATCTCTCTGTTAGTGTGTCAAGTGGGTGTAAAGCGGCATAAACACAGCAGTGAAAAGCAGCTAAACCCCATTATAAAAATAAATTACTTTGAAACACCCATGAAACAAAGACAGTGAAAGAGAGAGAAATTCTTACACAATGCGTTCAGGGGCTGTGATGCAACCTGGATTGACCATATCTAGACGCACAGCTGGATGAGACATAAGGGTGGACACTCTTGGGGCTGAGAGGTTTGGTGAGGTTGGGTGAGCAAACGCAGACCCTTTAAAGGAATACTGCGTGGTACCCATCGCATGGGTCCCAAATCTCCAGGTTCAAGGGCATCTTCCTACATCAAAAACATGCATGAGAAACCCAGAAGATGGTACACCGTGTGATGGGGAAAGGTTTCTAAAACGCACCTCATTTCTCATCTCCTTGTGCCCGGGTTCGCCATTCCAGCCGCTTTACTAGCAAGCTCCCTACTTGGAGCATCAGCACCTTTAACCTCCTGTTCCGTAGAGGTTGCAATTTGTCCTGAGGATAAACGGGAAGACGTGGAACCAACGAGAGACTAGCTCTTGGTGTTGGGACAGGCACAGGTCACTCTATTTTCCCATCAGAAAGAAGAATTAACCACAGGCTCAGCCTGCCCCCCAGAACCAGAACAGGGCCTGAAGCCATTCTGCGATTTTGCGGCCAGCTCCCATAAAAACGAGTTGTAAAATGGAGGTTCAGGGCACTGCAATTCACAAACCTGCAGAGTTATAAATGATAACTCTCGTCCACAAATATATTGAGGGAAGGCAAAGAAGAGGATTTGAAATCAAGGCAGAATTGCAGGAAACAGATTTCAGGAGGTAGATACGAATCGCCTTTAAAGCACATGAAAAGCGGCAAAACGTTGACAATGATGCCCTTGGCCAAAAAGGGCGTATGCGTTTTTTCCTGAATATATTCAGGAAAAAACGCATACGCCCTTTTTGGCCAACCAAGCCACCTGGAAAGGCAAATCAGCGCTACAAAGAAGTCTCGCTTCCCATCGGTCAAAAGGGCCATGCTGAAAAAAGTGTCAAAACCAGAAATGCAGGACAGGCCATGGAGAAATGGGAGCCTTGCTACACTGATGGGCGGGATGTAAATTGCCAAGAGCCACTCTGGAGAAGTGTCCGGTGAGTCCTGAAACATCTGAAAAACACAGCTTAGAGAGCATAGGGCACTTCCACTCATGGGGGTATAAATTGGGAAAATTAAAAATCAGCAAGACACAAGCACCCCAAAGTTTAGGGCTGCTCTGTTGACCAGGACCTCCACTTCATTCCACCTTAAATATCCCAGGAAAGAGAAAAATGGAGAAAGAAGTTGTGGTCCTTATGTACATTGGAATATCACTCAGCCAGGAAATCAATGTCGTAAGGTTAGTAGCAGCATGATGAGGGGATTTAGGTACGACGATTCTAAGTGAAATAAGTCACACAGAAAAGGACACTTCTCATAAGGTATCACTGATAGAGGGAATGTAAAAACCGTTACACTTGAACTGAATTACAAAACAGAACAGAGTCACACATGCAGAAAACACACTATGGCTGCTTAACGGGAAAGGTGAGGTGGGGTGATACATAAAACAAGGGTATCAAATTAGCTCAGATACCGTTCCATAAACCCAATATGTAATAGACAAGACCTACTCCTTGCTCAGAGAACTGGACTCAACACGCCCTATTCACTGCACAAGAATATATCTGACTAATAATAATCGTAAAACCTATGTATTGATATCTCTCTGTTAGTGTGTCAAGTGGGTGTAAAGCGGCATAAACACAGCAGTGAAAAGCAGCTAAACCCCATTATAAAAATAAATTACTTTGAAACACCCATGAAACAAAGACAGTGAAAGAGAGAGAAATTCTTACACAATGCGTTCAGGGGCTGTGATGCAACCTGGATTGACCATATCTAGACGCACAGCTGGATGAGACATAAGGGTGGACACACTTGGGGCTGAGAGGTTTGGTGAGGTTGGGTGAGCAAACGCAGACCCTTTAAAGGAATACTGCGTGGTACCCATCGCATGGGTCCCAAATCTCCAGGTTCAAGGGCATCTTCCTACATCAAAAACATGCATGAGAAACCCAGAAGATGGTACACCGTGTGATGGGGAAAGGTTTCTAAAACGCACCTCATTTCTCATCTCCTTGTGCCCGGGTTCGCCATTCCAGCCGCTTTACTAGCAAGCTCCCTACTTGGAGCATCAGCACCTTTAACCTCCTGTTCCGTACAGGTTGCAATTTGTCCTGAGGATAAACGGGAAGACGTGGAACCAACGAGAGACTAGCTCTTGGTGTTGGGACAGGCACAGGTCACTCTATTTTCCCATCAGAAAGAAGAATTAACCACAGGCTCAGCCTGCCCCCCGGAACCAGAACAGGGCCTGAAGCCATTCTGCGATTTTGCGGCCAGCTCCCATAAAAACGAGTTGTAAAATGGAGGTTCAGGGCACTGCAATTCACAAACCTGCAGAGTTATAAATGATAACTCTCGTCCACAAATATATTGAGGGAAGGCAAAGAAGAGGATTTGAAATCAAGGCAGAATTGCAGGAAACAGATTTCAGGAGGTAGATACGAATCGCCTTTAAAGCACATGAAAAGCGGCAAAACGTTGACAATGATGCCCTTGGCCAAAAAGGGCGTATGCGTTTTTTCCTGAATATATTCAGGAAAAAACGCATACGCCCTTTTTGGCCAACCAAGCCACCTGGAAAGGCAAATCAGCGCTACAAAGAAGTCTCGCTTCCCATCGGTCAAAAGGGCCATGCTGAAAAAAGTGTCAAAACCAGAAATGCAGGACAGGCCATGGAGAAATGGGAGCCTTGCTACACTGATGGGCGGGATGTAAATTGCCAAGAGCCACTCTGGAGAAGTGTCCGGTGAGTCCTGAAACATCTGAAAAACACAGCTTAGAGAGCATAGGGCACTTCCACTCATGGGGGTATAAATTGGGAAAATTAAAAATCAGCAAGACACAAGCACCCCAAAGTTTAGGGCTGCTCTGTTGACCAGGACCTCCACTTCATTCCACCTTAAATATCCCAGGAAAGAGAAAAATGGAGAAAGAAGTTGTGGTCCTTATGTACATTGGAATATCACTCAGCCAGGAAATCAATGTCGTAAGGTTAGTAGCAGCATGATGAGGGGATTTAGGTACGACGATTCTAAGTGAAATAAGTCACACAGAAAAGGACACTTCTCATAAGGTATCACTGATAGAGGGAATGTAAAAACCGTTACACTTGAACTGAATTACAAAACAGAACAGAGTCACACATGCAGAAAACACACTATGGCTGCTTAACGGGAAAGGTGAGGTGGGGTGATACATAAAACAAGGGTATCAAATTAGCTCAGATACCGTTCCATAAACCCAATATGTAATAGACAAGACCTACTCCTTGCTCAGAGAACTGGACTCAACACGCCCTATTCACTGCACAAGAATATATCTGACTAATAATAATCGTAAAACCTATGTATTGATATCTCTCTGTTAGTGTGTCAAGTGGGTGTAAAGCGGCATAAACACAGCAGTGAAAAGCAGCTAAACCCCATTATAAAAATAAATTACTTTGAAACACCCATGAAACAAAGACAGTGAAAGAGAGAGAAATTCTTACACAATGCGTTCAGGGGCTGTGATGCAACCTGGATTGACCATATCTAGACGCACAGCTGGATGAGACATAAGGGTGGACACACTTGGGGCTGAGAGGTTTGGTGAGGTTGGGTGAGCAAACGCAGACCCTTTAAAGGAATACTGCGTGGTACCCATCGCATGGGTCCCAAATCTCCAGGTTCAAGGGCATCTTCCTACATCAAAAACATGCATGAGAAACCCAGAAGATGGTACACCGTGTGATGGGGAAAGGTTTCTAAAACGCACCTCATTTCTCATCTCCTTGTGCCCGGGTTCGCCATTCCAGCCGCTTTACTAGCAAGCTCCCTACTTGGAGCATCAGCACCTTTAACCTCCTGTTCCGTAGAGGTTGCAATTTGTCCTGAGGATAAACGGGAAGACGTGGAACCAACGAGAGACTAGCTCTTGGTGTTGGGACAGGCACAGGTCACTCTATTTTCCCATCAGAAAGAAGAATTAACCACAGGCTCAGCCTGCCCCCCGGAACCAGAACAGGGCCTGAAGCCATTCTGCGATTTTGCGGCCAGCTCCCATAAAAACGAGTTGTAAAATGGAGGTTCAGGGCACTGCAATTCACAAACCTGCAGAGTTATAAATGATAACTCTCGTCCACAAATATATTGAGGGAAGGCAAAGAAGAGGATTTGAAATCAAGGCAGAATTGCAGGAAACAGATTTCAGGAGGTAGATACGAATCGCCTTTAAAGCACATGAAAAGCGGCAAAACGTTGACAATGATGCCCTTGGCCAAAAAGGGCGTATGCGTTTTTTCCTGAATATATTCAGGAAAAAACGCATACGCCCTTTTTGGCCAACCAAGCAACCTGGAAAGGCAAATCAGCGCTACAAAGAAGTCTCGCTTCCCATCGGTCAAAAGGGCCATGCTGAAAAAAGTGTCAAAACCAGAAATGCAGGACCGGCCATGGAGAAATGGGAGCCTTGCTACACTGATGGGCGGGATGTAAATTGCCAAGAGCCACTCCGGAGAAGTGTCCGGTGAGTCCTGAAACATCTGAAAAACACAGCTTAGAGAGCATAGGGCACTTCCACTCATGGGGGTATAAATTGGGAAAATTAAAAATCAGCAAGACACAAGCACCCCAAAGTTTAGGGCTGCTCTGTTGACCAGGACCTCCACTTCATTCCACCTTAAATATCCCAGGAAAGAGAAAAATGGATAAAGAAGTTGTGGTCCTTATGTACAATGGAATATCACTCAGCCATGAAATCAATGTCGTAAGGTTAGTAGCAGCATGATGAGTGGATTTAGGTACGACGATTCTAAGTGAAATAAGTCACACAGAAAAGGACACTTCTCATAAGGTATCACTGATAGAGGGAATGTAAAAACCGTTACACTTGAACTGAATTACAAAACAGAACAGAGTCACACATGCAGAAAACACACTATGGCTGCTTAACGGGAAAGGTGAGGTGGGGTGAAACATAAAACAAGGGTATCAAATTAGCTCAGATACCGTTCCATAAACCCAATATGTAATAGACAAGACCTACTCCTTGCTCAGAGAACTGGACTCAGCACGCCCTATTCACCGCACAAGAATATATCTGACTAATAATAATCGTAAAACCTATGTATTGATATCTCTCTGTTAGTGTGTCAAGTGGGTGTAAAGCGGCATAAACACAGCAGTGAAAAGCAGCTAAACCCCATTATAAAAATAAATTACTTTGAAACACCCATGAAACAAAGACAGTGAAAGAGAGAGAAATTCTTACACAATGCGTTCAGGGGCTGTGATGTAACCTGGATTGACCATATCTAGACGCACAGCTGGATGAGACATAAGGGTGGACACTCTTGGGGCTGAGAGGTTTGGTGAGGTTGGGTGAGCAAACGCAGACCCTTTAAAGGAATACTGCGTGGTACCCATCGCATGGGTCCAAAATCTCCAGGTTCAAGGGCATCTTCCTACATCAAAAACATGCATGAGAAACCCAGAAGATGGTACACCGTGTGATGGGGAAAGGTTTCTAAAACGCACCTCATTTCTCATCTCCTTGTGCCCGGGTTCGCCATTCCAGCCGCTTTACTAGCAAGCTCCCTACTTGGAGCATCAGCACCTTTAACCTCCTGTTCCGTACAGGTTGCAATTTGTCCTGAGGATAAACGGGAAGACGTGGAACCAACGAGAGACTAGCTCTTGGTGTTGGGACAGGCACAGGTCACTCTATTTTCCCATCAGAAAGAAGAATTAACCACAGGCTCAGCCTGCCCCCCGGAACCAGAACAGGGCCTGAAGCCATTCTGCGATTTTGCGGCCAGCTCCCATAAAAACGAGTTGTAAAATGGAGGTTCAGGGCACTGCAATTCACAAACCTGCAGAGTTATAAATGATAACTCTCGTCCACAAATATATTGAGGGAAGGCAAAGAAGAGGATTTGAAATCAAGGCAGAATTGCAGGAAACAGATTTCAGGAGGTAGATACGAATCGCCTTTAAAGCACATGAAAAGCGGCAAAACGTTGACAATGATGCCCTTGGCCAAAAAGGGCGTATGCGTTTTTTCCTGAATATATTCAGGAAAAAACGCATACGCCCTTTTTGGCCAACCAAGCCACCTGGAAAGGCAAATCAGCGCTACAAAGAAGTCTCGCTTCCCATCGGTCAAAAGGGCCATGCTGAAAAAAGTGTCAAAACCAGAAATGCAGGACAGGCCATGGAGAAATGGGAGCCTTGCTACACTGATGGGCGGGATGTAAATTGCCAAGAGCCACTCTGGAGAAGTGTCCGGTGAGTCCTGAAACATCTGAAAAACACAGCTTAGAGAGCATAGGGCACTTCCACTCATGGGGGTATAAATTGGGAAAATTAAAAATCAGCAAGACACAAGCACCCCAAAGTTTAGGGCTGCTCTGTTGACCAGGACCTCCACTTCATTCCACCTTAAATATCCCAGGAAAGAGAAAAATGGAGAAAGAAGTTGTGGTCCTTATGTACATTGGAATATCACTCAGCCAGGAAATCAATGTCGTAAGGTTAGTAGCAGCATGATGAGGGGATTTAGGTACGACGATTCTAAGTGAAATAAGTCACACAGAAAAGGACACTTCTCATAAGGTATCACTGATAGAGGGAATGTAAAAACCGTTACACTTGAACTGAATTACAAAACAGAACAGAGTCACACATGCAGAAAACACACTATGGCTGCTTAACGGGAAAGGTGAGGTGGGGTGATACATAAAACAAGGGTATCAAATTAGCTCAGATACCGTTCCATAAACCCAATATGTAATAGACAAGACCTACTCCTTGCTCAGAGAACTGGACTCAACACGCCCTATTCACTGCACAAGAATATATCTGACTAATAATAATCGTAAAACCTATGTATTGATATCTCTCTGTTAGTGTGTCAAGTGGGTGTAAAGCGGCATAAACACAGCAGTGAAAAGCAGCTAAACCCCATTATAAAAATAAATTACTTTGAAACACCCATGAAACAAAGACAGTGAAAGAGAGAGAAATTCTTACACAATGCGTTCAGGGGCTGTGATGCAACCTGGATTGACCATATCTAGACGCACAGCTGGATGAGACATAAGGGTGGACACACTTGGGGCTGAGAGGTTTGGTGAGGTTGGGTGAGCAAACGCAGACCCTTTAAAGGAATACTGCGTGGTACCCATCGCATGGGTCCCAAATCTCCAGGTTCAAGGGCATCTTCCTACATCAAAAACATGCATGAGAAACCCAGAAGATGGTACACCGTGTGATGGGGAAAGGTTTCTAAAACGCACCTCATTTCTCATCTCCTTGTGCCCGGGTTCGCCATTCCAGCCGCTTTACTAGCAAGCTCCCTACTTGGAGCATCAGCACCTTTAACCTCCTGTTCCGTAGAGGTTGCAATTTGTCCTGAGGATAAACGGGAAGACGTGGAACCAACGAGAGACTAGCTCTTGGTGTTGGGACAGGCACAGGTCACTCTATTTTCCCATCAGAAAGAAGAATTAACCACAGGCTCAGCCTGCCCCCCGGAACCAGAACAGGGCCTGAAGCCATTCTGCGATTTTGCGGCCAGCTCCCATAAAAACGAGTTGTAAAATGGAGGTTCAGGGCACTGCAATTCACAAACCTGCAGAGTTATAAATGATAACTCTCGTCCACAAATATATTGAGGGAAGGCAAAGAAGAGGATTTGAAATCAAGGCAGAATTGCAGGAAACAGATTTCAGGAGGTAGATACGAATCGCCTTTAAAGCACATGAAAAGCGGCAAAACGTTGACAATGATGCCCTTGGCCAAAAAGGGCGTATGCGTTTTTTCCTGAATATATTCAGGAAAAAACGCATACGCCCTTTTTGGCCAACCAAGCAACCTGGAAAGGCAAATCAGCGCTACAAAGAAGTCTCGCTTCCCATCGGTCAAAAGGGCCATGCTGAAAAAAGTGTCAAAACCAGAAATGCAGGACCGGCCATGGAGAAATGGGAGCCTTGCTACACTGATGGGCGGGATGTAAATTGCCAAGAGCCACTCCGGAGAAGTGTCCGGTGAGTCCTGAAACATCTGAAAAACACAGCTTAGAGAGCATAGGGCACTTCCACTCATGGGGGTATAAATTGGGAAAATTAAAAATCAGCAAGACACAAGCACCCCAAAGTTTAGGGCTGCTCTGTTGACCAGGACCTCCACTTCATTCCACCTTAAATATCCCAGGAAAGAGAAAAATGGAGAAAGAAGTTGTGGTCCTTATGTACATTGGAATATCACTCAGCCAGGAAATCAATGTCGTAAGGTTAGTAGCAGCATGATGAGGGGATTTAGGTACGACGATTCTAAGTGAAATAAGTCACACAGAAAAGGACACTTCTCATAAGGTATCACTGATAGAGGGAATGTAAAAACCGTTACACTTGAACTGAATTACAAAACAGAACAGAGTCACACATGCAGAAAACACACTATGGCTGCTTAACGGGAAAGGTGAGGTGGGGTGATACATAAAACAAGGGTATCAAATTAGCTCAGATACCGTTCCATAAACCCAATATGTAATAGACAAGACCTACTCCTTGCTCAGAGAACTGGACTCAACACGCCCTATTCACTGCACAAGAATATATCTGACTAATAATAATCGTAAAACCTATGTATTGATATCTCTCTGTTAGTGTGTCAAGTGGGTGTAAAGCGGCATAAACACAGCAGTGAAAAGCAGCTAAACCCCATTATAAAAATAAATTACTTTGAAACACCCATGAAACAAAGACAGTGAAAGAGAGAGAAATTCTTACACAATGCGTTCAGGGGCTGTGATGCAACCTGGATTGACCATATCTAGACGCACAGCTGGATGAGACATAAGGGTGGACACACTTGGGGCTGAGAGGTTTGGTGAGGTTGGGTGAGCAAACGCAGACCCTTTAAAGGAATACTGCGTGGTACCCATCGCATGGGTCCCAAATCTCCAGGTTCAAGGGCATCTTCCTACATCAAAAACATGCATGAGAAACCCAGAAGATGGTACACCGTGTGATGGGGAAAGGTTTCTAAAACGCACCTCATTTCTCATCTCCTTGTGCCCGGGTTCGCCATTCCAGCCGCTTTACTAGCAAGCTCCCTACTTGGAGCATCAGCACCTTTAACCTCCTGTTCCGTAGAGGTTGCAATTTGTCCTGAGGATAAACGGGAAGACGTGGAACCAACGAGAGACTAGCTCTTGGTGTTGGGACAGGCACAGGTCACTCTATTTTCCCATCAGAAAGAAGAATTAACCACAGGCTCAGCCTGCCCCCCGGAACCAGAACAGGGCCTGAAGCCATTCTGCGATTTTGCGGCCAGCTCCCATAAAAACGAGTTGTAAAATGGAGGTTCAGGGCACTGCAATTCACAAACCTGCAGAGTTATAAATGATAACTCTCGTCCACAAATATATTGAGGGAAGGCAAAGAAGAGGATTTGAAATCAAGGCAGAATTGCAGGAAACAGATTTCAGGAGGTAGATACGAATCGCCTTTAAAGCACATGAAAAGCGGCAAAACGTTGACAATGATGCCCTTGGCCAAAAAGGGCGTATGCGTTTTTTCCTGAATATATTCAGGAAAAAACGCATACGCCCTTTTTGGCCAACCAAGCAACCTGGAAAGGCAAATCAGCGCTACAAAGAAGTCTCGCTTCCCATCGGTCAAAAGGGCCATGCTGAAAAAAGTGTCAAAACCAGAAATGCAGGACCGGCCATGGAGAAATGGGAGCCTTGCTACACTGATGGGCGGGATGTAAATTGCCAAGAGCCACTCCGGAGAAGTGTCCGGTGAGTCCTGAAACATCTGAAAAACACAGCTTAGAGAGCATAGGGCACTTCCACTCATGGGGGTATAAATTGGGAAAATTAAAAATCAGCAAGACACAAGCACCCCAAAGTTTAGGGCTGCTCTGTTGACCAGGACCTCCACTTCATTCCACCTTAAATATCCCAGGAAAGAGAAAAATGGATAAAGAAGTTGTGGTCCTTATGTACAATGGAATATCACTCAGCCAGGAAATCAATGTCGTAAGGTTAGTAGCAGCATGATGAGTGGATTTAGGTACGACGATTCTAAGTGAAATAAGTCACACAGAAAAGGACACTTCTCATAAGGTATCACTGATAGAGGGAATGTAAAAACCGTTACACTTGAACTGAATTACAAAACAGAACAGAGTCACACATGCAGAAAACACACTATGGCTGCTTAACGGGAAAGGTGAGGTGGGGTGAAACATAAAACAAGGGTATCAAATTAGCTCAGATACCGTTCCATAAACCCAATATGTAATAGACAAGACCTACTCCTTGCTCAGAGAACTGGACTCAGCACGCCCTATTCACCGCACAAGAATATATCTGACTAATAATAATCGTAAAACCTATGTATTGATATCTCTCTGTTAGTGTGTCAAGTGGGTGTAAAGCGGCATAAACACAGCAGTGAAAAGCAGCTAAACCCCATTATAAAAATAAATTACTTTGAAACACCCATGAAACAAAGACAGTGAAAGAGAGAGAAATTCTTACACAATGCGTTCAGGGGCTGTGATGCAACCTGGATTGACCATATCTAGACGCACAGCTGGATGAGACATAAGGGTGGACACTCTTGGGGCTGAGAGGTTTGGTGAGGTTGGGTGAGCAAACGCAGACCCTTTAAAGGAATACTGCGTGGTACCCATCGCATGGGTCCCAAATCTCCAGGTTCAAGGGCATCTTCCTACATCAAAAACATGCATGAGAAACCCAGAAGATGGTACACCGTGTGATGGGGAAAGGTTTCTAAAACGCACCTCATTTCTCATCTCCTTGTGCCCGGGTTCGCCATTCCAGCCGCTTTACTAGCAAGCTCCCTACTTGGAGCATCAGCACCTTTAACCTCCTGTTCCATACAGGTTGCAATTTGTCCTGAGGATAAACGGGAAGACGTGGAACCAACGAGAGACTAGCTCTTGGTGTTGGGACAGGCACAGGTCACTCTATTTTCCCATCAGAAAGAAGAATTAACCACAGGCTCAGCCTGCCCCCCGGAACCAGAACAGGGCCTGAAGCCATTCTGCGATTTTGCGGCCAGCTCCCATAAAAACGAGTTGTAAAATGGAGGTTCAGGGCACTGCAATTCACAAACCTGCAGAGTTATAAATGATAACCCTCGTCCACAAATATACTGAGGGAAGGCAAAGAAGAGGATTTGAAATCAAGGCAGAATTGCAGGAAACAGATTTCAGGAGGTAGATACGAATCGCCTTTAAAGCACATGAAAAGCAGCAAAACGTTGACAATGATGCCCTTGGCCAAAAAGGGCATATGCGTTTTTTCCTGAATATATTCAGGAAAAAACGCATACGCCCTTTTTGGCCAACCAAGCCACCTGGAAAGGCAAATCAGCGCTACAAAGAAGTCTCGCTTCCCATCGGTCAAAAGGGCCATGCTGAAAAAAGTGTCAAAACCAGAAATGCAGGACAGGCCATGGAGAAATGGGAGCCTTGCTACACTGATGGGCGGGATGTAAATTGCCAAGAGCCACTCCGGAGAAGTGTCCGGTGAGTCCTGAAACATCTGAAAAACACAGCTTAGAGAGCATAGGGCACTTCCACTCATGGGGGTATAAATTGGGAAAATTAAAAATCAGCAAGACACAAGCACCCCAAAGTTTAGGGCTGCTCTGTTGACCAGGACCTCCACTTCATTCCACCTTAAATATCCCAGGAAAGAGAAAAATGGAGAAAGAAGTTGTGGTCCTTATGTACATTGGAATATCACTCAGCCAGGAAATCAATGTCGTAAGGTTAGTAGCAGCATGATGAGTGGATTTAGGTACGACGATTCTAAGTGAAATAAGTCACACAGAAAAGGACACTTCTCATAAGGTATCACTGATAGAGGGAATGTAAAAACCGTTACACTTGAACTGAATTACAAAACAGAACAGAGTCACACATGCAGAAAACACACTATGGCTGCTTAACGGGAAAGGTGAGGTGGGGTGATACATAAAACAAGGGTATCAAATTAGCTCAGATACCGTTCCATAAACCCAATATGTAATAGACAAGACCTACTCCTTGCTCAGAGAACTGGACTCAACACGCCCTATTCACCGCACAAGAATATATCTGACTAATAATAATCGTAAAACCTATGTATTGATATCTCTCTGTTAGTGTGTCAAGTGGGTGTAAAGTGGCATAAACACAGCAGTGAAAAGCAGCTAAACCCCATTATAAAAATAAATTACTTTGAAACACCCATGAAACAAAGACAGTGAAAGAGAGAGAAATTCTTACACAATGCGTTCAGGGGCTGTGATGCAACCTGGATTGACCATATCTAGACGCACAGCTGGATGAGACATAAGGGTGGACACTCTTGGGGCTGAGAGGTTTGGTGAGGTTGGGTGAGCAAACGCAGACCCTTTAAAGGAATACTGCGTGGTACCCATCGCATGGGTCCCAAATCTCCAGGTTCAAGGGCATCTTCCTACATCAAAAACATGCATGAGAAACCCAGAAGATGGTACACCGTGTGATGGGGAAAGGTTTCTAAAACGCACCTCATTTCTCATCTCCTTGTGCCCGGGTTCGCCATTCCAGCCGCTTTACTAGCAAGCTCCCTACTTGGAGCATCAGCACCTTTAACCTCCTGTTCCATACAGGTTGCAATTTGTCCTGAGGATAAACGGGAAGACGTGGAACCAACGAGAGACTAGCTCTTGGTGTTGGGACAGGCACAGGTCACTCTATTTTCCCATCAGAAAGAAGAATTAACCACAGGCTCAGCCTGCCCCCCGGAACCAGAACAGGGCCTGAAGCCATTCTGCGATTTTGCGGCCAGCTCCCATAAAAACGAGTTGTAAAATGGAGGTTCAGGGCACTGCAATTCACAAACCTGCAGAGTTATAAATGATAACTCTCGTCCACAAATATATTGAGGGAAGGCAAAGAAGAGGATTTGAAATCAAGGCAGAATTGCAGGAAACAGATTTCAGGAGGTAGATACGAATCGCCTTTAAAGCACATGAAAAGCGGCAAAACGTTGACAATGATGCCCTTGGCCAAAAAGGGCGTATGCGTTTTTTCCTGAATATATTCAGGAAAAAACGCATACGCCCTTTTTGGCCAACCAAGCCACCTGGAAAGGCAAATCAGCGCTACAAAGAAGTCTCGCTTCCCATCGGTCAAAAGGGCCATGCTGAAAAAAGTGTCAAAACCAGAAATGCAGGACCGGCCATGGAGGAATGGGAGCCTTGCTACACTGATGGGCGGGATGTAAATTGCCAAGAGCCACTCTGGGGAAGTGTCCGGTGAGTCCTGAAACATCTGAAAAACACAGCTTAGAGAGCATAGGGCACTTCCACTCATGGGGGTATAAATTGGGAAAATTAAAAATCAGCAAGACACAAGCACCCCAACGTTTAGGGCTGCTCTGTTGACCAGGACCTCCACTTCATTCCACCTTAAATATCCCAGGAAAGAGAAAAATGGAGAAAGAAGTTGTGGTCCTTATGTACATTGGAATATCACTCAGCCAGGAAATCAATGTCGTAAGGTTAGTAGCAGCATGATGAGTGGATTTAGGTACGACGATTCTAAGTGAAATAAGTCACACAGAAAAGGACACTTCTCATAAGGTATCACTGATAGAGGGAATGTAAAAACCGTTACACTTGAACTGAATTACAAAACAGAACAGAGTCACACATGCAGAAAACACACTATGGCTGCTTAACGGGAAAGGTGAGGTGGGGTGATACATAAAACAAGGGTATCAAATTAGCTCAGATACCGTTCCATAAACCCAATATGTAATAGACAAGACCTACTCCTTGCTCAGAGAACTGGACTCAACACGCCCTATTCACCGCACAAGAATATATCTGACTAATAATAATCGTAAAACCTATGTATTGATATCTCTCTGTTAGTGTGTCAAGTGGGTGTAAAGCGGCATAAACACAGCAGTGAAAAGCAGCTAAACCCCATTATAAAAATAAATTACTTTGAAACACCCATGAAACAAAGACAGTGAAAGAGAGAGAAATTCTTACACAATGCGTTCAGGGGCTGTGATGCAACCTGGATTGACCATATCTAGACGCACAGCTGGATGAGACATAAGGGTGGACACTCTTGGGGCTGAGAGGTTTGGTGAGGTTGGGTGAGCAAACGCAGACCCTTTAAAGGAATACTGCGTGGTACCCATCGCATGGGTCCCAAATCTCCAGGTTCAAGGGCATCTTCCTACATCAAAAACATGCATGAGAAACCCAGAAGATGGTACACCGTGTGATGGGGAAAGGTTTCTAAAACGCACCTCATTTCTCATCTCCTTGTGCCCGGGTTCGCCATTCCAGCCGCTTTACTAGCAAGCTCCCTACTTGGAGCATCAGCACCTTTAACCTCCTGTTCCATACAGGTTGCAATTTGTCCTGAGGATAAACGGGAAGACGTGGAACCAACGAGAGACTAGCTCTTGGTGTTGGGACAGGCACAGGTCACTCTATTTTCCCATCAGAAAGAAGAATTAACCACAGGCTCAGCCTGCCCCCCGGAACCAGAACAGGGCCTGAAGCCATTCTGCGATTTTGCGGCCAGCTCCCATAAAAACGAGTTGTAAAATGGAGGTTCAGGGCACTGCAATTCACAAACCTGCAGAGTTATAAATGATAACCCTCGTCCACAAATATACTGAGGGAAGGCAAAGAAGAGGATTTGAAATCAAGGCAGAATTGCAGGAAACAGATTTCAGGAGGTAGATACGAATCGCCTTTAAAGCACATGAAAAGCAGCAAAACGTTGACAATGATGCCCTTGGCCAAAAAGGGCATATGCGTTTTTTCCTGAATATATTCAGGAAAAAACGCATACGCCCTTTTTGGCCAAGAAGCCACCTGGAAAGGCAAATCAGCGCTACAAAGAAGTCTCGCTTCCCATCGGTCAAAAGGGCCATGCTGAAAAAAGTGTCAAAACCAGAAATGCAGGACAGGCCATGGAGAAATGGGAGCCTTGCTACACTGATGGGCGGGATGTAAATTGCCAAGAGCCACTCCGGAGAAGTGTCCGGTGAGTCCTGAAACATCTGAAAAACACAGCTTAGAGAGCATAGGGCACTTCCACTCATGGGGGTATAAATTGGGAAAATTAAAAATCAGCAAGACACAAGCACCCCAACGTTTAGGGCTGCTCTGTTGACCAGGACCTCCACTTCATTCCACCTTAAATATCCCAGGAAAGAGAAAAATGGAGAAAGAAGTTGTGGTCCTTATGTACATTGGAATATCACTCAGCCAGGAAATCAATGTCGTAAGGTTAGTAGCAGCATGATGAGTGGATTTAGGTACGACGATTCTAAGTGAAATAAGTCACACAGAAAAGGACACTTCTCATAAGGTATCACTGATAGAGGGAATGTAAAAACCGTTACACTTGAACTGAATTACAAAACAGAACAGAGTCACACATGCAGAAAACACACTATGGCTGCTTAACGGGAAAGGTGAGGTGGGGTGATACATAAAACAAGGGTATCAAATTAGCTCAGATACCGTTCCATAAACCCAATATGTAATAGACAAGACCTACTCCTTGCTCAGAGAACTGGACTCAACACGCCCTATTCACCGCACAAGAATATATCTGACTAATAATAATCGTAAAACCTATGTATTGATATCTCTCTGTTAGTGTGTCAAGTGGGTGTAAAGCGGCATAAACACAGCAGTGAAAAGCAGCTAAACCCCATTATAAAAATAAATTACTTTGAAACACCCATGAAACAAAGACAGTGAAAGAGAGAGAAATTCTTACACAATGCGTTCAGGGGCTGTGATGCAACCTGGATTGACCATATCTAGACGCACAGCTGGATGAGACATAAGGGTGGACACTCTTGGGGCTGAGAGGTTTGGTGAGGTTGGGTGAGCAAACGCAGACCCTTTAAAGGAATACTGCGTGGTACCCATCGCATGGGTCCCAAATCTCCAGGTTCAAGGGCATCTTCCTACATCAAAAACATGCATGAGAAACCCAGAAGATGGTACACCGTGTGATGGGGAAAGGTTTCTAAAACGCACCTCATTTCTCATCTCCTTGTGCCCGGGTTCGCCATTCCAGCCGCTTTACTAGCAAGCTCCCTACTTGGAGCATCAGCACCTTTAACCTCCTGTTCCATACAGGTTGCAATTTGTCCTGAGGATAAACGGGAAGACGTGGAACCAACGAGAGACTAGCTCTTGGTGTTGGGACAGGCACAGGTCACTCTATTTTCCCATCAGAAAGAAGAATTAACCACAGGCTCAGCCTGCCCCCCGGAACCAGAACAGGGCCTGAAGCCATTCTGCGATTTTGCGGCCAGCTCCCATAAAAACGAGTTGTAAAATGGAGGTTCAGGGCACTGCAATTCACAAACCTGCAGAGTTATAAATGATAACCCTCGTCCACAAATATACTGAGGGAAGGCAAAGAAGAGGATTTGAAATCAAGGCAGAATTGCAGGAAACAGATTTCAGGAGGTAGATACGAATCGCCTTTAAAGCACATGAAAAGCAGCAAAACGTTGACAATGATGCCCTTGGCCAAAAAGGGCATATGCGTTTTTTCCTGAATATATTCAGGAAAAAACGCATACGCCCTTTTTGGCCAAGAAGCCACCTGGAAAGGCAAATCAGCGCTACAAAGAAGTCTCGCTTCCCATCGGTCAAAAGGGCCATGCTGAAAAAAGTGTCAAAACCAGAAATGCAGGACAGGCCATGGAGAAATGGGAGCCTTGCTACACTGATGGGCGGGATGTAAATTGCCAAGAGCCACTCCGGAGAAGTGTCCGGTGAGTCCTGAAACATCTGAAAAACACAGCTTAGAGAGCATAGGGCACTTCCACTCATGGGGGTATAAATTGGGAAAATTAAAAATCAGCAAGACACAAGCACCCCAAAGTTTAGGGCTGCTCTGTTGACCAGGACCTCCACTTCATTCCACCTTAAATATCCCAGGAAAGAGAAAAATGGAGAAAGAAGTTGTGGTCCTTATGTACATTGGAATATCACTCAGCCAGGAAATCAATGTCGTAAGGTTAGTAGCAGCATGATGAGTGGATTTAGGTACGACGATTCTAAGTGAAATAAGTCACACAGAAAAGGACACTTCTCATAAGGTATCACTGATAGAGGGAATGTAAAAACCGTTACACTTGAACTGAATTACAAAACAGAACAGAGTCACACATGCAGAAAACACACTATGGCTGCTTAACGGGAAAGGTGAGGTGGGGTGATACATAAAACAAGGGTATCAAATTAGCTCAGATACCGTTCCATAAACCCAATATGTAATAGACAAGACCTACTCCTTACTCAGAGAACTGGACTCAACACGCCCTATTCACCGCACAAGAATATATCTGACTAATAATAATCGTAAAACCTATGTATTGATATCTCTCTGTTAGTGTGTCAAGTGGGTGTAAAGCGGCATAAACACAGCAGTGAAAAGCAGCTAAACCCCATTATAAAAATAAATTACTTTGAAACACCCATGAAACAAAGACAGTGAAAGAGAGAGAAATTCTTACACAATGCGTTCAGGGGCTGTGATGCAACCTGGATTGACCATATCTAGACGCACAGCTGGATGAGACATAAGGGTGGACACTCTTGGGGCTGAGAGGTTTGGTGAGGTTGGGTGAGCAAACGCAGACCCTTTAAAGGAATACTGCGTGGTACCCATCGCATGGGTCCCAAATCTCCAGGTTCAAGGGCATCTTCCTACATCAAAAACATGCATGAGAAACCCAGAAGATGGTACACCGTGTGATGGGGAAAGGTTTCTAAAACGCACCTCATTTCTCATCTCCTTGTGCCCGGGTTCGCCATTCCAGCCGCTTTACTAGCAAGCTCCCTACTTGGAGCATCAGCACCTTTAACCTCCTGTTCCATGCAGGTTGCAATTTGTCCTGAGGATAAACGGGAAGACGTGGAACCAACGAGAGACTAGCTCTTGGTGTTGGGACAGGCACAGGTCACTCTATTTTCCCATCAGAAAGAAGAATTAACCACAGGCTCAGCCTGACCCCCGGAACCAGAACAGGGCCTGAAGCCATTCTGCGATTTTGCGGCCAGCTCCCATAAAAACGAGTTGTAAAATGGAGGTTCAGGGCACTGCAATTCACAAACCTGCAGAGTTATAAATGATAACTCTCGTCCACAAATATATTGAGGGAAGGCAAAGAAGAGGATTTGAAATCAAGGCAGAATTGCAGGAAACAGATTTCAGGAGGTAGATACGAATCGCCTTTAAAGCACATGAAAAGCGGCAAAACGTTGACAATGATGCCCTTGGCCAAAAAGGGCGTATGCGTTTTTTCCTGAATATATTCAGGAAAAAACGCATACGCCCTTTTTGGCCAACCAAGCCACCTGGAAAGGCAAATCAGCGCTACAAAGAAGTCTCGCTTCCCATCGGTCAAAAGGGCCATGCTGAAAAAAGTGTCAAAACCAGAAATGCAGGACCGGCCATGGAGAAATGGGAGCCTTGCTACACTGATGGGCGGGATGTAAATTCCCAAGAGCCACTCCGGAGAAGTGTCCGGTGAGTCCTGAAACATCTGAAAAACACAGCTTAGAGAGCATAGGGCACTTCCACTCATGGGGGTATAAATTGGGAAAATTAAAAATCAGCAAGACACAAGCACCCCAAAGTTTAGGGCTGCTCTGTTGACCAGGACCTCCACTTCATTCCACCTTAAATATCCCAGGAAAGAGAAAAATGGATAAAGAAGTTGTGGTCCTTATGTACAATGGAATATCACTCAGCCAGGAAATCAATGTCGTAAGGTTAGTAGCAGCATGATGAGTGGATTTAGGTACGACGATTCTAAGTGAAATAAGTCACACAGAAAAGGACACTTCTCATAAGGTATCACTGATAGAGGGAATGTAAAAACCGTTACACTTGAACTGAATTACAAAACAGAACAGAGTCACACATGCAGAAAACACACTATGGCTGCTTAACGGGAAAGGTGAGGTGGGGTGATACATAAAACAAGGGTATCAAATTAGCTCAGATACCGTTCCATAAACCCAATATGTAATAGACAAGACCTACTCCTTGCTCAGAGAACTGGACTCAGCACGCCCTATTCACCGCACAAGAATATATCTGACTAATAATAATCGTAAAACCTATGTATTGATATCTCTCTGTTAGTGTGTCAAGTGGGTGTAAAGCGGCATAAACACAGCAGTGAAAAGCAGCTAAACCCCATTATAAAAATAAATTACTTTGAAACACCCATGAAACAAAGACAGTGAAAGAGAGAGAAATTCTTACACAATGCGTTCAGGGGCTGTGATGCAACCTGGATTGACCATATCTAGACGCACAGCTGGATGAGACATAAGGGTGGACACTCTTGGGGCTGAGAGGTTTGGTGAGGTTGGGTGAGCAAACCCAGACCCTTTAAAGGAATACTGCGTGGTACCCATCGCATGGGTCCCAAATCTCCAGGTTCAAGGGCATCTTCCTACATCAAAAACATGCATGAGAAACCCAGAAGATGGTACACCGTGTGATGGGGAAAGGTTTCTAAAACGCACCTCATTTCTCAACTCCTTGTGCCCGGGTTCGCCATTCCAGCCGCTTTACTAGCAAGCTCCATACTTGGAGCATCAGCACCTTTAACCTCCTGTTCCATGCAGGTTGCAATTTGTCCTGAGGATAAACGGGAAGACGTGGAACCAACGAGAGACTAGCTCTTGGTGTTGGGACAGGCACAGGTCACTCTATTTTCCCATCAGAAAGAAGAATTAACCACAGGCTCAGCCTGCCCCCCGGAACCAGAACAGGGCCTGAAGCCATTCTGCGATTTTGCGGCCAGCTCCCATAAAAACGAGTTGTAAAATGGAGGTTCAGGGCACTGCAATTCACAAACCTGCAGAGTTATAAATGATAACTCTCGTCCACAAATATATTGAGGGAAGGCAAAGAAGAGGATTTGAAATCAAGGCAGAATTGCAGGAAACAGATTTCAGGAGGTAGATACGAATCGCCTTTAAAGCACATGAAAAGCGGCAAAACGTTGACAATGATGCCCTTGGCCAAAAAGGGCGTATGCGTTTTTTCCTGAATATATTCAGGAAAAAACGCATACGCCCTTTTTGGCCAACCAAGCCACCTGGAAAGGCAAATCAGCGCTACAAAGAAGTCTCGCTTCCCATCGGTCAAAAGGGCCATGCTGAAAAAAGTGTCAAAACCAGAAATGCAGGACCGGCCATGGAGGAATGGGAGCCTTGCTACACTGATGGGCGGGATGTAAATTGCCAAGAGCCACTCTGGAGAAGTGTCCGGTGAGTCCTGAAACATCTGAAAAACACAGCTTAGAGAGCATAGGGCACTTCCACTCATGGGGGTATAAATTGGGAAAATGAAAAATCAGCAAGACACAAGCACCCCAAAGTTTAGGGCTGCTCTGTTGACCAGGACCTCCACTTCATTCCACCTTCAATATCCCAGGAAAGAGAAAAATGGATAAAGAAGTTGTGGTCCTTATGTACATTGGAATATCACTCAGCCAGGAAATCAATGTCGTAAGGTTAGTAGCAGCATGATGAGTGGATTTAGGTACGACGATTCTAAGTGAAATAAGTCACACAGAAAAGGACACTTCTCATAAGGTATCACTGATAGAGGGAATGTAAAAACCGTTACACTTGAACTGAATTACAAAAGAGAACAGAGTCACACATGCAGAAAACACACTATGGCTGCTTAACGGGAAAGGTGAGGTGGGGTGATACATAAAACAAGGGTATCAAATTAGCTCAGATACCGTTCCATAAACCCAATATGTAATAGACAAGACCTACTCCTTGCTCAGAGAACTGGACTCAACACGCCCTATTCACCGCACAAGAATATATCTGACTAATAATAATCGTAAAACCTATGTATTGATATCTCTCTGTTAGTGTGTCAAGTGGGTGTAAAGCGGCATAAACACAGCAGTGAAAAGCAGCTAAACCCCATTATAAAAATAAATTACTTTGAAACACCCATGAAACAAAGACAGTGAAAGAGAGAGAAATTCTTACACAATGCGTTCAGGGGCTGTGATGCAACCTGGATTGACCATATCTAGACGCACAGCTGGATGAGACATAAGGGTGGACACTCTTGGGGCTGAGAGGTTTGGTGAGGTTGGGTGAGCAAACCCAGACCCTTTAAAGGAATACTGCGTGGTACCCATCGCATGGGTCCCAAATCTCCAGGTTCAAGGGCATCTTCCTACATCAAAAACATGCATGAGAAACCCAGAAGATGGTACACCGTGTGATGGGGAAAGGTTTCTAAAACGCACCTCATTTCTCATCTCCTTGTGCCCGGGTTTGCCATTCCAGCCGCTTTACTAGCAAGCTCCCTACTTGGAGCATCAGCACCTTTAACCTCCTGTTCCATACAGGTTGCAATTTGTCCTGAGGATAAACGGGAAGACGTGGAACCAACGAGAGACTAGCTCTTGGTGTTGGGACAGGCACAGGTCACTCTATTTTCCCATCAGAAAGAAGAATTAACCACAGGCTCAGCCTGCCCCCCGGAACCAGAACAGGGCCTGAAGCCATTCTGCGATTTTGCGGCCAGCTCCCATAAAAACGAGTTGTAAAATGGAGGTTCAGGGCACTGCAATTCACAAACCTGCAGAGTTATAAATGATAACTCTCGTCCACAAATATATTGAGGGAAGGCAAAGAAGAGGATTTGAAATCAAGGCAGAATTGCAGGAAACAGATTTCAGGAGGTAGATACGAATCGCCTTTAAAGCACATGAAAAGCGGCAAAACGTTGACAATGATGCCCTTGGCCAAAAAGGGCGTATGCGTTTTTTCCTGAATATATTCAGGAAAAAACGCATACGCCCTTTTTGGCCAACCAAGCCACCTGGAAAGGCAAATCAGCGCTACAAAGAAGTCTCGCTTCCCATCGGTCAAAAGGGCCATTCTGAAAAAAGTGTCAAAACCAGAAATGGAGGACAGGCCATGGAGAAATGGGAGCCTTGCTACACTGATGGGCGGGATGTAAATTGCCAAGAGCCACTCTGGAGAAGTGTCCGGTGAGTCCTGAAACATCTGAAAAACACAGCTTAGAGAGCATAGGGCACTTCCACTCATGGGGGTATAAATTGGGAAAATGAAAAATCAGCAAGACACAAGCACCCCAAAGTTTAGGGCTGCTCTGTTGACAAGGACCTCCACTTCATTCCACCTTAAATATCCCAGGAAAGAAAAAAATGGGTAAAGAAGTTGTGGTCCTTATGTACAATGGAATATCACTCAGCCATGAAATCAATGTCATAAGGCTAGTAGCAGCATGATGAGTGGATTTAGGTACGACGATTCTAAGTGAAATAAGTCACACAGAAAAGGACACTTCTCATAAGGTATCACTGATAGAGGGAATGTAAAAACCGTTACACTTCAACTGAATTAAAAAACAGAACAGAGTCACACATGCAGAAAAAACATTATGGCTGCTTAACGGGAAAGGTGAGGTGGGGTGATACATAAAACAAGGGTATCAAATTAGCTCAGACACCATTCCATAAACCCAATATGTAATAGACAAGACCTACTCCTTGCTCAGAGAACTGGACTCAACACGCCCTATTCACCGCACAAGAATATATCTGACTAATAATAATCGTAAAACCTATGTATTGATATCTCTCTGTTAGTGTGTCAAGTGGGTGTAAAGCGGCATAAACACAGCAGTGAAAAGCAGCTAAACCCCATTATAAAAATAAATTACTTTGGAACACCCATGAAACAAAGACAGTGAAAGAGAGAGAAATTCTTACACAATGCGTTCAGGGGCTGTGATGCAACCTGGATTGACCATATCTAGATTCACAGCTGGATCAGACATAAGAGTGGACACTCTTGGGGCTGAGAGGTTTGGTGAGGTTGGGTGAGCAAACGCAGACCCTTTAAAGTAATACTGCATGGTACCCATCGCATGGGTCCCAAATCTCCAGGTTCAAGGGTATCTTCCTACATCAAAAACATGCATGAGAAACCCAGAAGATGGTACACCGTGTGATGGGGAAAGGTTTCTAAAACGCACCTCATTTCTCAGCGCCTTGTGCCCGGGTTCGCCATTCCAGCCGCTTTACTAGCAAGCTCCCTACTTGGAGCATCAGCACCTTTAACCTCCTGTTCCGTACAGGTTGCAATTTGTCCTGAGGATAAACGGGAAGACGTGGAACCAACGAGAGACTAGCTCTTGGTGTTGGGACAGGCAGAGGTCACTCTATTTTCCCATCAGAAAGAAGAATTAACCACAGGCTCAGCCTGCCCCCCGGAACCAGAACAGGGCCTGAAGCCATTCTGTGATTTTGCCGCCAGCTCCCATAAAAACGAGTTGTAAAATGAAGGTTCAGGGCACTGCAATTCACAAACCTGCAGAGTTATAAATGATAACTCTCGTCCACAAATATATTGAGGGAAGGCAAAGAAGAGGATTTGAAATCAAGGCAGAATTGCAGGAAAGAGATTTCAGGAGGTAGATTCGAATCGCCTTTAAAGCACATGAAAAGCGGCAAAACGTTGACAATGATGCCCTTGGCCAAAAAGGGCGTATGCGTTTTTTCCTGAATATATTCAGGAAAAAACGCATACGCCCTTTTTGGCCAACCAAGCAACCTGGAAAGGCAAATCAGCGCTACAAAGAAGTCTCGCTTCCCATCGGTCAAAAGGGCCATGCTGAAAAAAGTGTCAAAACCAGAAATGCAGGACAGGCCATGGAGAAATGGGAGCCTTGCTACACTGATGGGCGGGATGTAAATTGCCAAGAGCCACTCTGGAGAAGTGTCCAGTGAGTCCTGAAACATCTGAAAAACACAGCTTATAGAGCATAGGGCACTTCCACTCATGGGGGTATAAATTGGGAAAATGAAAAATCAGCAAGACACAAGCACCCCAAAGTTTAGGGCTGCTCTGTTGACAAGGACCTCCACTTCATTCCACCTTAAATATCCCAGGAAAGAGAAAAATGGATAAAGAAGTTGTGGTCCTTATGTACAATGGAATATCACTCAGCCATGAAATCAATGTCATAAGGCTAGTAGCAGCATGATGAGTGGATTTAGGTACGACGATTCTAAGTGAAATAAGTCACACAGAAAAGGACACTTCTCATAAGGTATCACTGATAGAGGGAATGTAAAAACCGTTACACTTGAACTGAATTACAAAACAGAACAGAGTCACACATGCAGAAAACACACTATGGCTGCTTAACGGGAAAGGTGAGGTGGGGTGATACATAAAACAAGGGTTTCAAATTAGCTCAGATACCGTTCCATAAACCCAATATGTAATAGACAAGACCTACTCCTTGCTCAGAGAACTGGACTCAACACGCCCTATTCACCGCACAAGAATATATCTGACTAGTAATAATCGTAAAGCCTATGTATTGATATCTCTCTGTTAGTGTGTCAAGTGGGTGTAAAGCGGCATAAACACAGCAGTGAAAAGCAGCTAAATCCCATTATGAAAATAAATTACTTTGAAAAACCCATGAAACAAAGACAGTGAAAGAGAGAGGAATTCTTACACAATGCGTTCAGGGGCTGTGATGCAAACTGGATCGACCATATCTAGACCCACAGCTGGATGAGACATAAGGGTGGACACTCTTGGGGCTGAGAGGTTTGGTGAGGTTGGGTGAGCAAACGCAGACCCTTTAAAGTAATACTGCATGGTACCCATCGCATGGGTCCCAAATCTCCAGCTTCAAGGGCATCTTCCTACATCAAAAACATGCATGAGAAACCCAGAAGATGGTACACCGTGTGATGGGGAAAGGTTTCTAAAACGCACCTCATTTCTCATCTCCTTGTGCCCGGGTTGGCCATTCCAGCCGCTTTACTAGCAATCTCCCTACTTGGAGCATCAGCACCTTTAACCTCCTGTTCCGTACAGGTTGCAATTTGTCCTGAGGATAAACGGGAAGACGTGGAACCAACGAGAGACTAGCTCTTGGTGTTGGGACAGGCACAGGTCACTCTATTTTCCCATCAGAAAGAAGAATTAACCACAGGCTCAGCCTGCCCCCCGGAACCAGAACAGGGCCTGAAGCCATTCTGCGATTTTGCGGCCAGCTCCCATAAAAACGAGTTGTAAAATGGAGGTTCAGGGCACTGCAATTCACAAACCTGCAGTTATAAATGATAACTCTCGTCCACAAATATATTGAGGGAAGGCAAAGAAGAGGATTTGAAATCAAGGCAGAATTGCAGGAAACAGATTTCAGGAGGTAGATTCGAATCGCCTTTAAAGCACATGAAAAGCGGCAAAACGTTGACAATGATGCCCTTGGCCAAAAAGGGCGTATGCGTTTTTTCCTGAATATATTCAGGAAAAAACGCATACGCCCTTTTTGGCCAACCAAGCAACCTGGAAAGGCAAATCAGTGCTACAAAGAAGTCTCACTGCCCATCGGTCAAAAGGGCCATGCTGAAAAAAGTGTCAAAACCAGAAATGCAGGACAGGCCATGGAGTAATGGGAGCCTTGCTACACTGATGGGCGGGATGTAAATTGCCAAGAGCCACTCTGGAGAAGTGTCCGGTGAGTCCTGAAACATCTGAAAAACACAGCTTAGAGAGCATAGGGCACTTCCACTCATGGGGCTATGAATTGGGAAAATTAAAAATCAGCAAGACACAAGCACCCCAAAGTTTAGGGCTGCTCTGTTGACCAGGACCTCCACTTCATTCCACCTTAAATATCCCAGGAAAGAGAAAAATGGATAAAGAAGTTGTGGTCCTTATGTACAATGGAATATCACTCAGCCATGAAATCAATGTCGTAAGGTTAGTAGCAGCATGATGAGTGGATTTAGGTACGACGATTCTAAGTGAAATAAGTCACACAGAAAAGGACACTTCTCATAAGGTATCACTGATAGAGGGAATGTAAAAACCGTTACACTTGAACTGAATTACAAAACAGAACAGAGTCACACATGCAGAAAACACACTATGGCTGCTTAACGGGAAAGGTGAGGTGGGGTGATACATAAAACAAGGGTATCAAATTAGCTCAGATACCGTTCCATAAACCCAATATGTAATAGACAAGACCTACTCCTTGCTCAGAGAACTAGACTCAACACGCCCTATTCACCGCACAAGAATATATGTGACTAATAATAATCGTAAAACCTATGTATTGATATATCTCTGTTAGTGTGTCAAGTGGGTGTAAAGCGGCATAAACACAGCAGTGAAAAGCAGCTAAACCCCATTATAAAAATAAATTACTTTGGAACACCCATGAAACAAAGACAGTGAAAGAGAGAGAAATTCTTACACAATGCGTTCAGGGGCTGTGATGCAACCTGGATTGACCATATCTAGATTCACAGCTGGATCAGACATAAGAGTGGACACTCTTGGGGCTGAGAGGTTTGGTGAGGTTGGGTGAGCAAACGCAGACCCTTTAAAGTAATACTGCATGGTACCCATCGCATGGGTCCCAAATCTCCAGGTTCAAGGGTATCTTCCTACATCAAAAACATGCATGAGAAACCCAGAAGATGGTACACCGTGTGATGGGGAAAGGTTTCTAAAACGCACCTCATTTCTCATCGCCTTGTGCCCGGGTTCGCCATTCCAGCCGCTTTACTAGCAAGCTCCCTACTTGGAGCATCAGCACCTTTAACCTCCTGTTCCATACAGGTTGCAATTTGTCCTGAGGATAAACGGGAAGACGTGGAACCAACGAGAGACTAGCTCTTGGTGTTGGGACAGGCAGAGGTCACTCTATTTTCCCATCAGAAAGAAGAATTAACCACAGGCTCAGCCTGCCCCCCGGAACCAGAACAGGGCCTGAAGCCATTCTGCGATTTTGCCGCCAGCTCCCATAAAAACGAGTTGTAAAATGGAGGTTCAGGGCACTGCAATTCACAAACCTGCAGAGTTATTAATGATAACTGTCGTCCACAAATATATTGAGGGAAGGCAAAGAAGAGGATTTGAAATCAAGGCAGAATTGCAGGAAAGAGATTTCAGGAGGTAGATTCGAATCGCCTTTAAAGCACATGAAAAGCGGCAAAACGTTGACAATGATGCCCTTGGCCAAAAAGGGCGTATGCGTTTTTTCCTGAATATATTCAGGAAAAAACGCATACGCCCTTTTTGGCCAAACAAGCAACCTGGAAAGGCAAATCAGCGCTACAAAGAAGTCTGGCTTCCCATCGGTCAAAAGGGCCATGCTGAAAAAAGTGTCAAAACCAGAAATGCAGGACAGGCCATGGAGAAATGGGAGCCTTGCTACACTGATGGGCGGGATGTAAATTGCCAAGAGCCACTCCGGAGAAGTGTCCGGTGAGTCCTGAAACATCTGAAAAACACAGCTTAGAGAGCATAGGGCACTTCCACTCATGGGGGTATAAATTGGGAAAATTAAAAATCAGCAAGACACAAGCACCCCAAAGTTTAGGGCTGCTCTGTTGACCAGGACCTCCACTTCATTCCACCTTAAATATCCCAGGAAAGAGAAAAATGGATAAAGAAGTTGTGGTCCTTATGTACAATGGAATACCACTCAGCCATGAAATCAATGTCGTAAGGTTAGTAGCAGCATGATGAGTGGATTTAGGTACGACGATTCTAAGTGAAATAAGTCACACAGAAAAGGACACTTCTCATAAGGTATCACTGATAGAGGGAATGTAAAAACCGTTACACTTGAACTGAATTACAAAACAGAACAGAGTCACACATGCAGAAAACACACTATGGCTGCTTAACGGGAAAGGTGAGGTGGGGTGATACATAAAACAAGGGTATCAAATTAGCTCAGATACCGTTCCATAAACCCAATATGTAATAGACAAGACCTACTCCTTGCTCAGAGAACTGGACTCAACATGCCCTATTCACCGCACAAGAATATATCTGACTAATAATAATCGTAAAACCTATGTATTGATATCTCTCTGTTAGTGTGTCAAGTGGGTGTAAAGCGGCATAAACACAGCAGTGAAAAGCAGCTAAACCCCATTATAAAAATAAATTACTTTGAAACACCCATGAAACAAAGACAATGAAAGAGAGAGAAATTCTTACACAATGCGTTCAGGGGCTGTGATGCAACCTGGATTGACCATATCTAGACCCACAGCTGGATGAGACATAAGGGTGGACACTCTTGGGGCTGAGAGGTTTGGTGAGGTTGGGTGAGCAAACGCAGACCCTTTAAAGGAATACTGCGTGGTACCCATCGCATGGGTCCAAAATCTCCAGGTTCAAGGGCATCTTCCTACATCAAAAACATGCATGAGGAACCCAGAAAATGGTACACCGTGTGATGGGGAAAGGTTTCTAAAACGCACCTCATTTCTCATCTCCTTGTGCCCGGGTTCGCCATTCCAGCCGCTTTACTAGCAAGCTCCCTACTTGGAGCATCAGCACCTTTAACCTCCTGTTCCATACAGGTTGCAATTTGTCCTGAGGATAAACGGGAAGACGTGGAACCAACGAGAGACTAGCTCTTGGTGTTGGGACAGGCACAGGTCACTCTATTTTCCCATCAGAAAGAAGAATTAACCACAGGCTCAGCCTGCCCCCCGGAACCAGAACAGGGCCTGAAGCCATTCTGCGATTTTGGGGCCAGCTCCCATAAAAACGAGTTGTAAAATGGAGGTTCAGGGCACTGCAATTCACAAACCTGCAGAGTTATAAATGATAACTCCCGTCCACAAATATATTGAGGGAAGGCAAAGAAGAGGATTTGAAATCAAGGCAGAATTGCAGGAAACAGATTTCAGGAGGTAGATACGAATCGCCTTTAAAGCACATGAAAAGCGGCAAAACGTTGACAATGATGCCCTTGGCCAAAAAGGGCGTATGCGTTTTTTCCTGAATATATTCAGGAAAAAACGCATACGCCCTTTTTGGCCAACCAAGCAACCTGGAAAGGCAAATCAGCACTACAAAGAAGTCTCGCTTCCCATCGGTCAAAAGGGCCATGCTGAAAAAAGTGTCAAAACCAGAAACGCAGGACAGGCCATGGAGAAATGGGAGCCTTGCTACACTGATGGGCGGGATGTAAATTGCCAAGAGCCACTCCGGAGAAGTGTCCGGTGAGTCCTGAAACATCTGAAAAACACAGCTTAGAGAGCATAGGGCACTTCCACTCATGGGGGTATAAATTGGGAAAATTAAAAATCAGCAAGACACAAGCACCCCAAAGTTTAGGGCTGCTCTGTTGACCAGGACCTCCACTTCATTCCACCTTAAATATCCCAGGAAAGAGAAAAATGGATAAAGAAGTTGTGGTCCTTATGTACAATGGAATACCACTCAGCCATGAAATCAATGTCGTAAGGTTAGTAGCAGCATGATGAGTGGATTTAGGTACGACGATTCTAAGTGAAATAAGTCACACAGAAAAGGACACTTCTCATAAGGTATCACTGATAGAGGGAATGTAAAAACCGTTACACTTGAACTGAATTACAAAAGAGAACAGAGTCACACATGCAGAAAACACACTATGGCTGCTTAACGGGAAAGGTGAGGTGGGGTGATACATAAAACAAGGGTATCAAATTAGCTCAGATACCGTTCCATAAACCCAATATGTAATAGACAAGACCTACTCCTGGCTCAGAGAACTGGACTCAACACGCCCTATTCACCGCACAAGAATATATCTGACTAATAATAATCGTAAAACCTATGTATTGATATCTCTCTGTTAGTGTGTCAAGTGGGTGTAAAGCGGCATAAACACAGCAGTGAAAAGCAGCTAAACCCCATTATAAAAATAAATTACTTTGAAACACCCATGAAACAAAGACAGTGAAAGAGAGAGAAATTCTTACACAATGCGTTCAGGGGCTGTGATGCAACCTGGATTGACCATATCTAGACGCACAGCTGGATGAGACATAAGGGTGGACACTCTTGGGGCTGAGAGGTTTGGTGAGGTTGGGTGAGCAAACGCAGACCCTTTAAAGGAATACTGCGTGGTACCCATCGCATGGGTCCCAAATCTCCAGGTTCAAGGGCATCTTCCTACATCAAAAACATGCATGAGAAACCCAGAAGATGGTACACCGTGTGATGGGGAAAGGTTTCTAAAACGCACCTCATTTCTCATCTCCTTGTGCCCGGGTTCGCCATTCCAGCCGCTTTACTAGCAAGCTCCCTACTTGGAGCATCAGCACCTTTAACCTCCTGTTCCATGCAGGTTGCAATTTGTCCTGAGGATAAACGGGAAGACGTGGAACCAACGAGAGACTAGCTCTTGGTGTTGGGACAGGCACAGGTCACTCTATTTTCCCATCAGAAAGAAGAATTAACCACAGGCTCAGCCTGCCCCCCGGAACCAGAACAGGGCCTGAAGCCATTCTGCGATTTTGCGGCCAGCTCCCATAAAAACGAGTTGTAAAATGGAGGTTCAGGGCACTGCAATTCACAAACCTGCAGAGTTATTAATGATAACTCTCGTCCACAAATATATTGAGGGAAGGCAAAGAATAGGATTTGAAATCAAGGCAGAATTGCAGGAAACAGATTTCAGGAGGTAGATACGAATCGCCTTTGAAGCACATGAAAAGCGGCAAAACGTTGACAATGATGCCCTTGGCCAAAAAGGGCGTATGCGTTTTTTCCTGAATATATTCAGGAAAAATCGCATACGCCCTTTTTGGCCAACCAAGCAACCTGGAAAGGCAAATCAGCGCTACAAAGAAGTCTCGCTTCCCATCGGTCAAAAGGGCCATGCTGAAAAAAGTGTCAAAACCAGAAATGCAGGACAGGCCATGGAGAAATGGGAGCCTTGCTACACTGATGGGCGGGATGTAAATTGCCAAAAGCCACTCCGGAGAAGTGTCCGGTGAGTCCTGAAACATCTGAAAAACACAGCTTAGAGAGCATAGGGCACTTCCACTCATGTGGGTATAAATTGGGAAAATTAAAAATCAGCAAGACACAAGCACCCCAAAGTTTAGGGCTGCTCTGTTGACCAGGACCTCCACTTCATTCCACCTTAAATATCCCAGGAAAGAGAAAAATGGATAAAGAAGTTGTGGTCCTTATGTACAATGGAATACCACTCAGCCATGAAATCAATGTCGTAAGGTTAGTAGCAGCATGATGAGTGGATTTAGGTACGACGATTCTAAGTGAAATAAGTCACACAGAAAAGGACACTTCTCATAAGGTATCACTGATAGAGGGAATGTAAAAACCGTTACACTTGAACTGAATTACAAAACAGAACAGAGTCACACATGCAGAAAACACACTATGGCTGCTTAACGGGAAACGTGAGGTGGGGTGATACATAAAACAAGGGTATCAAATTAGCTCAGATACCGTTCCATAAACCCAATATGTAATAGACAAGACCTACTCCTTGCTCAGAGAACTGGACTCAACACGCCCTATTCACCGCACAAGAATATATCTGACTAATAATAATCGTAAAACCTATGTATTGATATCTCTCTGTTATTGTGTCAAGTGGGTTTAAAGCGGCATAAACACAGCAGTGAAAAGCAGCTAAACCCCATTATAAAAATAAATTACTTTGAAACACCCATGAAACAAAGACAGTGAAAGAGAGAGAAATTCTTACACAATGCGATCAGGGGCTGTGATGCAACCTGGATTGACCATATCTAGACGCACAGCTGGATGAGACATAAGGGTGGACACTCTTGGGGCTGAGAGGTTTGGTGAGGTTGGGTGAGCAAACGCAGACCCTTTAAAGGAATACTGCGTGGTACCCATCGCATGGGTCCCAAATCTCCAGGTTCAAGGGCATCTTCCTACATCAAAAACATGCATGAGAAACCCAGAAGATGGTACACCGTGTGATGGGGAAAGGTTTCTAAAACGCACCTCATTTCTCATCTCCTTGTGCCCGGGTTCGCCATTCCAGCTGCTTTACTAGCAAGCTCCCTACTTGGAGCATCAGCACCTTTAACCTCCTGTTCCATACAGGTTGCAATTTGTCCTGAGGATAAACGGGAAGACGTGGAACCAACGAGAGACTAGCTCTTGGTGTTGGGACAGGCACAGGTCACTCTATTTTCCCATCAGAAAGAAGAATTAACCACAGGCTCAGCCTGCCCCCCGGAACCAGAACAGGGCCTGAAGCCATTCTGCGATTTTGCGGCCAGCTCCCATAAAAACGAGTTGTAAAATGGAGGTTCAGGGCACTGCAATTCACAAACCTGCAGAGTTATAAATGATATCTCTCGTCCACAAATATATTGAGGGAAGGCAAAGAATAGGATTTGAAATCAAGGCAGAATTGCAGGAAACAGATTTCAGGAGGTAGATACGAATCGCCTTTAAAGCACATGAAAAGCGGCAAAACGTTGACAATGATGCCCTTGGCCAAAAAGGGCGTATGCGTTTTTTCCTGAATATATTCAGGAAAAAACGCATACGCCCTTTTTGGCCAACCAAGCAACCTGGAAAGGCAAATCAGCGCTACAAAGAAGTCTCGCTTCCCATCGGTCAAAAGGGCCATGCTGAAAAAAGTGTCAAAACCAGAAATGCAGGACAGGCCATGGAGAAATGGGAGCCTTGCTACACTGATGGGCGGGATGTAAATTGCCAAAAGCCACTCCGGAGAAGTGTCCGGTGAGTCCTGAAACATCTGAAAAACACAGCTTAGAGAGCATAGGGCACTTCCACTCATGGGGGTATAAATTGGGAAAATTAAAAATCAGCAAGACACAAGCACCCCAAAGTTTAGGGCTGCTCTGTTGACCAGGACCTCCACTTCATTCCACCTTAAATATCCCAGGAAAGAGAAAAATGGATAAAGAAGTTGTGGTCCTTATGTACAATGGAATACCACTCAGCCATGAAATCAATGTCGTAAGGTTAGTAGCAGCATGATGAGTGGATTTAGGTACGACGATTCTAAGTGAAATAAGTCACACAGAAAAGGACACTTCTCATAAGGTATCACTGATAGAGGGAATGTAAAAACCGTTACACTTGAACTGAATTACAAAACAGAACAGAGTCACACATGCAGAAAACACACTATGGCTGCTTAACGGGAAAGGTGAGGTGGGGTGATACATAAAACAAGGGTATCAAATTAGCTCAGATACCGTTCCATAAACCCAATATGTAATAGACAAGACCTACTCCTTGCTCAGAGAACTGGACTCAACACGCCCTATTCACCGCACAAGAATATATCTGACTAATAATAATCGTAAAACCTATGTATTGATATCTCTCTGTTATTGTGTCAAGTGGGTGTAAAGCGGCATAAACACAGCAGTGAAAAGCAGCTAAACCCCATTATAAAAATAAATTACTTTGAAACACCCATGAAACAAAGACAGTGAAAGAGAGAGAAATTCTTACACAATGCGTTCAGGGGCTGTGATGCAACCTGGATTGACCATATCTAGACGCACAGCTGGATGAGACATAAGGGTGGACACTCTTGGGGCTGAGAGGTTTGGTGAGGTTGGGTGAGCAAACGCAGACCCTTTAAAGTAATACTGCGTGGTACCCATCGCATGGGTCCCAAATCTCCAGGTTCAAGGGCATCTTCCTACATCGAAAACATGCATGAGAAACCCAGAAGATGGTACACCGTGTGATGGGGAAAGGTTTCTAAAACGCACCTCATTTCTCATCTCCTTGTGCCCGGGTTCGCCATTCCAGCCGCTTTACTAGCAAGCTCCCTACTTGGAGCATCAGCACCTTTAACCTCCTGTTCCATGCAGGTTGCAATTTGTCCTGAGGATAAACGGGAAGACGTGGAACCAACGAGAGACTAGCTCTTGGTGTTGGGACAGGCACAGGTCACTCTATTTTCCCATCAGAAAGAAGAATTAACCACAGGCTCAGCCTGCCCCCCGGAACCAGAACAGGGCCTGAAGCCATTCTGCGATTTTGCGGCCAGCTCCCATAAAAACGAGTTGTAAAATGGAGGTTCAGGGCACTGCAATTCAAAAACCTGCAGAGTTATTAATGATAACTCTCCTCCACAAATATATTGAGGGAAGGCAAAGAATAGGATTTGAAATCAAGGCAGAATTGCAGGAAACAGATTTCAGGAGGTAGATACGAATCGCCTTTGAAGCACATGAAAAGCGGCAAAACGTTGACAATGATGCCCTTGGCCAAAAAGGGCGTATGCGTTTTTTCCTGAATATATTCAGGAAAAATCGCATACGCCCTTTTTGGCCAACCAAGCAACCTGGAAAGGCAAATCAGCGCTACAAAGAAGTCTCGCTTCCCATCGGTCAAAAGGGCCATGCTGAAAAAAGTGTCAAAACCAGAAATGCAGGACAGGCCATGGAGAAATGGGAGCCTTGCTACACTGATGGGCGGGATGTAAATTGCCAAGAGCCACTCCGGAGAAGTGTCCGGTGAGTCCTGAAACATCTGAAAAACACAGCTTAGAGAGCATAGGGCACTTCCACTCATGGGGGTATAAATTGGGAAAATTAAAAATCAGCAAGACACAAGCACCCCAAAGTTTAGGGCTGCTCTGTTGACCAGGACCTCCACTTCATTCCACCTTAAATATCCCAGGAAAGAGAAAAATGGATAAAGAAGTTGTGGTCCTTATGTACAATGGAATACCACTCAGCCATGAAATCAATGTCGTAAGGTTAGTAGCAGCATGATGAGTGAATTTAGGTACGACGATTCTAAGTGAAATAAGTCACACAGAAAAGGACACTTCTCATAAGGTATCACTGATAGAGGGAATGTAAAAACCGTTACACTTGAACTGAATTACAAAACAGAACAGAGTCACACATGCAGAAAACACACTATGGCTGCTTAACGGGAAAGGTGAGGTGGGGTGATACATAAAACAAGGGTATCAAATTAGCTCAGATACCGTTCCATAAACCCAATATGTAATAGACAAGACCTACTCCTTGCTCAGAGAACTGGACTCAACACGCCCTATTCACCGCACAAGAATATATCTGACTAATAATAATCGTAAAACCTATGTATTGATATCTCTCTGTTAGTGTGTCAAGTGGGTGTAAAGCGGCATAAACACAGCAGTGAAAAGCAGCTAAACCCCATTATAAAAATAAATTACTTTGAAACACCCATGAAACAAAGACAGTGAAAGAGAGAGAAATTCTTACACAATGCGTTCAGGGGCTGTGATGCAACCTGGATTGACCATATCTAGACGCACAGCTGGATGAGACATAAGGGTGGACACTCTTGGGGCTGAGAGGTTTGGTGAGGTTGGGTGAGCAAACGCAGACCCTTTAAAGGAATACTGCGTGGTACCCATCGCATGGGTCCCAAATCTCCAGGTTCAAGGGCATCTTCCTACATCAAAAACATGCATGAGAAACCCAGAAGATGGTACACCGTGTGATGGGGAAAGGTTTCTAAAACGCACCTCATTTCTCATTTCCTTGTGCCCGGGTTCGCCATTCCAGCCGCTTTACTAGCAAGCTCCCTACTTGGAGCATCAGCACCTTTAACCTCCTGTTCCATACAGGTTGCAATTTGTCCTGAGGATAAACGGGAAGACGTGGAACCAACGAGAGACTAGCTCTTGGTGTTGGGACAGGCACAGGTCACTCTATTTTCCCATCAGAAAGAAGAATTAACCACAGGCTCAGCCTGACCCCCGGAACCAGAACAGGGCCTGAAGCCATTCTGCGATTTTGCCGCCAGCTCCCATAAAAACGAGTTGTAAAATGGAGGTTCAGGGCACTGCAATTCACAAACCTGCAGAGTTATTAATGATAACTCTCGTCCACAAATATATTGAGGGAAGGCAAAGAAGAGGATTTGAAATCAAGGCAGAATTGCAGGAAACAGATTTCAGGAGGTAGATACGAATCGCCTTTAAAGCACATGAAAAGCGGCAAAACGTTGACAATGATGCCCTTGGCCAAAAAGGGCGTATGCGTTTTTTCCTGAATATATTCAGGAAAAATCGCATACGCCCTTTTTGGCCAACCAAGCAACCTGGAAAGGCAAATCAGCGCTACAAAGAAGTCTCGCTTCCCATCGGTCAAAAGGGCCATGCTGAAAAAAGTGTCAAAATCAGAAATGCAGGACAGGCCATGGAGAAATGGGAGCCTTGCTACACTGATGGGCGGGATGTAAATTGCCAAAAGCCACTCCGGAGAAGTGTCCGGTGAGTCCTGAAACATCTGAAAAACACAGCTTAGAGAGCATAGGGCACTTCCACTCATGGGGGTATAAATTGGGAAAATTAAAAATCAGCAAGACACAAGCACCCCAAAGTTTAGGGCTGCTCTGTTGACCAGGACCTCCACTTCATTCCACCTTAAATATCCCAGGAAAGAGAAAAATGGATAAAGAAGTTGTGGTCCTTATGTACAATGGAATACCACTCAGCCATGAAATCAATGTCGTAAGGTTAGTAGCAGCATGATGAGTGGATTTAGGTACGACGATTCTAAGTGAAATAAGTCACACAGAAAAGGACACTTCTCATAAGGTATCACTGATAGAGGGAATGTAAAAACCGTTACACTTGAACTGAATTACAAAACAGAACAGAGTCACACATGCAGAAAACACACTATGGCTGCTTAACGGGAAAGGTGAGGTGGGGTGATACATAAAACAAGGGTATCAAATTAGCTCAGATACCGTTCCATAAACCCAATATGTAATAGACAAGACCTACTCCTTGCTCAGAGAACTGGACTCAACACGCCCTATTCACCGCACAAGAATATATCTGACTAATAATAATCGTAAAACCTATGTATTGATATCTCTCTGTTAGTGTGTCAAGTGGGTGTAAAGCGGCATAAACACAGCAGTGAAAAGCAGCTAAACCCCATTATAAAAATAAATTACTTTGAAACACCCATGAAACAAAGACAGTGAAAGAGAGAGAAATTCTTACACAATGCGTTCAGGGGCTGTGATGCAACCTGGATTGACCATATCTAGACGCACAGCTGGATGAGACATAAGGGTGGACACTCTTGGGGCTGAGAGGTTTGGTGAGGTTGGGTGAGCAAACGCAGACCCTTTAAAGTAATACTGCGTGGTACCCATCGCAAGGGTCCCAAATCTCCAGGTTCAAGGGCATCTTCCTACATCAAAAACATGCATGAGAAACCCAGAAGATGGTACACCGTGTGATGGGGAAAGGTTTCTAAAACGCACCTCATTTCTCATCTCCTTGTGCCCGGGTTCGCCATTCCAGCCGCTTTACTAGCAAGCTCCCTACTTGGAGCATCAGCACCTTTAACCTCCTGTTCCATGCAGGTTGCAATTTGTCCTGAGGATAAACGGGAAGACGTGGAACCAACGAGAGACTAGCTCTTGGTGTTGGGACAGGCACAGGTCACTCTATTTTCCCATCAGAAAGAAGAATTAACCACAGGCTCAGCCTGCCCCCCGGAACCAGAACAGGGCCTGAAGCCATTCGGCGATTTTGCGGCCAGCTCCCATAAAAACGAGTTGTAAAATGGAGGTTCAGGGCACTGCAATTCACAAACCTGCAGAGTTATAAATGATAACTCTCGTCCACAAATATATTGAGGGAAGGCAAAGAAGAGGATTTGAAATCAAGGCAGAATTGCAGGAAACAGATTTCAGGAGGTAGATACGAATCGCCTTTAAAGCACATGAAAAGCGGCAAAACGTTGACAATGATGCCCTTGGCCAAAAAGGGCGTATGCGTTTTTTCCTGAATATATTCAGGAAAAAACGCATACGCCCTTTTTGGCCAACCAAGCAACCTGGAAAGGCAAATCAGCGCTACAAAGAAGTCTCGCTTCCCATCGGTCAAAAGGGCCATGCTGAAAAAAGTGTCAAAACCAGAAATGCAGGACAGGCCATGGAGAAATGGGAGCCTTGCTACACTGATGGGCGGGATGTAAATTGCCAAAAGCCACTCCGGAGAAGTGTCCGGTGAGTCCTGAAACATCTGAAAAACACAGCTTAGAGAGCATAGGGCACTTCCACTCATGGGGGTATAAATTGGGAAAATTAAAAATCAGCAAGACACAAGCACCCCAAAGTTTAGGGCTGCTCTGTTGACCAGGACCTCCACTTCATTCCACCTTAAATATCCCAGGAAAGAGAAAAATGGATAAAGAAGTTGTGGTCCTTATGTACAATGGAATACCACTCAGCCATGAAATCAATGTCGTAAGGTTAGTAGCAGCATGATGAGTGGATTTAGGTACGACGATTCTAAGTGAAATAAGTCACACAGAAAAGGACACTTCTCATAAGGTATCACTGATAGAGGGAATGTAAAAACCGTTACACTTGAACTGAATTACAAAACAGAACAGAGTCACACATGCAGAAAACACACTATGGCTGCTTAACGGGAAAGGTGAGGTGGGGTGATACATAAAACAAGGGTATCAAATTAGCTCAGATACCGTTCCATAAACCCAATATGTAATAGACAAGACCTACTCCTTGCTCAGAGAACTGGACTCAACACGCCCTATTCACCGCACAAGAATATATCTGACTAATAATAATCGTAAAACCTATGTATTGATATCTCTCTGTTAGTGTGTCAAGTGGGTGTAAAGCGGCATAAACACAGCAGTGAAAAGCAGCTAAACCCCATTATAAAAATAAATTACTTTGAAACACCCATGAAACAAAGACAGTGAAAGAGAGAGAAATTCTTACACAATGCGTTCAGGGGCTGTGATGCAACCTGGATTGACCATATCTAGACGCACAGCTGGATGAGACATAAGGGTGGACACTCTTGGGGCTGAGAGGTTTGGTGAGGTTGGGTGAGCAAACGCAGACCCTTTAAAGTAATACTGCGTGGTACCCATCGCATGGGTCCCAAATCTCCAGGTTCAAGGGCATCTTCCTACATCAAAAACATGCATGAGAAACCCAGAAGATGGTACACCGTGTGATGGGGAAAGGTTTCTAAAACGCACCTCATTTCTCATCTCCTTGTGCCCGGGTTCGCCATTCCAGCCGCTTTACTAGCAAGCTCCCTACTTGGAGCATCAGCACCTTTAACCTCCTGTTCCATACAGGTTGCAATTTGTCCTGAGGATAAACGGGAAGACGTGGAACCAACGAGAGACTAGCTCTTGGTGTTGGGACAGGCACAGGTCACTCTATTTTCCCATCAGAAAGAAGAATTAACCACAGGCTCAGCCTGCCCCCCGGAACCAGAACAGGGCCTGAAGCCATTCTGCGATTTTGCGGCCAGCTCCCATAAAAACGAGTTGTAAAATGGAGGTTCAGGGCACTGCAATTCACAAACCTGCAGAGTTATAAATGATAACTCTCGTCCACAAATATATTGAGGGAAGGCAAAGAATAGGATTTGAAATCAAGGCAGAATTGCAGGAAACAGATTTCAGGAGGTAGATACGAATCGCCTTTAAAGCACATGAAAAGCGGCAAAACGTTGACAATGATGCCCTTGGCCAAAAAGGGCGTATGCGTTTTTTCCTGAATATATTCAGGAAAAAACGCATACGCCCTTTTTGGCCAACCAAGCAACCTGGAAAGGCAAATCAGCGCTACAAAGAAGTCTCGCTTCCCATCGGTCAAAAGGGCCATGCTGAAAAAAGTGTCAAAACCAGAAATGCAGGACAGGCCATGGAGAAATGGGAGCCTTGCTACACTGATGGGCGGGATGTAAATTGCCAAAAGCCACTCCGGAGAAGTGTCCGGTGAGTCCTGAAACATCTGAAAAACACAGCTTAGAGAGCATAGGGCACTTCCACTCATGGGGGTATAAATTGGGAAAATTAAAAATCAGCAAGACACAAGCACCCCAAAGTTTAGGGCTGCTCTGTTGACAAGGACCTCCACTTCATTCCACCTTAAATATCCCAGGAAAGAGAAAAATGGATAAAGAAGTTGTGGTCCTTATGTACAATGGAATACCACTCAGCCATGAAATCAATGTCGTAAGGTTAGTAGCAGCATGATGAGTGGATTTAGGTACGACGATTCTAAGTGAAATAAGTCACACAGAAAAGGACACTTCTCATAAGGTATCACTGATAGAGGGAATGTAAAAACCGTTACACTTGAACTGAATTACAAAACAGAACAGAGTCACACATGCAGAAAACACACTATGGCTGCTTAACGGGAAAGGTGAGGTGGGGTGATACATAAAACAAGGGTATCAAATTAGCTCAGATACCGTTCCATAAACCCAATATGTAATAGACAAGACCTACTCCTTGCTCAGAGAACTGGACTCAACACGCCCTATTCACCGCACAAGAATATATCTGACTAATAATAATCGTAAAACCTATGTATTGATATCTCTCTGTTATTGTGTCAAGTGGGTGTAAAGCGGCATAAACACAGCAGTGAAAAGCAGCTAAACCCCATTATAAAAATAAATTACTTTGAAACACCCATGAAACAAAGACAGTGAAAGAGAGAGAAATTCTTACACAATGCGTTCAGGGGCTGTGATGCAACCTGGATTGACCATATCTAGACGCACAGCTGGATGAGACATAAGGGTGGACACTCTTGGGGCTGAGAGGTTTGGTGAGGTTGGGTGAGCAAACGCAGACCCTTTAAAGTAATACTGCGTGGTACCCATCGCATGGGTCCCAAATCTCCAGGTTCAAGGGCATCTTCCTACATCGAAAACATGCATGAGAAACCCAGAAGATGGTACACCGTGTGATGGGGAAAGGTTTCTAAAACGCACCTCATTTCTCATCTCCTTGTGCCCGGGTTCACCATTCCAGCCGCTTTACTAGCAAGCTCCCTACTTGGAGCATCAGCACCTTTAACCTCCTGTTCCATGCAGGTTGCAATTTGTCCTGAGGATAAACGGGAAGACGTGGAACCAACGAGAGACTAGCTCTTGGTGTTGGGACAGGCACAGGTCACTCTATTTTCCCATCAGAAAGAAGAATTAACCACAGGCTCAGCCTGCCCCCCAGAACCAGAACAGGGCCTGAAGCCATTCTGCGATTTTGCGGCCAGCTCCCATAAAAACGAGTTGTAAAATGGAGGTTCAGGGCACTGCAATTCAAAAACCTGCAGAGTTATTAATGATAACTCTCCTCCACAAATATATTGAGGGAAGGCAAAGAATAGGATTTGAAATCAAGGCAGAATTGCAGGAAACAGATTTCAGGAGGTAGATACGAATCGCCTTTGAAGCACATGAAAAGCGGCAAAACGTTGACAATGATGCCCTTGGCCAAAAAGGGCGTATGCGTTTTTTCCTGAATATATTCAGGAAAAATCGCATACGCCCTTTTTGGCCAACCAAGCAACCTGGAAAGGCAAATCAGCGCTACAAAGAAGTCTCGCTTCCCATCGGTCAAAAGGGCCATGCTGAAAAAAGTGTCAAAACCAGAAATGCAGGACAGGCCATGGAGAAATGGGAGCCTTGCTACACTGATGGGCGGGATGTAAATTGCCAAGAGCCACTCCGGAGAAGTGTCCGGTGAGTCCTGAAACATCTGAAAAACACAGCTTAGAGAGCATAGGGCACTTCCACTCATGGGGGTATAAATTGGGAAAATTAAAAATCAGCAAGACACAAGCACCCCAAAGTTTAGGGCTGCTCTGTTGACCAGGACCTCCACTTCATTCCACCTTAAATATCCCAGGAAAGAGAAAAATGGATAAAGAAGTTGTGGTCCTTATGTACAATGGAATACCACTCAGCCATGAAATCAATGTCGTAAGGTTAGTAGCAGCATGATGAGTGAATTTAGGTACGACGATTCTAAGTGAAATAAGTCACACAGAAAAGGACACTTCTCATAAGGTATCACTGATAGAGGGAATGTAAAAACCGTTACACTTGAACTGAATTACAAAACAGAACAGAGTCACACATGCAGAAAACACACTATGGCTGCTTAACGGGAAAGGTGAGGTGGGGTGATACATAAAACAAGGGTATCAAATTAGCTCAGATACCGTTCCATAAACCCAATATGTAATAGACAAGACCTACTCCTTGCTCAGAGAACTGGACTCAACACGCCCTATTCACCGCACAAGAATATATCTGACTAATAATAATCGTAAAACCTATGTATTGATATCTCTCTGTTAGTGTGTCAAGTGGGTGTAAAGCGGCATAAACACAGCAGTGAAAAGCAGCTAAACCCCATTATAAAAATAAATTACTTTGAAACACCCATGAAACAAAGACAGTGAAAGAGAGAGAAATTCTTACACAATGCGTTCAGGGGCTGTGATGCAACCTGGATTGACCATATCTAGACGCACAGCTGGATGAGACATAAGGGTGGACACTCTTGGGGCTGAGAGGTTTGGTGAGGTTGGGTGAGCAAACGCAGACCCTTTAAAGGAATACTGCGTGGTACCCATCGCATGGGTCCCAAATCTCCAGGTTCAAGGGCATCTTCCTACATCAAAAACATGCATGAGAAACCCAGAAGATGGTACACCGTGTGATGGGGAAAGGTTTCTAAAACGCACCTCATTTCTCATTTCCTTGTGCCCGGGTTCGCCATTCCAGCCGCTTTACTAGCAAGCTCCCTACTTGGAGCATCAGCACCTTTAACCTCCTGTTCCATACAGGTTGCAATTTGTCCTGAGGATAAACGGGAAGACGTGGAACCAACGAGAGACTAGCTCTTGGTGTTGGGACAGGCACAGGTCACTCTATTTTCCCATCAGAAAGAAGAATTAACCACAGGCTCAGCCTGACCCCCGGAACCAGAACAGGGCCTGAAGCCATTCTGCGATTTTGCCGCCAGCTCCCATAAAAACGAGTTGTAAAATGGAGGTTCAGGGCACTGCAATTCACAAACCTGCAGAGTTATTAATGATAACTCTCGTCCACAAATATATTGAGGGAAGGCAAAGAAGAGGATTTGAAATCAAGGCAGAATTGCAGGAAACAAATTTCAGGAGGTAGATACGAATCGCCTTTAAAGCACATGAAAAGCGGCAAAACGTTGACAATGATGCCCTTGGCCAAAAAGGGCGTATGCGTTTTTTCCTGAATATATTCAGGAAAAATCGCATACGCCCTTTTTGGCCAACCAAGCAACCTGGAAAGGCAAATCAGCGCTACAAAGAAGTCTCGCTTCCCATCGGTCCAAAGGGCCATGCTGAAAAAAGTGTCAAAATCAGAAATGCAGGACAGGCCATGGAGAAATGGGAGCCTTGCTACACTGATGGGCGGGATGTAAATTGCCAAAAGCCACTCCGGAGAAGTGTCCGGTGAGTCCTGAAACATCTGAAAAACACAGCTTAGAGAGCATAGGGCACTTCCACTCATGGGGGTATAAATTGGGAAAATTAAAAATCAGCAAGACACAAGCACCCCAAAGTTTAGGGCTGCTCTGTTGACCAGGACCTCCACTTCATTCCACCTTAAATATCCCAGGAAAGAGAAAAATGGATAAAGAAGTTGTGGTCCTTATGTACAATGGAATACCACTCAGCCATGAAATCAATGTCGTAAGGTTAGTAGCAGCATGATGAGTGGATTTAGGTACGACGATTCTAAGTGAAATAAGTCACACAGAAAAGGACACTTCTCATAAGGTATCACTGATAGAGGGAATGTAAAAACCGTTACACTTGAACTGAATTACAAAACAGAACAGAGTCACACATGCAGAAAACACACTATGGCTGCTTAACGGGAAAGGTGAGGTGGGGTGATACATAAAACAAGGGTATCAAATTAGCTCAGATACCGTTCCATAAACCCAATATGTAATAGACAAGACCTACTCCTGGCTCAGAGAACTGGACTCAACACGCCCTATTCACCGCACAAGAATATATCTGACTAATAATAATCGTAAAACCTATGTATTGATATCTCTCTGTTATTGTGTCAAGTGGGTGTAAAGCGGCATAAACACAGCAGTGAAAAGCAGCTAAACCCCATTATAAAAATAAATTACTTTGAAACACCCATGAAACAAAGACAGTGAAAGAGAGAGAAATTCTTACACAATGCGTTCAGGGGCTGTGATGCAACCTGGATTGACCATATCTAGACGCACAGCTGGATGAGACATAAGGGTGGACACTCTTGGGGCTGAGAGGTTTGGTGAGGTTGGGTGAGCAAACGCAGACCCTTTAAAGTAATACTGCGTGGTACCCATCGCAAGGGTCCCAAATCTCCAGGTTCAAGGGCATCTTCCTACATCAAAAACATGCATGAGAAACCCAGAAGATGGTACACCGTGTGATGGGGAAAGGTTTCTAAAACGCACCTCATTTCTCATCTCCTTGTGCCCGGGTTCGCCATTCCAGCCGCTTTACTAGCAAGCTCCCTACTTGGAGCATCAGCACCTTTAACCTCCTGTTCCATGCAGGTTGCAATTTGTCCTGAGGATAAACGGGAAGACGTGGAAACAACGAGAGACTAGCTCTTGGTGTTCGGACAGGCACAGGTCACTCTATTTTCCCATCAGAAAGAAGAATTAACCACAGGCTCAGCCTGCCCCCCGGAACCAGAACAGGGCCTGAAGCCATTCTGCGATTTTGCGGCCAGCTCCCATAAAAACGAGTTGTAAAATGGAGGTTCAGGGCACTGCAATTCACAAACCTGCAGAGTTATTAATGATAACTCTCGTCCACAAATATATTGAGGGAAGGCAAAGAAGAGGATTTGAAATCAAGGCAGAATTGCAGGAAACAGATTTCAGGAGGTAGATACGAATCGCCTTTAAAGCACATGAAAAGCGGCAAAACGTTGACAATGATGCCCTTGGCCAAAAAGGGCGTATGCGTTTTTTCCTGAATATATTCAGGAAAAAACGCATACGCCCTTTTTGGCCAACCAAGCCACCTGGAAAGGCAAATCAGCGCTACAAAGAAGTCTCGCTTCCCATCGGTCAAAAGGGCCATGCTGAAAAAAGTGTAAAAACCAGAAATGCAGGACAGGCCATGGAGAAATGGGAGCCTTGCTACACTGATGGGCGGGATGTAAATTGCCAAAAGCCACTCCGGAGAAGTGTCCGGTGAGTCCTGAAACATCTGAAAAACACAGCTTAGAGAGCATAGGGCACTTCCACTCATGGGGGTATAAATTGGGAAAATTAAAAATCAGCAAGACACAAGCACCCCAACGTTTAGGGCTGCTGTGTTGACCAGGACCTCCACTTCATTCCACCTTAAATATCCCAGGAAAGAGAAAAATGGATAAAGAAGTTGTGGTCCTTATGTACAATGGAATACCACTCAGCCATGAAATCAATGTCGTAAGGTTAGTAGCAGCATGATGAGTGGATTTAGGTACGACCATTCTAAGTGAAATAAGTCACACAGAAAAGGACACTTCTCATAAGGTATCACTGATAGAGGGAATGTAAAAACCGTTACACTTGAACTGAATTACAAAACAGAACAGAGTCACACATGCAGAAAACACACTATGGCTGCTTAACGGGAAAGGTGAGGTGGGGTGATACATAAAACAAGGGTATCAAATTAGCTCAGATACCGTTCCATAAACCCAATATGTAATAGACAAGACCTACTCCTTGCTCAGAGAACTGGACTCAACACGCCCTATTCACCGCACAAGAATATATCTGACTAATAATAATCGTAAAACCTATGTATTGATATCTCTCTGTTAGTGTGTCAAGTGGGTGTAAAGCGGCATAAACACAGCAGTGAAAAGCAGCTAAACCCCATTATAAAAATAAATTACTTTGAAACACCCATGAAACAAAGACAGTGAAAGAGAGAGAAATTCTTACACAATGCGTTCAGGGGCTGTGATGCAACCTGGATTGACCATATCTAGACGCACAGCTGGATGAGACATAAGGGTGGACACTCTTGGGGCTGAGAGGTTTGGTGAGGTTGGGTGAGCAAACGCAGACCCTTTAAAGTAATACTGCGTGGTACCCATCGCATGGGTCCCAAATCTCCAGGTTCAAGGGCATCTTCCTACATCAAAAACATGCATGAGAAACCCAGAAGATGGTACACCGTGTGATGGGGAAAGGTTTCTAAAACGCACCTCATTTCTCATCTCCTTGTGCCCGGGTTCGCCATTCCAGCCGCTTTACTAGCAAGCTCCCTACTTGGAGCATCAGCACCTTTAACCTCCTGTTCCATACAGGTTGCAATTTGTCCTGAGGATAAACGGGAAGACGTGGAACCAACGAGAGACTAGCTCTTGGTGTTGGGACAGGCACAGGTCACTCTATTTTCCCATCAGAAAGAAGAATTAACCACAGGCTCAGCCTGCCCCCCGGAACCAGAACAGGGCCTGAAGCCATTCGGCGATTTTGCGGCCAGCTCCCATAAAAACGAGTTGTAAAATGGAGGTTCAGGGCACTGCAATTCACAAACCTGCAGAGTTATAAATGATAACTCTCGTCCACAAATATATTGAGGGAAGGCAAAGAAGAGGATTTGAAATCAAGGCAGAATTGCAGGAAACAGATTTCAGGAGGTAGATACGAATCGCCTTTAAAGCACATGAAAAGCGGCAAAACGTTGACAATGATGCCCTTGGCCAAAAAGGGCGTATGCGTTTTTTCCTGAATATATTCAGGAAAAAACGCATACGCCCTTTTTGGCCAACCAAGCAACCTGGAAAGGCAAATCAGCGCTACAAAGAAGTCTCGCTTCCCATCGGTCAAAAGGGCCATGCTGAAAAATGTGTCAAAACCAGAAATGCAGGACAGGCCATGGAGAAATGGGAGCCTTGCTACACTGATGGGCGGGATGTAAATTGCCAAAAGCCACTCCGGAGAAGTGTCCGGTGAGTCCTGAAACATCTGAAAAACACAGCTTAGAGAGCATAGGGCACTTCCACTCATGGGGGTATAAATTGGGAAAATTAAAAATCAGCAAGACACAAGCACCCCAAAGTTTAGGGCTGCTCTGTTGACCAGGACCTCCACTTCATTCCACCTTAAATATCCCAGGAAAGAGAAAAATGGATAAAGAAGTTGTGGTCCTTATGTACAATGGAATACCACTCAGCCATGAAATCAATGTCGTAAGGTTAGTAGCAGCATGATGAGTGGATTTAGGTACGACGATTCTAAGTGAAATAAGTCACACAGAAAAGGACACTTCTCATAAGGTATCACTGATAGAGGGAATGTAAAAACCGTTACACTTGAACTGAATTACAAAACAGAACAGAGTCACACATGCAGAAAACACACTATGGCTGCTTAACGGGAAAGGTGAGGTGGGGTGATACATAAAACAAGGGTATCAAATTAGCTCAGATACCGTTCCATAAACCCAATATGTAATAGACAAGACCTACTCCTTGCTCAGAGAACTGGACTCAACACGCCCTATTCACCGCACAAGAATATATCTGACTAATAATAATCGTAAAACCTATGTATTGATATCTCTCTGTTAGTGTGTCAAGTGGGTGTAAAGCGGCATAAACACAGCAGTGAAAAGCAGCTAAACCCCATTATAAAAATAAATTACTTTGAAACACCCATGAAACAAAGACAGTGAAAGAGAGAGAAATTCTTACACAATGCGTTCAGGGGCTGTGATGCAACCTGGATTGACCATATCTAGACGCACAGCTGGATGAGACATAAGGGTGGACACTCTTGGGGCTGAGAGGTTTGGTGAGGTTGGGTGAGCAAACGCAGACCCTTTAAAGTAATACTGCGTGGTACCCATCGCATGGGTCCCAAATCTCCAGGTTCAAGGGCATCTTCCTACATCAAAAACATGCATGAGAAACCCAGAAGATGGTACACCGTGTGATGGGGAAAGGTTTCTAAAACGCACCTCATTTCTCATCTCCTTGTGCCCGAGTTCGCCATTCCAGCCGCTTTACTAGCAAGCTCCCTACTTGGAGCATCAGCACCTTTAACCTCCTGTTCCATACAGGTTGCAATTTGTCCTGAGGATAAACGGGAAGACGTGGAACCAACGAGAGACTAGCTCTTGGTGTTGGGACAGGCACAGGTCACTCTATTTTCCCATCAGAAAGAAGAATTAACCACAGGCTCAGCCTGCCCCCCGGAACCAGAACAGGGCCTGAAGCCATTCTGCGATTTTGCCGCCAGCTCCCATAAAAACGAGTTGTAAAATGGAGGTTCAGGGCACTGCAATTCACAAACCTGCAGAGTTATAAATGATAACTCTCGTCCACAAATATATTGAGGGAAGGCAAAGAAGAGGATTTGAAATCAAGGCAGAATTGCAAGAAACAGATTTCAGGAGGTAGATACGAATCGCCTTTAAAGCACATGAAAAGCGGCAAAACGTTGACAATGATGCCCTTGGCCAAAAAGGGCGTATGCGTTTTTTCCTGAATATATTCAGGAAAAAACGCATACGCCCTTTTTGGCCAACCAAGGAACCTGGAAAGGCATATCAGCGCTACAAAGAAGTCTCGCTTCCAATCGGTCAAAAGGGCCATGCTGAAAAAAGTGTCAAAACCAGAAATGCAGGACAGGCCATGGAGAAATGGGAGCCTTGCTACACTGATGGGCGGGATGTAAATAGCCAAGAGCCAGTCTGGAGAAGTGTCCGGTGAGTCCTGAAACATCTGAAAAACACAGCTTAGAGAGCATAGGGCACTTCCACTCATGGGGGTATAAATTGGGAAAATTAAAAATCAGCAAGACACAAGCACCCCAAAGTTTAGGGCTGCTCTGTTGACCAGGACCTCCACTTCATTCCACCTTAAATATCCCAGGAAAGAGAAAAATGGATAAAGAAGTTGTGGTCCTTATGTACAATGGAATATCACTCAGCCAGGAAATCAATGTTGTAAGGTTAGTAGCAGCATGATGAGTGGATTTAGGTACGACGATTCTAAGTGAAATAAGTCACACAGAAAAGGACACTTCTCATAAGGTATCACTGATAGAGGGAATGTAAAAACCGTTACACTTGAACTGAATTACAAAACAGAACAGAGTCACACATGCAGAAAACACACTATGGCTGCTTAACGGGAAAGGTGAGGTGGGGTGATACATAAAACAAGGGTATCAAATTAGCTCAGATACCGTTCCATAAACCCAATATGTAATAGACAAGACCTACTCCTTGCTCAGAGAACTGGACTCAACACGCCCTATTCACCACACTAGAATATATCTGACTAATAATAATCGTAAAACCTATGTATTGATATCTCTCTGTTAGTGTGTCAAGTGGGTGTAAAGCGGCATAAACACAGCAGTGAAAAGCAGCTAAACCCCATTATAAAAATAAATTACTTTGAAACACCCATGAAACAAAGACAGTGAAAGAGAGAGAAATTCTTACACAATGCGTTCAGGGGCTGTGATGCAACCTGGATTGACCATATCTAGATGCACAGCTGGATGAGACATAAGGGTGGACACTCTTGGGGCTGAGAGGTTTGGTGAGGTTGGGTGAGCAAACGCAGACCCTTTAATGTAATACTGCCTGGTACCCATCGCATGGGTCCCAAATCTCCTGGTTCAAGGGCATCTTCCTACATCAAAAACATGCATGAGAAACCCAGAAGATGGTACACCGTGTGAATGGGAAAGGTTTCTAAAACGCACCTCATTTCTCATCTCCTTGTGCACGGGTTCACCATTCCAGCCGCTTTACTAGCAAGCTCCCTACTTGGAGCATAAGCACCTTTAACTTCCTGTTCCATACAGGTTGCAATTTGTCCTGAGGATAAACGGGAAGACGTGGAACCAACGAGAGACTAGCTCTTGCTTTTGGGACAGGCACAGGTCACTCTATTTTCCCATCAGAAAGAAGAATTAACCACAGGCTCAGCCTGCCCTCCGGAACCAGAACAGGGCCTGAAGCCATTCTGCGATTTTGCGGCCAGCTCCCATAAAAACGAGTTGTAAAATGGAGGTTCAGGGCACTGCAATTCACAAACCTGCAGAGTTATTAATGATAACTCTCGTCCACAAATATATTGAGGGAAGGCAAAGAAGAGGATTTGAAATCAAGGCAGAATTGCAGGAAACAGATTTCAGGAGGTAGATACGAATCGCCTTTAAAGCACATGAAAAGCGGCAAAACGTTGACAATGATGCCCTTGGCCAAAAAGGGCGTATGCGTTTTTTCCTGAATATATTCAGGAAAAAACGCATACGCCCTTTTTGGCCAACCAAGCCACCTGGAAAGGCAAATCAGCGCTACAAAGAAGTCTCGCTTCCCATCGGTCAAAAGGGCCATGCTGAAAAAAGTGTCAAAACCAGAAATGCAAGACAGGCCATGGAGAAATGGGAGCCTTGCTACACTGATGGGTGGGATGTAAATTGCCAAGAGCGACTCTGGAGAAGTGTCCGGTGAGTCCTGAAACATCTGAAAAACACAGCTTAGAGAGCATAGGGCACTTCCACTCATGGGGGTATAAATTGGGAAAATTAAAAATCAGCAAGACACAAGCACCCCAAAGTTTAGGGCTGCTCTGTTGACCAGGACCTCCACTTCATTCCACCTTAAATATCCCAGGAAAGAGAAAAATGGATAAAGAAGTTGTGGTCCTTATGTACAATGGAATATCACTCAGCCATGAAATCAATGTCGTAAGGTTAGTAGCAGCATGATGAGTGGATTTAGGTACGACGATTCTAAGTGAAATAAGTCACACAGAAAAGGACACTTCTCATAAGGTATCACTGATAGAGGGAATGTAAAAACCGTTACACTTGAACTGAATTACAAAACAGAACAGAGTCACACATGCAGAAAACACACTATGGCTGCTTAACGGGAAAGGTGAGGTGGGGTGATACATAAAACAAGGGTATCAAATTAGCTCAGATACCGTTCCATAAACCCAATATGTAATAGACAAGACCTACTCCTTGCTCAGAGAACTGGACTCAACACGCCCTATTCACCGCACAAGAATATATCTGACTAATAATAATCGTAAAACCTATGTATTGATATCTCTCTGTTAGTGTGTCAAGTGGGTGTAAAGCGGCATAAACACAGCAGTGAAAAGCAGCTAAACCCCATTATAAAAATAAATTACTTTGAAACACCCATGAAACAAAGACAGTGAAAGAGAGAGAAATTCTTACACAATGCGTTCAGGGGCTGTGATGCAACCTGGATTGACCATATCTAGACGCACAGCTGGATGAGACATAAGGGTGGACACTCTTGGGGCTGAGAGGTTTGGTGAGGTTGGGTGAGCAAACGCAGACCCTTTAAAGTAATACTGCGTGGTACCCATCGCATGGGTCCCAAATCTCCAGGTTCAAGGGCATCTTCCTACATCAAAAACATGCATGAGAAACCCAGAAGATGGTACACCGTGTGATGGGGAAAGGTTTCTAAAACGCACCTCATTTCTCATCTCCTTGTGCCCGGGTTCGCCATTCCAGCCGCTTTACTAGCAAGCTCCCTACTTGGAGCATCAGCACCTTTAACCTCCTGTTCCGTAGAGGTTGCAATTTGTCCTGAGGATAAACGGGAAGACGTGGAACCAACGAGAGACTAGCTCTTGGTGTTGGGACAGGCACAGGTCACTCTATTTTCCCATCAGAAAGAAGAATTAACCACAGGCTCAGCCTGCCCCCCGGAACCAGAACAGGGCCTGAAGCCATTCTGCGATTTTGCGGCCAGCTCCCATAAAAACGAGTTGTAAAATGGAGGTTCAGGGCACTGCAATTCACAAACCTGCAGAGTTATTAATGATAACTCTCGTCCACAAATATATTGAGGGAAGGCAAAGAAGAGGATTTGAAATCAAGGCAGAATTGCAGGAAACAGATTTCAGGAGGTAGATACGAATCGCCTTTAAAGCACATGAAAAGCGGCAAAACGTTGACAATGATGCCCTTGGCCAAAAAGGGCGTTTGCGTTTTTTCCTGAATATATTCAGGAAAAAACGCATACGCCCTTTTTGGCCAACCAAGCAACCTGGAAAGGCAAATCAGCGCTACAAAGAAGTCTCGCTTCCCATCGGTCAAAACGGCCATGCTGAAAAAAGTGTCAAAACCAGAAATGCAGAACAGGCCATGGAGAAATGGGAGCCTTGCTACACTGATGGGCGGGATGTAAATTGCCAAGAGCCACTCTGGAGAAGTGTCCGGTGAGTCCTGAAACATCTGAAAAACACAGCTCAGAGAGCATAGGGCACTTCTACTCATGGGGGTATAAATGGGGAAATTAAAAATCAGGAAAACACAAGCACCCCAAAGTTTAGGGCTGCTCTGTTGACCAGGACCTCCACTTCATTCCACCTTAAATATCCCAGGAAAGAGAAAAATGGATAAAGAAGTTGTGGTCCTTATGTACAATGGAATATCACTCAGCCAGGAAATCAATGTCGTAAGGTTAGTAGCAGCATGATGAGTGGATTTAGGTACGACGATTCTAAGTGAAATAAGTCACACAGAAAAGGACACTTCTCATAAGGTATCACTGATAGAGGGAATGTAAAAACCTTTACACATGAACTGAATTACAAAACAGAACAGAGTCACACATGCAGAAAACACACTATGGCTGCTTAACGGGAAAGGTGAGGTGGGGTGATACATAAAACAAGGGTATCAAATTAGCTCAGATACCGTTCCATAAACCCAATATGTAATAGACAAGACCTACTCCTGGCTCAGAGAACTGGACTCAACACGCCCTATTCACCGCACAAGAATATATCTGACTAATAATAATCGTAAAACCTATGTATTGATATCTCTCTGTTAGTGTGTCATGTGGGTGTAAAGCGGCATAAACACAGCAGTGAAAAGCAGCTAAACCCCATTATAAAAATAAATTACTTTGAAACACCCATGAAACAAAGACAGTGAAAGAGAGAGAAATTCTTACACAATGCGTTCAGGGGCTGTGATGCAACCTGGATTGACCATATCTAGACGCACAGCTGGATGAGACATAAGGGTGGACACTCTTGGGGCTGAGAGGTTTGGTGAGGTTGGGTGAGCAAACGCAGACCCTTTAAAGTAATACTGCGTGGTACCCATCGCATGGGTCCCAAATCTCCAGGTTCAAGGGCATCTTCCTACATCAAAAACATGCATGAGAAACCCAGAAGATGGTACACCGTGTGATGGGGAAAGGTTTCTAAAACGCACCTCATTTCTCATCTCCTTGTGCCCGGGTTCGCCATTCCAGCCGCTTTACTAGCAAGCTCCCTACTTGGAGCATCAGCACCTTTAACCTCCTGTTCCGTACAGGTTGCAATTTGTCCTGAGGATAAACGGGAAGACGTGGAACCAACGAGAGACTAGCTCTTGGTGTTGGGACAGGCACAGGTCACTCTATTTTCCCATCAGAAAGAAGAATTAACCACAGGCTCAGCCTGCCCCCCGGAACCAGAACAGGGCCTGAAGCCATTCTGCGATTTTGCGGCCAGCTCCCATAAAAACGAGTTGTAAAATGGAGGTTCAGGGCACTGCAATTCACAAACCTGCAGAGTTATTAATGATAACTCTCGTCCACAAATATATTGAGGGAAGGCAAAGAAGAGGATTTGAAATCAAGGCAGAATTGCAGGAAACAGATTTCAGGAGGTAGATACGAATCGCCTTTAAAGCACATGAAAAGCGGCAAAACGTTGACAATGATGCCCTTGGCCAAAAAGGGCGTATGCGTTTTTTCCTGAATATATTCAGGAAAAAACGCATACGCCCTTTTTGGCCAACCAAGCAACCTGGAAAGGCAAATCAGCGCTACAAAGAAGTCTCGCTTCCCATCGGTCAAAACGGCCATGCTGAAAAAAGTGTCAAAACCAGAAATGCAGAACAGGCCATGGAGAAATGGGAGCCTTGCTACACTGATGGGCGGGATGTAAATTGCCAAGAGCCACTCTGGAGAAGTGTCCGGTGAGTCCTGAAACATCTGAAAAACACAGCTCAGAGAGCATAGGGCACTTCTACTCATGGGGGTATAAATGGGGAAATTAAAAATCAGGAAAACACAAGCACCCCAAAGTTTAGGGCTGCTCTGTTGACCAGGACCTCCACTTCATTCCACCTTAAATATCCCAGGAAAGAGAAAAATGGATAAAGAAGTTGTGGTCCTTATGTACAATGGAATATCACTCAGCCAGGAAATCAATGTCGTAAGGTTAGTAGCAGCATGATGAGTGGATTTAGGTACGACGATTCTAAGTGAAATAAGTCACACAGAAAAGGACACTTCTCATAAGGTATCACTGATAGAGGGAATGTAAAAACCTTTACACATGAACTGAATTACAAAACAGAACAGAGTCACACATGCAGAAAACACACTATGGCTGCTTAACGGGAAAGGTGAGGTGGGGTGATACATAAAACAAGGGTATCAAATTAGCTCAGATACCGTTCCATAAACCCAATATGTAATAGACAAGACCTACTCCTGGCTCAGAGAACTGGACTCAACACGCCCTATTCACCGCACAAGAATATATCTGACTAATAATAATCGTAAAACCTATGTATTGATATCTCTCTGTTAGTGTGTCATGTGGGTGTAAAGCGGCATAAACACAGCAGTGAAAAGCAGCTAAACCCCATTATAAAAATAAATTACTTTGAAACACCCATGAAACAAAGACAGTGAAAGAGAGAGAAATTCTTACACAATGCGTTCAGGGGCTGTGATGCAACCTGGATTGACCATATCTAGACGCACAGCTGGATGAGACATAAGGGTGGACACTCTTGGGGCTGAGAGGTTTGGTGAGGTTGGGTGAGCAAACGCAAACCCTTTAAAGGAATACTGCGTGGTACCCATCGCATGGGTCCCAAATCTCCAGGTTCAAGGGCATCTTCCTACATCAAAAACATGCATGAGAAACCCAGAAGATGGTACACCGTGTGATGGGGAAAGGTTTCTAAAACGCACCTCATTTCTCATCTCCTTGTGCCCGGGTTCGCCATTCCAGCCGCTTTACTAGCAAGCTCCCTACTTGGAGCATCAGCACCTTTAACCTCCTGTTCCATGCAGGTTGCAATTTGTCCTGAGGATAAACGGGAAGACGTGGAACCAACGAGAGACTAGCTCTTGGTGTTGGGACAGGCACAGGTCACTCTATTTTCCCATCAGAAAGAAGAATTAACCACAGGCTCAGCCTGCTCCCCGGAACCAGAACAGGGCCTGAAGCCATTCTGCGATTTTGCGGCCAGCTCCCATAAAAACGAGTTGTAAAATGGAGGTTCAGGGCACTGCAATTCACAAACCTGCAGAGTTATAAATGATAACTCCCGTCCACAAATATATTGAGGGAAGGCAAAGAAGAGGATTTGAAATCAAGGCAGAATTGCAGGAAACAGATTTCAGGAGGTAGATACGAATCGCCTTTAAAGCACATGAAAAGCGGCAAAACGTTGACAATGATGCCCTTGGCCAAAAAGGGCGTATGCGTTTTTTCCTGAATATATTCAGGAAAAAACGCATACGCCCTTTTTGGCCAACCAAGCCACCTGGTAAGGCAAATGAGCGCTACAAAGAAGTCTCGCTTCCCATCGGTCAAAAGGGCCATGCTGAAAAAAGTGTCAAAACCAGAAATGCAGGACAGGCCATGGAGAAATGGGAGCCTTGCTACACTGATGGGCGGGATGTAAATTGCCAAGAGCCACTCCGGAGAAGTGTCCGGTGAGTCCTGAAACATCTGAAAAACACAGCTTAGAGAGCATAGGGCACTTCCACTCATGGGGGTATAAATTGGGAAAATTAAAAATCAGCAAGACACAAGCACCCCAAAGTTTAGGGCTGCTCTGTTGACCAGGACCTCCACTTCATTCCACCTTAAATATCCCAGGAAAGAGAAAAATGGATAAAGAAGTTGTGGTCCTTATGTACAATGGAATACCACTCAGCCATGAAATCAATGTCGTAAGGTTAGTAGCAGCATGATGAGTGGATTTAGGTACGACGATTCTAAGTGAAATAAGTCACACAGAAAAGGACACTTCTCATAAGGTATCACTGATAGAGGGAATGTAAAAACCGTTACACTTGAACTGAATTACAAAACAGAACAGAGTCACACATGCAGAAAACACACTATGGCTGCTTAACGGGAAAGGTGAGGTGGGGTGATACATAAAACAAGGGTATCAAATTAGCTCAGATACCGTTCCATAAACCCAATATGTAATAGACAAGACCTACTCCTTGCTCAGAGAACTGGACTCAACACGCCCTATTCACCGCACAAGAATATATCTGACTAATAATAATCGTAAAACCTATGTATTGATATCTCTCTGTTAGTGTGTCAAGTGGGTGTAAAGCGGCATAAACACAGCAGTGAAAAGCAGCTAAACCCCATTATAAAAATAAATTACTTTGAAACACCCATGAAACAAAGACAGTGAAAGAGAGAGAAATTCTTACACAATGCGTTCAGGGGCTGTGATGCAACCTGGATTGACCATATCTAGACGCACAGCTGGATGAGACATAAGGGTGGACACTCTTGGGGCTGAGAGGTTTGGTG